>NW_012115855.1:1008970-1049298 GCF_000951035.1 Colobus angolensis palliatus | reverse complement strand
AAAAAGAAAAAAACAGTGTAAATTTAAACCTATAATTGATAATTGAAGGTCTTCTCTGTAACCATATAACACTCCCATAACACCTTGTTGTCAGTGTAAACAAGGCTGTAGACCGAAAGCACTAAGGTCACTGACAACCCATAGCCTTCCTATCAAAAATCCTTAACCCAGCAGGTTTCCTAATGGGGGATCTAAATCTTAATTAATTACCAAACAAAGGTCCGACCAGACCAAGGAGGAACTCCCTTCAGGACAGGTCGATAGATGTTTCCTCCCAGGCGATTAAGGGAAAAAGACAATGGGTATTCAGTAAGTGATAAGGAAACTCTTATAGAAGCAGAATTAGGAAAATTGCCTAATAATTGGTCTGCTCAAACATGGGAGTTGTTTGCACTCAGCCAAATCTCAAAGTACTTACAGAATCAGGAAGGGGACATCTATACCAATTCTAAGTTAATATGGACTGAACCAGCTCTTATTAATAGCAAAGAAAAGTTCAAATACCAAACTTACAAGGTTTTCTACTAAAGTAAAGTTTGCTAAAAGTTAACAGTGTAACATGCGTTATCCTACTGGCACACACTCTCAAAGGATTTCTCAGTTTGCAGGAAGTGACAAAATCTATCCTTACTCTACAATCCTAAATAGACTCTTTGGCAGCAGTGACTCTCCAAAATCACCAAGGCCTAGACCTCCTCACTGCTGAGAAAGAGGACTTTGCACCTTCTTAGGGGAAGAGTGTTGCTTTTACACTAACCAGTCAGGGATAGTACGAGATGCCACCCAGCGTTTACAGGAAAAAGCTTCTGAAATCAGACAATGCCTTTCAAACTCTTACACCAACCTCTGGAGTTGGGCAACATGGCTTCTCCCCTTTCTAGGTCCCATGGCAGCCATCTTGTTGTTACTCACCTTTGGACTCTGTATTTTTAACCTTCTTGTCAAATTTGTTTCCTCTAGAATCGAGGTCATCAAGCTATAGATGGTCTTACAAATGGAACCCCAATGAGCTCAACTAACGACTTCTACAGAGGACCGCTGGACCGATCCACTGGCCCTTCCACTGGCCTAAAGAGTTCCCCTCTGGAGAACACTACAACTGCAGGGCTCCTTCTTTGCCCCTATCCAGCAGGAAGTAGCTAGAGCGGTCATCAGCCAAATTTCCAACAGCAGTTAGGGTATCCTCTTTAGAAGGGGGATTGAAAGGTGACAACATGCTAGCAGCCCTCGCTTGCTCTCAGCACCCCCTTGGCCTCAGTGTCTGCTATGGCTGCACTTCAGGAGCCCTTCAGCCTGCCACTGCGCTATGAGAGCCCCTCTCTGGGGCTGGCGGAGGCTGGAGCCGGTTCCCTCTGCTCACGGGGAGGTGTGGAGGGAGAGGTGCAGGCAGCAGCTGGGGCTGTGCACAGCACTTGCGGGGTGACATGGGTTCTGGGTGGGCTCGGCCAGGCACAGTGGCTCATGCCTATAATTCCAACACTTTGAGAGGCTGAGGTGGGAGGATCACTTGAGCCCAGGAGTCCAAGACCTGTCTAGGCAACATGATGAAACTCCATCCCAAAAAAATAAAAATAAAGAATAAAAGAAGAAATAAAGTTTCCCTGGACCCTACCTTCCTTTCTAGCTATTGTGAACCTCATTCATTCCATTCCAAGCTAAATTCAAAACAAGACAAAGTCCATTCCTTGATTCCAATCTCTCATTTTTTGCTCACTCTTCAAACTACTGAAATCTGGCTCCTGCCCACATCACTCCACTTAAGCTTCTCTTCATAAGGTCCCCTACAACTTCATTGCCAAATGTACTGGAGAGTTTTCAGTGTTCACCGTGCCTGACCGTTCTGTGTCATTTGACTGTGTACCACGTACTCCTTCCAACTTGCTCCATGTGGTTTCAGCTCCACCAAGCCTTCTCCACTCCTACCTCTCCAGCATCTCCATTTCTCTCGCTCAACTTCTTCCTTCCCAACCCTTAAATGTTGGTATTATCCAGAGCTGTGTTCTTGCTCTCTCTTTTTCCTCTGTATACTTACCCCGGGTAATTTTTTACTCTCCTATGACTTTAAATGCTACCTGTATGCCAGTGGTTCTCAACTGACTGGGGGTGACTTTTACCCTGCAGGGGACACATGGCAATGTCTGACATTGTTTTGCTTGTCACAATGGGATTTGGAGGAGGTGCTCCCGACATCTAGAGGGTGGAGACCACGGATGCTGCCAAACATCCTACAATGCACAGGAATATCTGGCCCAAAATATCTCACCACAAAGAATATCTGGCCCGAAATGCCAATTTTCCCAAGATTGAGAAATTTCTGCTACTTGCTAATGAATCTCAAGTTCCTTTATTTAGTTTCCATCAAAGCTAGATGTGCATTGTTATTACATATCCTATCGCCCTTTGAACAGCTCTACCTGTATGTCCCCCAAGCATTCTAACCTCTAAATGTCTAAAATTGAACTTGTTTTTCTTATCAAAACCTATTTCCCCCTTCTGTGCTCCTCATCTCAATGATACCACCAGTCATTCAAGTTGTTTCAAGCCAGAGATCTAGAAATCAGTTTGACCTCCTGCCTGCCTTTCTTTGCTTATTGCCACACATCCAGTCAGTAATTCTTTCCCTTAAAGAGCTTTCAAATCTATTCCTTCCTCTTCTTTATTGTTGTACATCTTACCTAATCCATTGCTATACTTCCTAAGTTAACATCTGCTTCTAGTACCTGTAGTAATCAGAGTGCAGGCTCCAGATTCAGACAATCTGAGTTGGAATTCCAACTTTGGTTTCCACAACTTTCTTGTTTCTTTCTTAGGCATGTTGCTTATACTCTCTAAACTTCAGCTTTTCTTCTTGAATGTTATCAGTACTAACTTCATGAGTTAGTTGTGAAGATTAAATGATTTAATATTTGGGACGCTCATTCAGTGTGAGGGAATGCTTATAAACACAGTCTTTACTATCATGTCACATCTTCAATCCATACTAAAACTGTCAGAGTGATCTTTCCAATGCAGTCACTCCTGATTAGGAGCCCATTTTTTTCAAAGCATAAAGTCCGAATTCCTCGGCATGGTGCTTACCCTGCTTCACCCCTACTATTCATTTTCTCACATAGAATAATGCTGAGCTTGAGGATACATTAAAAATAATCTTGTCCACATATCAAGGATGAGAAAACAGGCCAAAAAGTTTTCCAAATTTGACAAAAGCTATAAAATTGTCAACCTAGAATTCTATACTCAGCTAAAATACCTTTCAAAAATGAAAGTAAAATCAAGACTCAGACATAAGGTGCAGTGGCTCATACATGTAATCCCAGCACTTTGGGAGGCCAAGGCAGGAGAATCACTTGAGCCCAGGAGTTTGAGATCACCTGGATAACAAAATGAGACCTCATCTCTACAAAAAATTAGCCAGGCATGGTGGCATGCACCGGCAGTCCCAGCTACTTGAGAGGCTGAGGCAGGAGGATTGCTTGATCTCAGGAGACTAAGGCTGCAGTGAGCCATGATTGTGCCACTACACTCCAGCATAGGTGACAGAGCAAGACCTTGTCGCCAAAAAAAAAAAAAAAAAAAAAGTTGAAAGAATTCATGACCAGAAGACTCATACTACAAGAAATGCTAAACTAAGTCCTTAAGACAGAGGAAAATAATACAAAATGGAAATACAGAACTCCACAAAGGAGTGCAGAGCATTGGGAATGAATACATGGGTAAATATATAGGATTTTTTCCTGTTCTTATTAAATATTATTTAAATGTCCTTAAAAGAAAATTGACTGTTTAAATACAAATAATAACAATATTATAAAAATAGTTGAAGAGTCATGTGAAAAACATATAACAACAATGACAGAAAGACAGGGAGAAGTAGAAATGAAACTACATTATTGTAAGGTTCTTATATTCCATGCGAACTGGTAAGATTCCCTTGAAAGCAGACTGAGCAGAGTTAAAGCTATAAGCAATAAACTCTAAAGCAACAACTATAATAACAAAGTGAAGAGTTATAACCAATAATCCAGCAAAGGAAATAAAGGGAAACCATAAAAAATACTTGATTAATTCCATCACTGGGTGCAGTTGTGCATGCCTATAATCCCAGCTACTGAAGAGTCTGAGACAGGAGGATCGCTTGAACCCAGGAGTTCAAGACCAGCCTGAACAACACAGCAAGACACAATCTCAAAAAAAAAAAGAGCTTGATTAATTCAAAGAGAGATATAAAAAGAAAGAAGCGGGGGAACAAAGAACAGATGGCACAAATAGAAAACAACCTGCAAGGTGATCAATTGAAACCTAACCTTATCAGTAATCATATAAATGTAAATGGGACCTAAACAACCCAATTAAAAGACCAAGATTCCCAGGAGAAATATTGGTGATTAGCAAAAAAGAAGAACAAAAAGAAAAAACAAAGATTGTCAAATTGAATAAAAGAGCAAAACCCAACAATACGTTTCCTACAAAAAAATACACTTTACATATAAAGACATAAAAAGATTAAAAGTAAAATGATGGGGAAAATATACTATGCTAACATTAATCCAAAGAAAGCTGAAAAAAATATGATCAATTGCATTAATGCATTTTCTAACATTAAAAGAAACTTGCATTTCTTATAAAACCAGCTGAATCACAATCTCTTTTATATATGTACATTATATATCTATATGTATTTTTAAACTGCATATATATAGATATATGCAGATTTTAATAAAAGAAAGAAAGCTGGAGATGCTATATTAATATCTAACCAAAAAGATTTTAGAGTAAAATTTTTTTTTTTTTTCTGAGACAGAGTCTCACTCTGTCACCCAGGCTGGAGTACAGTGGTGCAATCTCAGCTCACGGCAACCTCCACCTCCTGGGTTCAAGTGATTCTCCTGCCTCAGCCTCCCAAGTAGCTGGGACTACAGGCATGCGCCACCACACTTGGCTAATTTTTGTATTTTTAGTAAAGACGTGGTTTCACTATGTTGGCCAGACTGGCTTCAAACTCTTGACCTCAAGTGATCTGCCTTGGCCTCCCAAAGTGCTGGGATTACAGGTGTGAGTCACCATGCCCAGCCTAGGGCAAAGAATTTTACCAGGAATAAAGAAAGTCATTTTACCTTTAATCCTAGCACTTTGGGAGGCCAAAGTGGGCACATCACCTGAGGTCAGGAGTTCAAGACCAGCCTGGCCAACATGGTGAGACACCATCTCTACTAAAATACAAAAAATTAGCCAGGTATGATGGCAGATGCCTGTAATCCCAGCTACTCAGGAGGCTGAGATGGAATAATCACTTGAACCTGGGAGTCAGTGGTTGCAGTGAGCCAAGATCACGCCACTGCATTCTGGCCTGGGTGGCTGAGCAAGACTCCATGTCAAAAAAAAAAAAAGTCATGTTATATGACAAAGTTGTCAATTCATCAGAAAAACATAACAATCCTAAATGTCTATGCATCTATAACAAGGCTTCAAAATATATGAAGCAAAACCTGACAGAACTATAAGGAGAAATATAAGAATCTATCATTATAATTGAATAATTTAACAATCCCTTTCAATAATTAACAGAATAAATAAATAGAAAGTCAGTAAGAATATAAAAGACTCCAACGAAACTATCACATATATTTATAATATATAAATATATTGGGAATATGAGCTAATTAACATTTATAGAACATTCTCCCCTAACAACAACAAAATAGACATTCTTTTGAAGTGCACATGGAACACTTAACAAGTTAGATTATAATCTAAGCCATAAAGCAAATCTCAAAAAATTTTTCAGGATTCAATTCATACAAGTATATTCTATATTCTCTGACCATAAGGAAATTAGATTAGAAATTAAAAGAATGAGATGAGAAATAATTAAAGGAAGATATGTGTGATTAAAAGCATTATTCACTGATTCTCAGATCATATTTTAGGGCAACAGTCAGAATGAATATGAATTCAACAGCAATTTACTGTCTTTCCACAACAAATCCTAAAGCTATGATTGAGTCACACGAATTTGTCACACACTGAAGGAGCATTAGTTGTCATCACTCTTGGGGAAAGCAGCTCTTATTATCTTCACACAAAAACCAAAATCTTCCCACCCACCAAGGGCCATACTACATCACAAAAAAGCATTCTTAACTGCTGGGTCAAAATATAAACTGACTGGGACAGCTTAGGGGATCAATTTTTTTTAATTATTTAAACCTTTCATGAAGATTTTATTTCCTTAATTTAAAAAAATATTCACAAGTGGCTTACTAGAAAGAGTGATTTAATATTTATTCAATAAATTAAATGTTCCTCCAGTTAGTATGTTTGAGGAGTTGTAGTGCGGGAGGCTCCCTGGGCAACACCTTGCACCAGCTCTCCTCTGCTCTCTCGCTAGGGTTGGCCTGCATTTCTTTCTTAATGCTGAGTGAGTGTAGAAAGTAGAAGCCATGGATGTCAGGTTATGATACATGCAAATGGATAGAGGAACTGGAAAAGGAACACAAATACATTGAAAATATGGGAGGATGGGAGGGAGTAAGTTGTATCTTCATATGATATGACAGGAAGTCAATTGATAATACCTATAACTAATAAATCACAAAGTAGGGACAGAGAATGTCATTTGATGGCATAGAAGAAACTACAAGAAGGGCCAGGCACGGTGGCTCATGCCTCTGATGCCAGCACTTTGGGAGGCCGAGGTGGGTGGATCGCCTGAGGTCAGGAGTTGGAGTCCAGCCTGGCCAACATGGTGAAACCCCGTCTCTACTAAAAATACAAAAATTAGCCAGGCAAGGTGGTGCATGCCTGTAATCTCAGCTATTCAGGAGGCTGAGACAGGAGAATCACTTGAACCCAGGAGGCAGAAGTTGCAGTGAGCCGAGATCACTCCATGGCACTCCAGCCCAGGCAACAAGAGCGAAATTCTGCCTTAAAAAAAAAAAAAGTACTACAAGAAGAAATAAGGAGAAGTGGTGACTTTTAGGGACAATATAGAGTTGAGTAGGACTGTAGGGGACTCTGGCTTATAACTATGTGTGTGTGTTACTTTAATTTTTAAAAAACATTTTTACAGTATAAAAAATCACTAAAATCAATGTGGTGAATAGTTCAAGATTTCAGGACACAAGTTATGACAATCTTGTAGGTGTGTTAACAGTAGGCTCTAACCACCAATGATTAACTGCGACATCCTTCCCTCCCATTCGGTTTCCTCAAACTTACACTCCTTTACCAGAGCATATAACTAAAATGCAAATTGACCTATATATCTTCTCTTTTTAGAGCATTTAGTAGACTCCTATGGCCCAAAGCAGAAAACCAATGCATCATAAGATTTAAAAGCATCATACCTCTCTGGTGAAGTTTCTTACCACTCTGCATCCCCACCAGCTTTGTGCTGCAGCAACACCAAAATGCTTTGTCCACCACATACCCAGCCTGAGTGCCTCTTGCCAACCTTTCCCCTCTGACCTGTATCCATTCTTCAAGACTAAACCAATAGGTGGACTTCTACCACCAGGAACCCATTCCAGACTTTCCCCCAAGGTAGGCTGGGTGCCTCTCCTGTCATTCTCATAATTCCCTGTGAGTATTTCCATCACGGTCCCAACAATGTTACAGAGAGTTCTGTCTCTAGAACCCCCACTAAATGGTGAGTTTCTTGAAGTCAATCTTCGTATCCACAGTGCCTATCACGAGCACATATTAGGTGCTCAATAAGAGCTTTTTTAGTTAGTTCTGAGGATGCTTTTCAGGACTAAGAGGAGGTCACATCTAATAAAAAATTAGATCTAATTTTCACTCTAGTTAAATTCATATCTACCACAGAATGATCTCTTTACACACACACACACACACATCCAAGATTATAAACAATCTATCCCAACTCATGGGCAGTTGCCTGAAGAGCACAACCTAAAAAGTTACTGGAAAGTTCCTCTTAGTCCAACAAATTAGCATCTAAAAAACTACCTCTTTAAGCTTTTATTTTTTAAATACAAGTAGCCCTGAGATTGGTTAGGTTGAATTGTTGCCACTCTCCCCTTGGTGTGATTTCCCCCGAATTGTTGCCACTCTCCCCTTGGTGTGATTTCCCCGTGTCCAGCATCCCCACACCCTCCTAATGCCCACAGCCTCTAGGATGACAACCTCAGAGGTGCTGCAAGGAGCAGGAGAGCACTGTTTTGGAATCTGGGGCACTGCTACACAGAAATGAAAGATGTATCTGCTACGTACACATGCTTTGGGATCTCACCGTCTAGTTTCTATTCAGCCACTGACTCATATCTCTGTGATACTGGGCAGGTGATTTTACCTCTCTAAGTCATGTTTTTAAGAGGCTACATTCTCCTGGTTTGTTGGAGGATTAAATGATGTCATCTCCATTGAGCTCTTCAACAGGGTATGGGGTAGTCTCACAGGAAATGTTAGTTACTACCAACAGTATTCTAATGGACAGACCAAAAGCATGGGACCCCTGCGGGTAAAGAAAGAAAGTTAGAGGGCACCAAAGACAACCCTCAAATACTTCACAATTGTGCCTGGAGGCTGGAGTCTTGTACATTTAACTCAGCCTTTCCTTACAGGGGAGTGGTCTCCCATATCATCCAGAGGTAGGACTAAGCCCATCTTCTACAAAGTAATCTACCTTCTCCTCAGCTTTTTTTACATTTCCACTTATTGCCCCTGCTGACTCTGCAAAATCTGGAAGCAACAAAGAATCCTTCCACCACATAAGGTGTGAAAGAGGGAGATGGTTCTGAAACTTGTGTGATACTTACATACCCTCTTTGTCACATATGGCCACGTACTAGGTACACTGAGTGACTTCTCCAAATGTGTGGTTAAGGAAGGCTCATAAGGCAGAAAAACCCCTTCTGTGCCTCAACCTGGTTGCCAATGGCTTCAGGTGAAAGTGGCTGGGGTAGGTGGACAAACTGACCTGCTTGTAAATCTTAAAACAATGGTTTTCAAACTCAGGCATGCATCAGAAGCACCTGGAGGACTTGTTAAAACATGGATTGCTGGCACCTTCCTGGAGTTTCTGATTCATGAGGTCATGGGGCCTGAGAATTTGCATTTCTAGCAACTTCTCAGGTGATACATCTACTGCCGGACTGAGAATGCACGTTGAGAACCACTGCTCTAAAGAATACACTGTGAAGTTCAAAACAACTAAATTTTACCTTTATTTTCAGGGAAAGAAAGGCACCACAAATATATTCTATAAATTATTTTAGTGTTTCTTTAAAATAATTTATTCTTTTTTAAAAACGAGGCATATACTACCAAAAAAAGTATCTTTTTATCAAGTAAGTAGTTCCAATCAAGTTTTTCAAACTTAATTACACACTTCTATTTAATTGTTATTAATGTCATGGTCTTAAGATTTGAGAGTTAGAAGAAATTCCAGTTGGTATCAATGGACCTCCATATGCAGTATATGCTCAGAACATGAAAAACTATTTTCAAATGTTATTGATATACTGCACATCTCTATACAAGTTGTTTCTGTAGATCTAAGACAACTATTTTCTTTTTACGGTAATTTAATTTTTCTAGGTTACTAGTAATACTTGATATTATTCTACTTTGTTTCTTCAAACAGGATGAGAAAAGCATTTTATAAATTCCTTTAAAATTAAAGCCAGAGAGTTCATCATCTTTTGAAGCACTGGCGCGAACTGGTTCAACCTTTTTGGAGAGAACTTTACCAATATGTATCACAACCCCTAAAAGGTTTCAGACGCTTTGACTCCTTAATTCATCTTCCAGAAACCAGTCTGGAGGGAATAATCTGACAGAAGGTTTATGCACAAAAATGTTCATCACTGCATTATCTATAACAGCAAAACCTGTAGACTCAGTTATCACAATAGGAAATTCATCGAGTAAGCTATGATTCCAACATACATTGGCATATTTAGCAGCTCTTAAAAATGAAGAATTATTAGCAGCATGAGAAAATACTTATAATATTAAGGGGAAAAAAGAGACTTAAAAAATTTAGATATTAGCTGGGCGCGGTAGCTCACACCTGTAATCCCAGCACTTTGGGAGGCTGAGGAGGGTGGATCACCTGAGGTCAGGAGTTCAAGCCCAGCCCGGCCAACATGGCAAAACCCCGTTTCTACTAAAAAATAAAAAAATTAGCCAACAGTTGTCGTAGGCGTCTGTAATCCCAGCTACTCGGGAGGCTCAGGCAGGAGAATCACTTGACCCGGAGAGGCAGAGTTTGCAGTGAGCCGAGATGGAGCCACTGCACTCCAGCCTGGATGACAGAGCAAGACTGCATCTCAAAAACAAGAACAAAAACAAAAAAAATTTAGATGTTGTTTAACTTCAACTCTGTAACCATAAAAAGTGTATACTGAAAAAAGCCTGAAAGCAAAACACAAAATATTGACATGAGTCAACAGGTGAAAGGATAATAGGTGAATTTTGTTTGCTTCTTTATATTTTTCTACATTGAGCATGTATTACTTTTATAATAGGGAAACAATAAGCACTGTTTTAAAAACAAATGGATAAAGCTGGAGAAGACCCTGAACTGTGTACATTATGCCCAAGCTAGAAATGCTCCCAGAAATATTAAATAGGTAGAAATAATAAACTTCCCCTACACATAAAGTTACAAAGGAATATAACAAGCAAACTTTGCTTTCTTTTTTTTTTTAAAGAAAATGTTAGAAAATTGTGACTTTTTCAAATGGTCGATGAATTCTGCTTTTTAAATTTGTTGTAAGGCATTTCTTTGAATCCAAACTGTTGATGTATGTATTAACTTCCTAGCCAGCAGACAAACCACAGGGCCACTCTCGGTCAGCTTGTTACTGAACTTGTTTTCAATGTGGTACTGTGCCTCGTTTTATTTTTTGTATGTGTTAAAAATAAAGACATTGTGCATGTTTAAACTGCCGCATATCACTATTCCCTGTAGAGAGAAATTCAGGAAAAGGCAGGTTAGTACTACACATTTGCTCAAATGGATTCATAAATAAAAGCCCTAAGTACCTATTCATGAGGCATGTTATTTATAAGGAGTTCTTAAGCATTAATCTCGATATGGCAAAGCTTCACTAAATTGTTTCTCAGTATATAGTATTTGGAGCTTTGATGCATTCCTAAAAACGTCAAATGTTTAAAATCAATCATAAAATTATGTTAAGCAAAGAATTACATTATGCTTATGATTGGTTAGTTAAATTTTTAAACACATAAACAATAAAGAAATAGCATGATAATAGTAAATTTTGTTATGCCTTTACTATGGGCCTAGTACTATGCAAACTACCATATGCGGACTATCTTCTAAATGCTCAAATCGCTTTACAAAGTGGTTTATCGTCTCCAGATGACAAACCTGAAGTGCAAATATCCCAGCAAAATGGTCCCTGTGTCACTCAGTCCCCACACCACAATCTGCTTAGAGTAGAGTAGATGTTATCATGATTCCCTCTGCCTTTCCATTCACCTCAATGCAAAATAGCAGAGAACAGAGTCACAAGTACACAGAGACTATGGGCCTCCTGCTCCTTTGTAGACTCTGCACTCCTCCAGGCAACGGCAGCAAGCAGACATGGCTCCTCTGCGGCCCCATCATCTGTCACCAGCTCATTTTTCTCTAGTCCTGCCCATCTCCCAGCCCCCTGAGATGTAAATGACAAGGCAGAGGGATGTGGCACTGCCACAACATCAGGAAAAGGGCCTTTTCCCCTTTGTTCCCCAAAACCTCACCAACCCCAACTACTGCAGAAAAAGTAAGTCCAATTAGTGAAAAGCTTAATTCCAGAACACTTCTCAAATAATGCAATTGTACTATGCATGAAGGAGCTTGAAATACACTTTATAAGTACTAAGCAATAATTGATGGCAGGACTTATAGGATGTCTTATATTCTGATAAGTCACTTGAATTAATGTTAGTTGTTTGTAAGACTGCACACAAATAGCTTTATTTTAAGGCAATGGGTTCCCTGCTTCTGCTCTTGCCCCTCAACACAAGGACCGGTGTGATTTTTTTTTTTTTTTTTTTTTTTAGACAGAGTCTCGCTTTGTCTCCCAGGCTGGAGTGCAGTGGTGTGATCTTGGCTCACTGCAACCTCTGCCTCCTGGGTTCAAGCAATTCTCATGCCTCCACCTCCAGAATAGCTGGAATTACAGGTGTGTGCTACTACGCCCAGCTAATTTTTTGTATTTTTAGTAGAGATGGGGTTTCGCTATGTTGGCCAGACTGGTCCCAAACTCCTGGCCTGAAGTGATCCACCCACCTGAGCCTCCCAAAGTGCTGAGATTACAGGTGTGAGCCACCATGCCTGGTCAAAGTGATTATTTTTAAAAGATAGACCGTGTGTCTGCTCAAAACCGTCCAATGGCCTCCATCTTGCTCTAAATAAAAGGCAAAATCAGGCAGAGTGCAGTGGCTCATGCCTGTAAGCCCAGCATTCTGGGAGGCAAGGGCAGGAGGACTGCTTGAGCCCAAGGGGAACAAGGTCATAGTGAGCTATGTTCATGCCACTGCACTCCAGCCTGAGTGACACAGCAAGACTCTGTCTCTAAAAAAAATAAAAAATAAAAAAAATGCCGAAGTCCTTACCACGGCCTAAAGTACCTCGTAGATCATTGGGGAGACCTTTAAAGCCGGAGACTGTGAGTCAGGGCCTGGGCTAGAGTCCTTTAGAAGCTCCACAGGTGTTTCCTACGTGCAGCCATGTGGAGAATCACAGTCCTGCCTGACCTGACCTCATTTTCCAACTCTCTCTTCACCCAGTCCACTCCAGTCACTGGGCCCCTTGCTGGGCCTATGCCCGGAAACTACACACCTCGCTGCTATTGAGGAAAAGAGTTAAACTCTGTAAAATATTTGAAAAGATTTATTCTGAGCCAAATGTGAGTAACCAATGGTCTGTGACACAACTCTCAGGAGATCCCGAGAACATGTGCCCAAGTTGGTCAGGCTACAACTTGGTTTTATACATTTTAGGAAGACATAAGACATCAATCAATACATGTAAGATGGACATTGGTTCTGTCCGGAAAGAAGGAACAACTGGAAGCATGTGGGGTGTGGGGGTGGGGGGCACAGTGGTAGCGGGGAGTTCCAGGCCGTAGGTAGTTGGCAGTTGGTTATTATCTAAAGACCTGGAATCAAGAGAAAGGAATGTCTGGTTATGATAAGGGGTTGTGAAGACCAAGATTTTATCATGCAGATGAAGCCTCCAGGCTTCAGAGAGAAAAGATTGTAAAGGTTTCTTACTAGACTTAAAAAGAGTCTGTGCTATCGGTCTTAAGTTCTCTGTGTTGATGTTAATGCTGGTCAGCTGTGAGGCATGTCCAACTTCCACTTCCCACCATGGCCTGAACTAGTTTTTCGGGTTAACTTTGGAATTCCCTTGTCTGAGAGGAGAAGTCCATTCAGACGTTGGAGGGGCTTAACAGTGCTTTTGCAGGAACTCATGGCTCATCCCTCACTCTTGCAGGTCTTTGCTCAAACGTCGTCTTTTCAGAGGATCCATACCTAACCACCCTCTGCACCCTTCACCCCGCATATTCTCTATTTTCCTTGTTTTTCTCAATAACAATTATCACCATCCTATAGATTTACTAATTTTTATTTATATTTCCTGCCCCACTCTATTTCGCTAGAATGTAAACTCCACAAAGGCAGAAATCCTTGTCCCTTCTGCTTTCCTATATATCCCAAGAGTCTAGAAAAGTGTGTGGTATTTAGGCTGGGCATGGTGGCTCATGCCTGTAATACCAGCACTTTGGGAGGCCAAGGTGGGCGGATTGCTTGAGCTCAGGAATTTGAGACCAGCCTGGACAACATGGCAAGATCCCGTTTCTACTAAAAGTACAAAAAAATAACCGGGTGGGGGAGTGCACACCTGTGGTCCCAGCTCCTCAGGAGTCTCAGGTGAAAGGATGACTTGAGCCTGGGAGGCAGAGGTTGCAGTGAGCTAAGATCGTGCCACTGCACTCCAACCTGGGCAGCAGGAGTGAAACCTTGTCTCAAAAATAAAAAATAAAAAAGAAGAAGAGCATATGGTATTTAGTAGGGGCCAAATAACTGGCTGTTGAATGAACGAATTATTTAAGTTTCTTCACCTTCTTTACATTAAAAATTTACAGGGTAAACCCTATTTTCATAGCTAAAACAAAGGTATACCTCAGCCTACTCCCTGTTTTTTTTTTTTTAATCACAAAGTACAAATTAATGGGATGCAAATTGAAAAGTTTTTCTTCTATTTGGGGTTTTGTTCCAATTTGTTAAAATCAAACAGAATCCCTGAGTTCCCGCTTTGTGCAGAACACCACATAGTGAACTCTTGTTTATTTGGAATGATTGGGGAGAACATAATCTGGGATCTGAAAATGAGGACATACATTTATAATTCACGATTGCTTAAATTCAAAATATTGGACTATAGCATGAAACTCAGTTCACATTTTCTTCAATTATTCAGAAAACACTTCAGAATTTTACTGTGACTGGATGTCATCGGTAGAAATATTATCTTAAGCTGGGCACAGTGGTGCCTGCCTGTAGTCCTAGCTACCCCAGAGGCTTAGGTGAGAGGATCACCTGAGCACAAGAGATCTGGACCATAGTTCTCTAAGCCGATCAGCTGTCTGCACTAAGTTTGGCATCCATATAGTGACCTCCCTGGAGCAGAGAACCACCAGGTTGCCTAAGGAGGGGTGAACCTGACCAGGCTGGAAATGAAGCAAGTCAAAACTCTCACACTGGCCTGGGTGCGGTGGCTCACGCCTGTAATCCCAGCACTTTGGGAGGCCGAGGCAGGGAGATCACTTGAGGTCAGGAGTTGGAGATCAGCCTTGCCAACATGGCAAAACCCCATCTCTACTAAAAATACAAAAATTAGCCAGGTGTGATGGTGGGCACCTGTAATCCCAGCTACTCAAGTGGCTGAGGCAGGAGAATCGCTTGCACCGTGGAGGTGGAGGTTGCAGTGAGCCAAGATCGCACCACTGCACTCCAGCCTGGGTGACAGAGTGTGACCTTGTCTCTAAAAAAAAAAAAAAGAAAAGAAAAAAAAACCCTATGTTATTTTAGATTTCTAGGTGAATGACTACTAATCACAGTGATGTTGCTAGTCATATAAATAGTAGAAGACAAGGTGCCAACCCTTGAAAGTTTGTAGTCAAGCTATGAAGACAGATCATAAGAACTAAAGAATTAGAAAAGTTATAAAGCAACATACCAATGAACATTCATTAAAATTTTTGCAAATTAAGACCTAAATGAGAAACTTTATAAAGGAGTACTCTTAGAAACTTCTAGAGATGTGATCAGGGACTGGGTTTTGCAGAATGTAAGTATAAGAATGTTAAGCAGATTGATTCACTAGACAGAGGCATAATGCCTCTGATTAGTACAATGCTCTGTAAAGAGTAAATGGTTTAGTACATATTTTACAAGAAAAACTGATTCCCCTCACTTTCCAGTGAGTTGGAGCATCAGAAAAAAACTCTTTCATAATCAGGAGTGCATGTGAACTGAACAAGTCAAGATAAAAAGCACAATTTTAGAATGAGTGATTGATGCAATTAAAATTATTAGTAAGCAACAGATTGGCTATAAAGTAGCAAGTTTAAACAATGAGACTATGCCAGCAAGCATTTCTAGAATTTCCCCTTACTTTGAAAAAGAGAATAAAATAAACTTTGAAAAAGGGATTAAAAGAAATTGTTTTAAATGGAAAAAGAACCAGTCATTAAATTTTATTTTTGAAAAAACACTGAACTATGTTGTTGACAGTATTCAAATAGGTAAATTAAGGAGCATAAAAATGACATATAAGAAATACAGCATGTTTTTGATTTGGAACAAAAGCACCCCTGAAGTTTCTAAAATCAATATACTGTACCTTAGTTAAGCAACAATGAGCTTTCTCTGGAGTTTTTTCATAGCTAACCGTATGACCTATTTCTTGAATGTTCTTAATCCGAATTAAATTCCTTTGTTTTTCATTAGTAAAAGTACCATATAACTTAAAGTTTTCATTGTTACTCAATATATGAAGACTGAATTAAAATTCTTTGGCCAGATGAATAAATTAATTTCTCCAGGTACATATTTTCACTAGTCTTCCTGATTGAAATGCTGGCAAGTTGAGAGTTTCCCATTGAGT
This sequence comes from Colobus angolensis palliatus, assembly GCF_000951035.1. Taxonomy (NCBI): domain Eukaryota; kingdom Metazoa; phylum Chordata; class Mammalia; order Primates; family Cercopithecidae; genus Colobus; species Colobus angolensis. Next base: position 1,033,148 of record NW_012115855.1, on the reverse strand, counting down.
TTTGCTTCCCATGAAAACAACCATGAGAACTCCAGAAATGGCCTTCTCAGGCCAGGCTTCGGGACTTCAGGCCTTCGGTTAGAGGGGTCCAATAATGACAATGCATTAGAAAACTTCTGATTTCTTCCTCTTTTTAGAACTGTTGAGAGAGAAATGTGGGGGGAAGTGTAAATGGAATTATTTCATTTACAAAAAATCATTGAGTATAAAATGTTCTGAAATTTTTTCTTCTTTGTATATAGTGTAAACTTGTTTTACATAAATCTACCATCTGATTCAGGATGATTAGCAATCTACCTCTTTTAATCCTTGAGAGAAGGCTGGAAAGTGCAATTGAAATTTTTCTCTTTTTGAGTCATCTCCAGTAAGCTGTCATTAATTCACTTCTTATGTGTGTTGCTATTGTTTATTTGCATGGGTTTTCTGGTTTCAAAATAGAACTGGTCTCAGATGCAGCTGTCCTGGCTTGTTGTTTGAATCTTTGCACATTCCAATAGCATTTTCTGCTGGAATGTTGAATTTAATGAATGAAAGACCAGATGTTCCAGGTACATTCAGCCTGGGTAGAGAAGGGCATAAATGACAGGGTCCCAGTGCCTTTTCAGATAGTTAACATATTAGCATTCATGTTAAGTCTTCAAAAATATGTCCCCCTAAATGTAAGCTTAACATGTTCTGTTAAAGTGAAATTTATGATATCTTCCAAAATGTTGTTGGATCACTTCACAGATAATACGAACTCATTTACATCGTCTGATAATATGAAAAGAACCATCATAGAAGCAGCTATTCTGCTATAACATAATAATTTAATTACTATGAAACCTCAATTGATTCAATATATAATGTTATAAAAAAATTGTTTCAATGGTGAAAAGGCAGATAGAGACTAGAGAGTATCAAACACTCAGTAGCAAAGTTATTTTCCCTGAAAAAAAATTAATACCTTTTTAAAGTTATAAGTGAAGAGCTAAAAAAAACTAAGAATTGCTGTATAAATCCAGTATCTGATTATATCTGACTTTGCTAGAGAGTAATGGCCTTTATTTTATTTTAGTCAGTAGCTATGTTAGTTTGCAAGGGCTGCCATAACAGTACCACAGACTGGGGTCACTTAAACAACAGAAATGTATTTTCTCACAGTCCTGGAGGCTAGAAGTCTGAGATCAAGGTGTTGGTAGGGTGGGTTCCTACTGAAGGCTTTGAGGAAAGGATGTGTTCCAGACCTCCTTCCTTGGCTTGTAGATGGCATCTTCTCCCTGTGTCGTCACGTGGTCTTCCCTCTGTGCCCATTTGTGTTCAAATTTTTTCTTCTCAGGACACCTATTATATTGGAAAGGGGTCTATTCTAATGGCCTCATTTTAACTTTACCTCTTTGAAAACACCCTGTCTTTAAATAGAGTCCCATTCTGAGATACTGAGGGTTAGGACTTCAACCTACAAATTTTGGAGGAACACAATTTAGCCTATAACACTAACGCTATAAATGGCTTCTAATATACTTTGAGCATCTGCTCTTTTCATAAGCAAAGTAAAACAGCTGCTTTGGTTAAGTTATAGCTTCTTCCTCCTATCTAATTCCACAGTCATGTACAGTTTTGTATCACTTTACAATCAATAGCACATCACACAATGTAAATTATGTTCCCAAACAAATGGATTACTTTATGAACAACTGTCATTAAATTGAATGCCATAGAAAGATACCTACAAACTGGAAAAGCACAGTAGACCTACGTTCTGGTGCAAATTCTCCCACTGGCCAGCTTTGTGACTCAACTTCTTTGAACTTTAGTTTTCCTCACAGAACTGTGACAATCAAATAAGATCATTATTGTAAGAGTGCCTTGAAAAATCGTAAAATGTTATGAAAATATAAGGCTGTTAAAACATTTTTAGTGTGAAATATAACACACAGGTAAAGAAAAATATACAGTCATATCATGTAAATTACAGTTTTGTTTCTTCTTTCCAGTCATTATACTTTTATGTTTCCTTCTCACCTTACTGTACTGCCAAAACCTCCCATACAAAGTTGAATAGGGTTTTCATCTTAAGTGGAGGGTATGGTGAACACCTAAAACAGGGTCAAGATTCTCTGGAAGAATTTGTGAGAGACCTGATTTCGTTCATAAATGTTTAGCAGAGCTGCCAGTGAAGCTATCTAGGCCTTTACTTGGCCCCATTATCTCTCCTTTGAAGATAATCTGTCTTTTTTTTCTGCACTAAGACTTTTTCTGCTGTTTCACTACAGTGGGTTCTAAGTAAGGATTTTTTTTTTTTTTTTTTTTTTTGTAATTTACCCAGCTTGAGATTCACTGGTCATCTGTAATCTGTGAATTGTTATCTTTCATGGCTGGAAAATTCTCAGCCATTATCTCTTCAAATATTACCTTTTCCCTTGTCTCTGTCCCCTCCTTCTGGAACTCCAGTTAAACCTATGTTAGATCTTCACACAGTATCCTTTATGTTTATAATCCTCTTTCATATTGTTTCTATACGTTGTTTCCAAGATAATTTCTTCTGATATACTTTGTAGTTCACTGACTTCATCTTTAGTTGCCTCTAATGTTAAAACTATCTGCTAAGTTCAAAACTTTTAGTTATGCTTTTAATTTGCTTTTGGTGGTTACAATTGATTATTTCCAATGTGTCATATTTACTCTTCTCAGTTATCACTTATCTTTGTGCCTGGTTATCTTTTTTTATTCTTTTTTGAGACAGAGGCTTGCTCTGCCATTTAGGCTGGAGTGCAGTGACACGATCTCGGCTCACTGCAACCTCTGTCTCCCAGTTCAACCAATTCTCCTGCCTCAGCCTCCCGAGTAGCTGGGACTACAGGTGCATGCTACTACGTCCAGCCAATTTTTGTATTTTTAGTAGAGACGGGGTTTCACCATGTTGACCAGGCTTGTCTTGAACTCCTGACCTCGTGATTTGCCCATCTCAGCCTCCCAAAGTGCTGACTTACATGCATAAGCCATTGCACCAGGCCATGCCTGGTTATCTTTGATGCATTACAAATGCATTTTTAAAAGGATTTATAGGAATAATTTAAGGCTTACAGTGAAGGAACTTTGCTCAAGAGAGGATCTGTGCTTGCTCCTGCCCGTGAGGGTCAGAGGCAATTCAGACTGACTAGGGGATTTGAACAAAGCTGGTTGTCTTGCTTGTGGTTGACCCCCAGGCTGTAGCCCTTTGAAGGCTCAGCTTATTTGTGAGAGGCATCACTGCTTCAACCCCCACTCCAAGCAAGATCTGGACTTTGATTTTTGTCTTCCAGGTCCTCAGGCCTGTCAAATGAAGGTTCTAATATTAAAGAATTATAAAATGACGTCAACACAAAAGTGACTTCTTTCTTGCTTTTCTCTCTAGGTTCTCATTTTCCTTCCATTGTTGGCCTAAAAATGTCTTACTGTCTTGTCATCTCTTTAATATTTCAATAAATGTTTTAAAATGTTATATCCAGCCTTTTTAGTTGTCTTCAGCTGGGGGATGGAGAGGGGAAATTGATTTGAATAATTTAGATCAACGTTACTATAAACAGAAAGTTCTCACATAAGTTATTATTAAAGAAAATGGGTGTTAGTTCAGAGGAAAGGAGAACCGATATGTATTGAGAATATTGTAGGTCAGGACTTCTTTCATACAATTATTAAAAGAATGCTTCAAGGTAGATAGTACTTTCATTTTAAAGAGGTAAAGCTGAATTCTTCTTCTGAGGTTAACTAGCTATGCCAAGGTCACCTGGCTATTAAGTAATTTGCAGTCTGAAATTCAACACAGATATTTCTAGCACCAAATAGCTATTTTCATTATAGCACATTGTTATGATATCTTCTACTTTTTCCCTCTTGTTCTTTTCATTTCGAAAAATTTTAGACCATCAGAGAAGCTTCAAGAATAATACAATAAAATCCAGATACTCTTTACTTAGATTCACCAGTTGGTAAAATTTCCACAGTTACTTTTTCTTTCATTCATCCTCTCTATCTGTCTTTCTTCTCCTCCTCCCTCCTTCCTTCCCTCTCTTCTTCTTTTCCTTTTTCCATACCTTCCTCTTCCATTTGATAGTTAGACTCAGACACCTTGACAGTTCAACCCAATACTTTATCACATATCTTCTAAAAACAAGGCCGTTCTTCTACATCCACAATATGATTATCACTCTGAAGAAAGTAAATATTGATACAATGCCATTATCAATATAGAATCAATTTTAAATTCAGGATCCAATCAAGGATCATGCATTTCATTTATTAGTCATATCTATGACTTCTCATTTTAAAAATGAATTAGAAAGATTTGACAAGATACATGCACACAAATAATGATTTGGGTGAGAAAAGGAATGCAAACTTTTTAGTTCATACCCCGCTGCATTGTTTTAATTTTTTTCAACTAGCATGTCCAATTTATGTAATTTTTAAATACATATATATGCACACTTTTTTTTTTCTCTTTTTGAGATTGGGTTTTGCTCTATTGTCCAACCTGGAGTGCAGTGGCATGATCATAGCTCACTGCATTCTTGAACTCCTAGGCTCAAATGATCCTCCCAGTTCAGTCTGCTGAGTAGCTAAGACTATAGGGGTATGCCGCTACACTTGGATAATTTTTTTTTTTATTTTTTATTTTTTTGTAGAGACAGGGTCTCACTATGTTGCTCAGGCTGATCTTGAACTCCTGCCTCAAGTGGTCCTCCCACCTCAGCCTCCCAAAGTGCTGGGATTATAAGTGTGGGCCACCATGCCTGGCCTTAAACCAATATACGTTTTAGTGAAGGACCACTTTTTAAAATAATTTATGATGTTCATGAAATATTGATATTTCTGCTTAGATTTTTTTCTTATTATACTGCAGGTTCCCTATTTGCTAAAAAATATTTGATTTTCTGGGACAATATGTTGGATTAGGAAAATTCTGAAAACAATTACTTTATACTTGACAATGTCATTATAAATTTAGTCTGTTTTGCCTAAAAAGTAGAGTCACCAACTTAAAATACTCAAAGAACCCATTAGTACTAAATCACAATTTAATTGAAAAAAAAAAAAAGCAATCTTAAAGGATTTCAGGAGATTATATTTAAAGCTACAATAGCATTTTGTAGTAAAGTGGCACAATAGCATTTTGTAGTAAAGTCAAGTCTAGGTATCTGAAAATATGCATGCTATTCCTCAGAAAGGCATTCTTTGGGAAAAGGCATATAGTTTTAAAATCACTGGAAGAAAAGGAGAAATAAAAAAGGAGAAAGAAAATCAGAAAACATTATTTCAAATCAAGACTCCACTATTGGCCCAGCCCATGGCTCAGCCATGTGTGATTCCAGCACTTGGGGTGGCCAAGGTGGGCAATGGCTTGAGACTGCAGTTTTAGACCAGCCTGGCCAATATAGGGAGACCCCATCTCTACAAAAAATACAAAAACTTAACCAGGTGTGGTAGTGCACACCTGTAGCCCCAGCTATCCCAGAGGCTGAGGTGGGAGACTTGCTTGAACCTGGGAGGTCAAGGCTGCAGTGATCACACCACAATGACAGAGACCCTGTCTCAACAACAACAAAAAAAGACTCCAATATTTACTACACTTGTAACCTAAAACAGTCATTTCACCTTGTTGAACTTCAGGATTTTTTTCATTTATAAATTGGGAGATTATAGTATTTACTCTTTAAGTTTATTCTAAGGAAGAATTAGAATGTGGAAGATGTTTTACAAAATCTAAGACACACACACAAAGAAATGTTCTTTTTTTTATTTCAGACACTAATTCTGTAAAATGATATTATATTCTCCCACTTGACAGAACCTGTTTGAAAATTTTGAAGATAATCTCAGCTAGAGGGATTAATTCCATAACTGGCAAAGTACATTCCTTCTGCTTATGTTAATTTTGAATTAAAAACATGCTTATCTCTATTATTACTATCAATCATAACTCTTGACTGGGGATTTGCTTAAAGAATCTTTTCATGCTAAATGAATATGGGAGTTATTTTTCTTCCTTGACTGCACAACTACTAACCTTTTTATGTACTTCATATATAGCAGAAAATGAAAGTATTACAGTGGAAGAGAAAAACTGTGTTAAGAATCTGTCTGATTTTAGTAGAAAATTTTCATGGTATAGCATTGGCTTGAAATGTTTAATTCTGGTCAAGAGATTATAGTAATTACATTAGTGTCTATTGGCCGCTGGTCTTACCAGCAGCCATTATAATTCACATCAGAGGCCAGGTGCAATGGCTCATGCCTGTAATCCCAGCACTTTGGGAGGCTGAGGTGGGCAGATCACTTGAGGCCAGGAGATCAAAACCAGCCTGGCCAACATGGTGAAACTCTGTCTCTACTACAAACACAAAAATGAGCCAGGCGTGGTGGCATGGGCCTGTAGTCCCAGCTACTCAGGAGGCTGAGGCAACAGAATCACTTGAACCCGGGAGGGGGAGGTTGCAGTGAGCTGAGATCGCTCCACTGCACTCCAGCCTGGGTGACAGAGAGAGACTCTGTCTCAAAAAATAATAACAATAATAATTCACATCAGAAGGAAAGTGAATACACCTGACAATGTGCTATAAATTAGGGCAAACCTATTCTATCCTGTACTCAGGTATTTGTTAGATTAAAATGAAGCTAAATAAAGTTAGATAAACTAGATAAAATTTTCAATACACCAGGGGCAGGGCTCACACCTGTAATCCCAACACTGGGAATGGGGGGGCAGGAGAAGCACTTGAGACTAGGAGTTCAAGACTGGCCTGGACAACATAGCACAGCTCTACAATTTTTTTTTTTTAACTTAGCTGGCATGGCAGTTCGTATCTGTAGCCCCAGCTATTCTAGAGGCTGAAGCAGGAGGATCACTTGAGCCCAGGAATTTGAGGTTACAATGAGCTACGACTGTGCCACTGCACTCTGGGCAACAGAACTAGAACTTGTCTTTAAAAAAGAAAAATTTTAGGCCAGGCGCGGTGGCTCAAGCCTGTAATCCCAGCACTTTGGGAGGCTGAGGCAGGTGGATCACCTGAGGTCAGGAGTTGGAGACCAGCCTGGCCAACATGGTGAAACTCTGTCTCTACTACAAACACAAAAATGAGCCAGGCGTGGTGGCATGGGCCTGTAGTCCCAGCTACTCAGGAGGCTGAGGCAACAGAATCACTTGAACCCGAGATTGTGCCACTGCATTCCAGCCCCGGTGACAGAGCAAGACTCCGCCTCAAAAAAAAAAAAAAAAAGAAAAAATTTTTTTAAATTTTGCTAGATAAAAGCTTCTGGATAAAGATAGAAATATACCTTTTTTCTTATTATTTTTGAAGAATTTTTGTCTCAATGTATTAACAATATAGGAACAGTATCTTGCATAGGACTAGGAAGATGGAAAACTAAAAATAGATCGCTGTAATCCTGGTGAATCCAGGTAAGGGATCCATCCTAAAACATCTATACATTGCTAACAGTTATTCTGATAGAAAAAATAAAGTTAAAGCCCTTGTTTGTATGTTTGATTCTAATAAAAGTAAGAATAGAAGAGTGGTTTTGATCCATAAGATGTGTTTGCTGAATTGTGGGTGAGAGGTTGACAGGGTCAGATAATTTTGGTTATAGAGCTGGTTCTGTCAATAACTCTGACCTTGAGCAAGTCACATCAGTTTCTGCACAGATAAAATAAGGGAGTTCGATGAAAAAGGTTTTAAAATCCCTTCCAGTTGTAAAATTACACAATTCCATGAGGTATTTTAAAATTTAATATTGGACTGAAGATGACTCTTTGAGATCATTCTCTTTCCTTCAGCCTTTTCCTGATTCAGTGTTAATCCTTGAGCATAGCTTAGTGTTATGCAACATAACCTTTTGTCAATCATCGGTTAGGAACCATCTTTTTCCCCACCCTCACCTTCACCCTCTTCCCTAACATAAACTTTCCACTGTGGTTAAAAGAAAGACCCAGTGTCAGACTGAGGAAATTCATCCTAAGGAGGCAGTGGCAGGGAAGAGTGGGCAGAAAGCCAGGAGAGCATTGCAGGGTGAAAAGAGTCCATACCACTGGTTCTTAGCTTCAAGACCTAAATCATGGAATTAAAGTATCCCAGTCTCTGCATCCTGCTTCCTGGAAAGAGAGAATCCTGACTCAGCTACTCAAGCGTATTGGATGCAACTTGGCAAAAACGAACCTATATGCAAATTGAAATTGCTATATCAGGTGCTATGCCATTCAGAGCTTGGGGAGTTTTGCTGTGGGAGAACCCTGGTAGATTTTGGATGATGATGAGAAGCCATCTTCCTTCTCACCCTTGGAATTATCATGAACGAGGCTAATAGGCAGAGGTCCACATTGGGATGGCTGGAATCACATCTCTGCAGGAGAGTAGAGGTTCTTGGCAGGGTGGTCAGCAACCACCGAACATTACCAGGGACAAGTCCCTCGCACTTAGGACAACCAAAACCAGAAGGCACAAGAAGCCAGCAGTTACTGAATTTAGCCTCAAGGGACATTTGAGTTCTCTCTCCACCAGCTGACAGTAACAGGGAAACTACAACAATGCTAGAAGAAAGCTGGAAAGCCTGCTAGTCAAGCGGTGGGTGCTTGTGGCCATTATAAATTGGAGTATTAAGGGAATTATAATCTTATCTATACATTGAGGTTGTTGAAGCCTGCCTATATAGATTACATTTTCAACTACAAAAATTTCTTAAAGTGAAGGCCAGCAGGAAGTTAATAAGAGAATGAAATGATCATTTCTGTACATTACACATACACATTCATCAAGAAAGAATGGTGGGGAGAAATAAGAACCCATCCTTGTAGGTGCTAACTCAGTGAATACTAGTTCACATTTTCAAATCTATTTATTTGTTTCATTCACGTAAAAGTTGTTACATATCACAGGAACTATATCTTCCTTTGAATGTTTCCACATAACATTTCTTCTTTAGTCATGTATGTTGTGACTAAGAAGAGCTCTATGTATTTAACCACGACTTTTCAACAAACACTATTTACCGAACATGTTACAACCTTTAAAATCTTATTTTTATAATTTCAAAATAAATCACTTTTATAAAGCTATTGGCTTAGTCACTAAGCTACTACTTTGGAAAACACAAGTAAACTTTGAAAGATTATGACACATTTGCTCATTACATTCTTATATCATTTAACACAAAACTATATATATAATTTATAAAATAACTTTGGTGAAGAGGTATGAAATCAAGCCTATCTCCAAAATCCAAGCAGAAAACCACTTCAGCAGATATAATGTCTTATTGTTGTATATGTTAAAAATCTCTCAATCAGCTTCTACGAACTTACAGCCTGTTCTGTTTCATATAGGTATTCAAAAATATGTCCAAGATAGACTAAAGAGCAGATACTGTCATTTTCCCAAATACTAGAAAATTATGAACATATATATGTATTTATATTTTGTATTTATACAAATATATAAGCATATAACATTACATATATACACTTTAACCTGAAAAGGCATATATCAAAATGTTAAGAGTGGGCAATTCTAGACTTAGACTTACTTATAAATTTTATCTTCTTTCAAGTCATTTTCCAGGTTTTCTAAAATATCTATGTATTATTTTTGAAGCATAAATATTTACTGAAACCCTATATATGAGTATTTTATGGCTTGGAAAGATGGCCCTAATAAAAGGTGGTTAATTGGTAGTGCACTTCCAACTACAGGGAGTATAATTGCCCAAAGGCCTCTGCTGCTGTTCTCCGAAAATCTGTCTCTGCATTCGTGCCAAGGCCACAGTGATTGAACCTGACAGAGTTACATTGCAGTCTCCTTCCTGGGAAATGTAGACTCTTCTGATGGCAGAGGAGTCCACATCTCCCAGCTCTTCTACTAAAGTACTCCACAAGGTCTTGCTGAACTTTCTCTGCACTACATGGCAGTCTAGGATATTACCACTCACCTTCCTACCTTTCTTTGCTTCACTTGGGGTCAGACTTATTTCCCCTATCTATCTATCTATCTATCTATCTATCTATCTATCTATCTATCTATCTAACTATCTCTCAGCCTCTCCCAACTTTCTTTCACAGATTCTTATCTTATCAGGGTCCCCAACTACCAGGTCATGGGCCAGTACTGGTCTGGGGGCTGTTAGGAACTGGGCTGCACAGCAAGAGATGAGCAGCAGGTGAGCCAGTGAAGCTTCATCTCTATTTACAGCCACTCTCCATTGCTCCTATTACCTCCTGAGCTCTGCCCCCTGTCAGGTCAGTGGTAGCATTAAATTCTCATAGGAGCACAAACCCTATTGTGAACTATGCATGCAAGGGATCTAGGTTGTGCCCTCCTTACGGGAATCTAATGCCTTATGATCTGTCACTGTCTCCCATCAACCCCAGATAGGATTATCTATCAGGGCTGCCACTGATCCTACATTATGGTGAGTTGTATAATTATTTCATTATATATTACAATGTAATAATAATAGAAACAAATGTAATGCTCTTGTGGCCTTGGCACAATAAATGTAATGCTCTTGAATCATCCCAAAACCATCCTTTCCACTGTTCCATAGTCTGTGGAAAAATTGTCTTCCACAAAACCGATCCCTAGTGCTAAAAGTGTTGAGGACCGTTGCATCTAATCATGTCTTGATGTCTGCTTCTCAGAGAAGCTGAAATAACACAGGCTACAAAGCAGGATACCCCATTATTATATTTTGATTGGAAAAATGTATCTGTGTGTGTTTGTGTTCACATTATATAATTATACATATAAATATAAGCATACATATATCTATGTATGTTTACAAATAGAAGAAAAGACAGAAGAGTGGCTTTCTCTTGATAGAATAATTATAGGTAATTTTTTACTTGCCTGTATTTTCTTAAAGTTCTACAATAAATATGTATTGTTGTGCAATAAAAAAGTAAACTTTTACATGTATTGATTTTGTTCAATCCACAACAGATTTATTTACCTAACTTTGCATTTTACCGGACTATTTAAAGAATCAATATATTCATTTACTTCTTCACTGAAATATTTGCTATGCCTACTATGGACGAGGTCCTGTGCAAGGAGCAATGGCAGATGGAAAGGTAAAGGTGAATCAGTGAAGTCAGGAAAGTGGGGATCTAAATGGCGATGAGTGGTGAGTGCCTCTAGGGAGGCGCAAAGCCAGTGCTAAAGGTTCAAAAGATGAAAAGAGAGTATCTGTCTGGAGGACTGGGAAGAGTGAGTGCAGAGGTGGCATTTCAGTTACACACTGAAGGAACAGGAAACTTTCTTTTTAATTTGGAATTTTGTTTAAACAACCTCTGCAGTTTGGATCACAGCTTAGGAGTCCTTAGGAGTTTGAGACTGAATTTGTTCATTCTCTCCCGTTTCTGAGCACAGGTAATATTGCTCACAGCACTTTCCACCCCCATCTTCTCACCCACGAACTTTCTCCCAATGAGGTCTCCTTGTGATCCCAGTCCTGAACCTCAGCCAGGGAGTCATTATCTAAGGTTACAGCACTCTTGATTTTATGGCCACCTGATGTGGTTTCCTCACATTCTTTTCTAGGTTTAAAAGCAATCTCATTATTTTTAAAGATGCTTTTCATTTTTATAGTGATCACATCTCCCTTTCTACTGATGGTCACCGTGGGTTTTGCCAGGCAGCCCAGTTTCCTGCTGGCTCTCCCTATTCCTTCAGTAACAAAATCTGTGAATTCCATCTGAAAGTGCCTGTTTTAATTGAATCAGCTCTGTTTCTGGAGCTTCAAAAGTGGGACATGTCCGGGCTCACCAGAAGAAGACATGTTATGGAGCAGGTCCTATACTGATGGGTAAAAACAGAAGAAATGGCAGACATAACAGCAAAAGCCTAGGTCCTGACACTCTGCCTTCACTTCACAAAGCAGTTGGCTTTACAAATATGCAACACACATCTGATTTCTCTACGGAAAACAGCATAGGTACACCATTATCAGGATTGCCTTTCATTTTATCTAAAGGACTAGAATCATTTGTTTAAAAGTGGCTTAGTACACTCCTGCCACAGTATCCTGGGAGGATTGGTTCCAAGAATACCTCCACCTCTAGTCCCCATGGATACCAAAATCCTCAAATGCTCAAGTCCCTTATATAAAATGACATAGTATCTTCATATCACAGACATCCTCTCATATACTTTAATCATCTCTAGATTAGTTACAATCTATGATTTATGATACCAAATATAACATAAATACTACCTATTGTATTTTTACTTGTATTAGTTTTTATTATATTGTTACTTGTTGTTGTTTTGTTATTGTTATTGTTATTATATATTTTCCATCTACAATTGGTTGGATTTGTGGATGTGGCACCCAGAGATACAGAGGGCCAACTGTACTGCAGTCTTTCCAAGTTTGGAAACATCACTCAGAAAATGTTTTAAATTGTTTTGTCATGAATAGAATGTCTTTCTTCCTGTTCGTATGCCTGTCTGATATACTGATTATTAGTATAAATGGGATAGAGTCGGGGTAGGAGTGTGCCTTATTAACATAATCTAATGTCAAATTCTGCTACATGAGCTTATGTTACTGGGCTCACCGTAAGCTTAAAATCGAAATCCTGCATTAGCTTGTCACTTTGAATACATTTCCTTTTTCAAAGAGCCCTATCCAAATCTCACAAAACTGTTCAGACTCAGGAACCATTAAACACATAAAAGTACCTTCTAATTACTTCCTTATCTCGAATGTCCTGCCTGTTCTTTGCTGTTAATAGATGAGTTGTTAGAAACTAAAAATCCTGACATTATCACATGGAAAGAAAAGTAGTTCAAAGAAGAAAAAAGAAACAATAGAACACAAAGTTCTTTTCGTGAAATGCTGACTTTGAGAGTCACATAGACAAAGCAGTTATTCATAAATCTGAGGTAATATTCTTTTCACTTTTATTTAAAGAAATGCTATAGTAGCTGAAACTGGAGTCTACAAATGTTTCCTTCACATGTCATTTTTTCCTCCAATTCAGATACACAGACTTATGATTATAAAGTTTTTGAGAACACATAAACTTTTCCATTTTACAATAGCAAGCATTTCCACATTTATTTTGGAAAAGAAATGTTCAGAAAATTTTGTGAATTTTTCTAGTCGGTAAAGCAATAATGAGGCCTAGGAATATGAAGATGATCAACGCGTCTCCTTCGTCCACCTTTAAGTACCACCGCAATCAGTTTGTTTCCCTTTTTTTGTAACTCATGTGAGAATTTTGTTCTAAGATGAAGGGAAAGAAGTGGGTGGGCTGTCCTACAGGGCTATACAATTTGGACTGAACAGTCTTGTTGAAAACTTGCTATGTGGCCAGGCGTGGTAGCTCACGCCTGCAATCCCAGCACTTTGGGAGGCCAAGGCGGGAGAATCACTTGAGGTCAGGAGTTCAGACCAGCCTGGCCAACAGGGCAAAACCCTATCTCTACTAAAAATACAAAAATTAGCTGGGTGTGGTGGCGCAGTCCTGTAGTCCCAGCTACTTGGGAAGCTGAGACAAGAGAATGGCTTGAACCCAGGAGGCGGAGGTTGCAGTGAGCAGAGATCACACCACTGAACTCCAAGCCTAGGCGACAGAGTGAGACTTCTTCTCAAAAAAGAAAACTTGCGAACCCGGGAGGCGGAGCTTGCAGTGAGCCGAGATAGCGCCACTGCCCTCCGGCCTGGGCGACAGAGCGAGACTCCCACTCAAAAAAAAACAAAACAAAACTTGCAGCGGGCGCGGTGGCTCACGCCTGTAATCCCAGCACTTTGGGAGGCCGAGGCGGGCGGATCACGAGGTCAGGAGATCGAGACCATCCTGGCTAACATGGTGAAATTCCGTCTTTTCTAAAAAAACACACACAAAATTAGCAGGGCGTGGGGGTGGGCTCCTGTAGTCCCAGCTACTCGGGAGGCTGAGGCGAGAGAATGGCGTGAACCCGGGAGGCGGAGCTTGCGGTGAGCCGAGATCGCGCCTCTGCACTCCAGCCTGGGCGACAGAGCAAGACTCTGTCTCAAAAAAAACACTTGCTGTGTGCTGGGCATCCTGCCCCTGCTGGGTTCAGCAGGGCAGGAAAGTTGCGGGTGGGGATGGGGAGAGGGAAACTGCATGTACAGAAATACAAATACAGGAAAGACCATACAGAGTTTATTTTCTTAATTTGTAGTTTGTATACTTTTGAAAACAGGAACTCCTTTTTAATCTGTGTTTCAAAATGTTGATCCCCACATGACAGTAATTGTCTTTTTGTCTATTTCGTTTTCTAAACTTGGGACCTATATGAAATCACAGATTCCTTACAATCACCCCATAGTCCCCAAAGGCTGCCCCTCCTCCAGCCCCAAGATCTGGGGCTGAGGCATCCTTGTTGTCTGTTCATGGATGGGTAGTGTTGTGAGTTACAGAGCAATTCCGCTGCAAATATGATCAGCATTAGGCCTCCGAGTCTCACAAAAGACTGGGTTGAATTGGGGAATTTTTCTGCCACCTTAGCACAGTTGCAAAGCCAAGAGAACTCTATGTCCAGATAACAAGGCAAATAAGATGAAATTCAACCAGAATGGGAGAAGAGTGACACGGACAAGGTGAGTAGTTCTCCTAAAGACTACTATTTGGGGAAATTTATGAAGTTTGGGGAACAATAAGGCCAATAGCAAACCAAGGAAGACGTGAAATCCTCATTTATCTTCCATTCCACCACACCCCCATCCCTGCCAAGGAAGCCATTTCAGAGAGGTCAATGCTGCTCAGACTTTTTTGTCTGCTGCCCTCTCAAGATTTCTTTTTCTTCAATACTTTTAACCGTTGTGGAAATGAGGTCAGTACTCTGTGATTGTCATTTTGTTCCAAATTCTTGGAATATTTTATTATTTACAAAGGTTTCCCTACTGACTTAGGACAGGAAAAAATATAAATGTGCAAAACTTGAGAGTCCAAATAATAAAAATTTCAGTTATCATGGCTGTGGTTATCCCAAAAGTTATTCCAAAGTTATTCCCAAAGAGTTTTTCAGAAATATTTAGGAACAACTTTTGAATAATTTTATTTTGACATCTTAGTAATCTAGTCATTGCTAAAAATTCAGAAAATACCAGCAAAACGGTACAAAGAATAAAACAAAGATCAATCCTAATTTTACCACCCCAAAGCATTCTGTTATGTTTTAGAATCTAACTTTCCAGACTTTTTTCTATACATACCCACATTCAGACATACACCCACATTTTTTTAATTGGATCATAGTATTTTTGACAATCTATCATGAAATCTACCTCCTTCACGTAATATTATATTATGACATCTTTTTATGTCAATATGTATAAATCTACATTCTTTTTAACCACTACATCATATTTTATTGTACCAATGCACCATAATTTAACTCATTACCTAGTAGGACATATTAGGGTTGTCTTCTTTTTTTTTTTTTTACTATTATTAAGGAATGTTGAGGTAAGCATCCTTTGACACACATCTTCAAATATACATCCAGTTATTTCTCCCTAGGAGTGGAAGAGGTCAAACAGTTTGCATATTTAAAATTCCAATACATGTTGTCAAACAGCCTTGCAGGAGGCTTACACTGATTATACTCCCACTCTCAGGATATAAGAATGCCTTTGTCTCCACCATACCAACACTAGAGTTTGGCTTTTTAAAAAAATCTTTACCATTAATAAACAAACGTAGAAAGAAATGTATCTTATTAGTTTTTTCGAGTGAAATTGACTACAGAGATTGAATTTATTTTCCTATATTTTTAACCATTAGTGATATTTTCTTTTTATTTATTTATTTATTTATTTTTGAGATGGAGTCTCACTCTGTCACCCAGACTGGAGTGCAGTGGCGCAATCTCAGCTCACTGTAACCTCCGCCTCCCAGGTTCAAGTGATTCTCCTGCCTCAGCCTCCTGAGTAGCTGGGATTACAGGCATGTGCCACCACGTCTGGCTAATTTTGTATTTTTAGTAGAGATGGGGTTTCACCATGTTGACCAGGATGGTCTTGAACTCCTGACCTCATGATTCACCCGCCTTAGTCTCCCAAAGTGCTAGGATTACAGGGGTGAGCCACCGCACCCAGCCGATATTTTCTTTTTAAAAAATTCTTTGTACCCTGTGGGTTTTTCTCAATTACAATTTTTAATAACCTTTTGCATATTAAGAATATTAACTCTTACTTTCTGTAGACTATAAGTTCCATGAGGGCCAGACCATCTTCTTAATCACCATACATATAGCCAGCCTCTAGTGTAACGCCTGACCCAAGATAGCTATTAAAAAAAATTTGTGGAATGACTCACCTTGCTCATCATATATGTTCTAAGTCTATTTTCCCCATTTGCTGTGTTTCATCTTTTTTTTTTAGTTTTTCCCTTCCAAAAGTTTTTAAACTTCATATAGTAAAAATCTATCGATATATTCCTTCGTGACAGATGGCATTTAAGTCATACAGTTCACATATCAAGATTATGACAATAATAGCAACAAATATTTATGTGATACTTCATGTGCAAAGCCTTTACATATGCTGTTTTACATATACATTACATACGCTTTACATATAGTGTTGCAAACCCTTTACATATGTTTGTTTATTTAATCCTTGTAACAAGTCTTTTATGTGGTCAAGTATGTCATACCAATGCCTCCCCACCCCAACACCAATAATTCCTCTCTTTTTTTTGAGACAGAGTCTTGCTCTGTTGCCTGGCTGGAGTGCAGTGGCGCGATCTCGGCTCACTGCAAGCTCCACCTCCCGGGTTCACACCATTCTTCTGCCTCAGCCTCCCGAGTAGCTGAGACTACAGTGGTGTGCCACCACACCCAGCTAATTTTTTTGTATTTTTAGTAGAGGCGGGGTTTCACCTTGTTAGCCAGGATGGTCTCGATCTCCTGATCTCGTGATCCACCTGCCTGGGCCTCCCAAAGTGCTGGGATTACAGGCGTGAGCCACCGCACCTGGCCTCAATTATTCCTCTTTAAAAAAAAATGGTCTAACTGTTCTTCTTCCTTGATTTCATTAATTTTGATACATAATGTATTTACATTTTCAAACTCAGAAATAAGAAAGGGGATGAAATGAGATGTCTGTCTCTCCTTTGGTTACCCATTTCCCTTCCCTTCCCAGGACAGTGTGTGTGTGTGTGTGTGTGTGTGTGTGTGTGTGTGTGTGATTTTTCCTTTCTTTACAGCAATCATAGCATGCTATACACAGTCTTCTGCAACCTGGTTATTTTATTTCACTTAATAAAATATCCAGGTGCTTTTAAACTCATTTTGTCAACTTTTGACTGTGACTGAGTTAAGTTTATAATCACAGGGCAGGGCGCGGTGCCTCATGCCTGAAATCCTAGCACTTTAGGAGGCTGAGATGGGCTGACTGCTTGAGCCCAGGAGTTTGAGAATAGTCTGGGCAACCTGGTGAAACCCCATTACTACCACAGATACAAAAAAATTAGCCAGTCATGATAGCACGCACCTGTGGTCCCAGCTACAGAGGAGGCTAAGGTGGGAGGATCACTTGAGCCTGGGAGGTGGAGGTCGCAGTGAAGGAAGATCGTGCCACCGCACTCCAGCTTTGGTGAGGGTGAAACCCCATCACAAAACAAAAACAAAAACATAAAACAGAAATGTGGGGGCAATTTTCATTTTTAAAATACTAAAACTTTCTATTCAAGTATATGTTATTTCTATTTATCTCCAACTTTCTTTGTCTTTCAATAGACCCTTTAGATTTCTTCTTACAAATCCTATATTTTTCTTAAGTTTATTGCTGAGTAGTTTGTCTAGTTTGTTTTCTCAACCTTTATGTAATAGGCTGGAAAATAATATATTCTTTTAAAAAAACTTGCTTTTACATGATTACCAATGAGGCTGAAGTCTTTTGTATGTTTATTGCCCATTTGCATTCTCTGTAAGTTTGGCCTCTCATCCTTTTATATCTGAATGACATAGAAGGCTCAAGAAAGCCCCCAGGAGAACTAAAATCATTGTTGAATACATGAAAAAATCTAACTCATTATTCCCATCAAAAGCAATATCTCTATGTTACTTTACTATTTTTGTTAATAGAATAACAGTTCTCCATTATTCAGTCTCAAAATCACATAGTCTTCTTTGATACCTTTCTCCCTCACCCCGTATTTTCCTTCATTTGTCTAAAGTGATAAAAAAGAAAAATCTACCATGGAAATTTATCTTACTTCTCACTCTTTTTTTTTATTGCCACAAGTGTGTTTGGGTTCCCCATACCTTTGCTGAGTGATGACTGACTCCATGGTCTTCCTACTTCCTCTCTCTTCCTTCTCCACCTGAATTGAGGGTAGATCAAGCATAGATCTAATTATGATCTAATTATGTTCCATCGTTCACTAAACTTGAATGGTATACCTCCACCTACCAAATTTAGTTCACACTGCTACCTGCTTTGTCTTCTCTCCCACCGCTATCCTACATTTTTCCTACAGTTCTGCAACATCAGCTACTTCATGTTCCCTAAATATGCTCTATCTTTTCTGACTCTGTCTTTTCTCCAGCTATCACAGACACCTGAAATGCCCTCCTGTTTTTTCTGTCAATTGAAATTTCAACTCTTGTTCAAAGTTCATCTGGAATATCACCTCCAATAACCCTCTCCTGTGATCTTCTCCTCTCGAAACTCCCAGAGTAACTTAGTTTCTCTTAAACTGCCTACCCATTTTATTATTGTCATTAATAGTTGTTCGAAAATTGTTAAAGCACAGAGAATATGTCTTGCATGATGGTATGGTGAGGGGACCCAATGTATGGGGTCAGAAGATCTATTCAAACTCCCGCAGTTCATTTACTAGTTGTTTTAGATTATGTAAGTCATTTAACCTCTTAAACCTCCCTATCTTTAGTTGTGAATTGGTAGTAGTAGTAATGATACCACTATCAATGCTAGTCGTAGTAACTGGTTTATAATTAGTAAATTTTGTATGCCCTAAATTCCTATCACATTTGTGCTTTACAACCTTGTATCAATATGCCATGTCCTACATTTAGCAATATTTTCTAAGATCTTATATTGGAACCTAGTCTCAAAAATGGAAACCATCAATGTTGGCCAGTTAGGAAGATAACAGAATTTTTAAATAACAGTTTGATAGCTATCAAAGGTGAAGAAGAACCTTAAATGTATTGAGCACCCAAGTTCAGCTTAAAGATAGGTGATGTTATGACAGATTGTAAATAATTGCCAATTATGCTGACCAACACCATTCTGATTTTTATGAAAGAGACTACAATATGTCATGAAAGGAAGGGAGAGATGAGAAGATTAGCTCATTCTAATTCCGTTTTCAAGTCTAGTCCTGATGCAAAGGGTAACTGAGTAGGTGAACAGGACTGCTGATTTCTCATGGACCCCACTGTTAGTATTCTCTGAAGTAAATTTTCTAATCGTTCATAACAACTTCAGGTGCTTCTCCCTACAGTGGCATCAGACAACACATACATATCACATTTTGTGCACATAAGAGCATGCGTACATAAATTACCTCATTTATGTTAGAGAAATAAGACAAAAATGAATGAATGAAGCTCTTCTTTTACGTCACATCAGTTGATACCTCCTTTCCATGTTTTTTTTTTTTCTTTTACTTTTTTGTATTTATTTATTGAGACTGAGTCTCACTTGTCACCCAGGCTGGAGTACAGTGGCAGAATCTCAGCTCACTGCAACCTCAGCCTCCCGGGTTCAAGTGATTCTCACGCCTCAGTCTCCTGAGTAGCTGGGATTACAGGTGCATGCCACCACACCCGACTAATTTTTGTATTTTAAGTAGAGATGGCATTTCGTCATGTTGGCCAGGCTGGCCTCGAACTTCTGACCTTAAGTAATCCACCTGCCTCAGCCTCCCAAAGTGCTGGAATTACAGACATGAGTCACTGTGCCCTGCCTCCATGTATTTTGAAACCCCTAAGATTCTTTGCTTTTCACATATTTGAGAGGATGGAGGCCACCACAACCTCTCTACCGCTGGGCAAAAAATTCTGTATATTGATCTTGAAGTGTATACCTCGTGGAATGGCTGAATTGTGATAACGTATCACCTTACATATTTTTCGTGGTGAGAACACTTAAAATCTACTCTCTGATTTTCAAGACTACAATATTGTAGCCACCATGTTGCACAATAAATCTCTTGAACTTATTCCTCTTGTCTAACTGAAATTTTGTATCCATTATCTCATCTTTTCGTACTCTCAATCTTTCACCTTTGAATTTTATTCTCAGCCTAAAAACATGGCCGTGGCATTTTATTTCTTGCCTAAACAGACGTTTTTTAACCTTACAGTTCCATCAGATTACCATCCTCTCTGCCACCTAATATATTAAAATATATGCAGATATATTATTATTATTTATTGTTTTGAGACAGGGTCTCACTCACCCAGGCTGAAATGCAGTGATGCAATCATGGCTCATTACAGCCTTAAACTCCCACGCTCAAGAGATCCTCCCACCTCAGCCTCAGGAGATCCTCCCACCTCAGCCTCTCTCTCCAAAGCTCCAAACACTGTTGGCCTTCCTGAAACTCCATCTGTTGCCCCTGATTTCTGTGCTATACATGGCCCAGGTTTGCCTAGCTTGCTGACCGTGCCTTCCCTGTTTGCACCTCTCCCTCCAGGGTTGCTTTGTGGGCCCTCCTCACCCTTCCTCTCCTTTGGCAATCTCATGGCTTTACTTATTCTCTTTCTGCAGATGACTTCCAATATACATCCTCAACTTTGATCTTCATTCTGAGCTCCAGTCCCATGTTTTCACCTGCTGGTTATATACAGCTGGACATCTCTTTAGCATCTCAAACTGAGGACTATTACAAAAATCTTCTTCTTTCCTCCCACAACTTCTTCTCTTCTCTTGTTCCCTAGTCATTTGGCTCAAACCCTGAGTCATCTTTAACTCTTACTTCTCCATCTTTGACTCCTTGACACTTGTTCTACCATGTAGACCAGGGACTGATTCAGGAATGAGCATGCGATCCAACTATGGCCTAGGAGATGGGAGAGGAAGGGAAGGGAATTCAGTCAGGAGGTGTGGGGAGCAGTTCTAGGAAACATTTTTCCTCTCTTAAGATGATCTCTCTTCTTCTGGACTTGGATGCTTCTTCTGGACTTGGATGCTTGGAATGACCACTACCATCTTCAGACAATGATGCCTGCACCCAAGATAGCAAAGCAGAAATGGAAAGGACCTGGTCCTTGATGATGTTATTGAGTTTCTGAATCCTTCAGACCTGAAGTCTATGCTACTTTGGAATTTCCAAATTTCCAAATTTGTGAGATATGAAATTCTTTATTACTTAAGCCATTACAGATTGGCATTTAACTTTAAACATATGCAATAGACCACACTATATCAACTCTCCATTATCTCTCATTTGGACTACTACAGTGCTATCTGGTCTTTGTGCCTTCGAACCTAATCTATTTCATGTACCTGCTAGATTATCCTTCCTAAAGAACCATTTGTTCATTTTGTTTGTCTTGTTCAAAGACCTTTATAAACTTCCTGTTGCCTAGAGAACAGTCCAGGCTCAGCAGCTCAGCATTTGTGGTTTCGTACAGCCCTACTCTCCCTCCTCTACCTACCTCCTGTTACAGATACACAGAATGAAGGGCTCTCACAGATATCCCTCCCTTTTCTGCTATGTGCATGTTTTCTCTGCCTGGAATACTCTTGCTTCTCGCTTCACTTTCACCTGTTTATGTGCAATATAACTTTCCTTGGTATCTCTTCCACTTCCACCCTGTGCAAAGTAATCCCTTTTCCCCTAAGTTTCAATGGTATTTATTGCCAGCTACCTTGCATCAATGCTATTTATATAGTGCAGTAGTATATCTATCTACTACAAGCCTTGTTCGATAGAACAGATGGAACACATGGTTTATTGAGCACTTGAAATGTGGCTAGTGCAACTGGAGGTCTGAATTTTAATTTTGTTTAGCTAATTTAAATTCAAACAGCCCCAGGTAGCAAGTGGCTCCTGTATCAGGACCATACTAGACTAAAAAGCTCTTGAACATAGTCCAGGATCTTTTTTTTTTTTTTTCCTGTAATGACTACAGAGAGCACCTGAAAGCCACAGTCTTGTTTTTTCCTTTTTATTTTCTCCAGTCTTGAGGATAAAAGACACTGAATATTTACTGATCAATAAATACAGAAATCACATTTCCCAAATACACAAAGACTCCTCTAACTATTTTTGTCCCAAATTCAAACAGATTAAATAAGGAAGAAGAAAAGGCTGAATGACCAAAATTCCGGTTAGTTACTTAGAACAGAGGGATAGTTCCATTGTAAAAGGATCTATCATCTCTCTATAACCGTCCTCCTCTTAGTGAGATAAAGGAACTCTCTGAAGTTTAAAGCTCTTGGGTTTTAAAAAACTATTTACTTAGCAATAATTTCACGCTTACCAAAAAATTGCAAGAACAGTACAGAAACATCCAGATTCACCCATTTTTAATTGTTTTATTTTAAAAATAACCCAGATTCACCACCAAGGTTTAAATTGTATCAATCTCTTCTTTCTATGTGTATAACAGAGATGTGTGTATGTGTGTATATGCATGTATTTATTTTTTCTGAACCATTTGGGAGAAAATCACCTATATCATGTTCTTTTACCCCTTAATATTTCAGTGTGTTTTCTTATAAATAAGGATATTCTCATGCAAACATATTCAGGAAACTTAACATTGATACAATTCTTTAATCTACAGCCCATATTTCAACTTCACCAGTTATCCCAATAATGTCCTATGTAACATTTTTCTCCTCCAGTAAAGGATCCAGTTTAGGGTCACGTATTGCATTTCGTTACCATGTCTTTAGTTTCTTCTAGTCTGCAGTGTTTGTCTTTTATGACATTGACCATGATTTAAGAATACAGGCTAGTTATTTTATATTTTATTTTCCTCTACTTGGGTTTGTTGATGCTTCCTCATGACTAGATAGATCTAAGTTCACTGCTGGTGCAAGGATGTATTTCTTATACATACCTTCTCTGCCCCCCACTGGTTTTTAGACTTGACCTACTCACACCTGTAAGTCTATAAAGCATTATATTTCTATTAAAATATGTACATATACATTCCATAAATTTTTTAAAATTTGCATAAAATACATTATCCTACCATTTCAAAAGCAATTGTTGGCTCTGTACTTTATAATGGTTTCAAAGACTAGTTAAATTTACTGAATGGATTCAATTTATCTAAAATTATTTAATCAATTATTTTATCATTGAGTATGGAAATAATTCCTCAGAGAACTGCTGTAAAGTATTAAAGTTCATGATTTCTTCTTGCCAGTAAAACTAGAATCTTTCCAATTTTGCAAACCCTAATTTTACTTCTGCTTCTCTTAATGATATCACCAATGGAGAATAATTAAATTCTGATATTGTAAATCATAAGTACGTTCAGCTTTTGAAGTGGCAAAGTATTTGAACTGGTGCTATAGCCCAGACTTCAGGTATTTTTAAAGGATGAATGAGGAAAAGGGAAGTGGGGAGAAAGAACTTTAACTGTGGGGAAGGCTGTTACTTAAAAGATGCTTTAAAAAAATTCTCACTGTAGCTACAGTGCTTACACTGGAAATAAAAGAATAAAAATGGTCCTTTAGGATTTTTCTTAGGAGTAAGAATTGTTTCAAGGAAGAAACTGGCAGGGATATGGACATTTTGGACAGGGGCAGAAAAATGCCCTAGTGTTTTGGACACCATGAAAGCGCTAGAATTTTTAAATAAATATTTTACATTGTGAGACATGTCTGAGTGTTAAACACTCTTTTTTTTCCCCCTAGGGGGAAACTAAACAAATATTTATTTAAGGAGATAGAAACTTGAAGGCCCCCCCGCTCTCCCCTCAAAGCTAAAGCGTCTTTGGCTCTGCTTCTAGGACTTCTAGGAACGTGCAATTAAAATAAAATCGAAACAACGAAACCCTCGCAGCATTTAGATTTCTTTTCTCCCCCTCAACTGCTCAAGAAAAGTCAGAAGCCGACACTTTTTTCAAGTTTCGAAGTTGTCAGTTGTGAGGATCCCAAGACGCACACCCCAAGGACGATTCCGCACGGGTCCCTCCCGTTAGCCGGCGGCCTCGGTGCGGTCGGGCTCCAAGGGGGTGTGTCCCGGCCCGCAGCCACC
>NW_012115855.1:1005862-1007920 GCF_000951035.1 Colobus angolensis palliatus | reverse complement strand
CAGCGCTGCCGGGCCTCGGCGGGATCCCCAGCCCGGCTCTCCCCTCATCGCCCCGCACCCCCCTCCGTCTGGAAGGGGCTCTGCCGCCTCGCGAGGCCCGTGCGGGGCGTCCGCTTCTAACTCACACTCTTCCTCCCTCCGCCTCTTTCCTTCCCCCAGTGGCGAGACGGAGAGGGAGGCCCCCTGAGTCCCCCAGTCCGGTGGGGGTGGGGAGCATCGGGCCGGGCCTGGGCTCCGGGGCGTCCGTGCCGGGGGGAGGGGGAGTTTCATTGGAATCGTGCGCCGGGGAGAGCCCGGGGTAGGGGAGGGCCCAAGGGGCTGGGGAGGGCCCCTCCCTGCGTCGGCGCCCCCGACCCGCCCCCAGGCATGTGTGAGGTGGGGGCGGGGGAGGAAAAGTCTCCTTTTGGGGAGCCGAGGTCTAGTTAAAGATAATTTAGGGGCGGGGGTTTTGGGGAGAGACACGGGGCAGTTATGTGAGGGTCGGGCGAGGGGGAGAACATCGTTCCCTTGCCGATCTTGGTTTTCTGCTGCTCTTTGAAGTGGGGGGCAAGCCTTGCTGTGAATATGTGGCCCCTTAGATCTCACTGGATGTTTCTAGTTTTCTGTCCCATCAACCTCAAACCCTATGATTGTGGTTGAGGCAGGGAGGCTGCAAGGGTCTCTTGGCGGTGCCTAACAGGTGACAGGTGGATCTTTCTGTTGCTGATGCTGTGAGATGTTCAGGCAGAGTTGTACACCAAAGTGTCAGAGACCGTGTGTTTGTATTTATGTGTTTGGCCATGTTTCATTCCATATATAGTATATTTGAGATGTTAGGTTTCCATTCTTCAAGTCAGCTTAATTGTTGTGGATAAATTCTTCAAATGTTTCTGATAAGAGGGGTTTCCAGGAGAGTGGAGGGAATTCGCAGCTTCACAGGGGTTTCTCCGTAGTTCATGAAATTCAGGCCCCCAGTGCAGGCTGTTGAGTGCCCTTATTCATTGGAAAGTTCTTGAACGCTAAGATCGTATTCAGAGCAACTGTACGGCAATATAATTTTGCATCCATTTTGTCTGTTTTAGGTAAGTTTGTAAAGTGTCTTAATTTTGGGGTCAAATTGATTCCCATTTTAGAAAAGGAATTTCGTTTCCGCTTTAGCATACTCTAAAGATTATGATGATCATTATGCAATTCCAGATTGGGCCGGGAAATTTGGTGGGCATGGAATAGAAAAAAATGAATTGCTTTCATTTTTTTCACTTCTGCTTACCACACTCTTCATACAGTAGCAGAGTATTGACACCTTTCTTTTCAAAAATATCTTTGCATTCTTTGTAACAATGAAATCACGATTTTAAACTTTGACGGTTTGAAACTTTAAATTTTGAAACCATGGCAGTTTGTAATAAAGGAAGACTTGTTTTTCTTTTGTTGTATGCTTTGGCTGAGCATTTTAATTAGAAACAATGGGAAGAATTGTTAGATACGTGAGCTATAGGCGAAATTAGGGTACAGTTAGTTTAAGGATTCTACTGCTTTTAAAAAACATGTATGGAACGAATATGTTGAACGATGGTACTATCAATGTGTTAACAGGAAATAGAACAAAAATTCCAGTGATTCAGAACTTCTGTTTGGGTTTTTCCCCCATAAGTCTAATCAGTTTCTAATAGAGGGTCCGTAAGTTTTAAATCTTTCAAGAATCAAACTAAAAGTTGAATATATCAATTATAGATGAATAAGTTATCCCTTGCATATACTCCATTATTTTTTTTTTCTCTTGTGTGCATCGAATAATTTTTCCTGAGTTTAAAAGTATTCTCTTAAGGACACCAATGAAATGCTACTATTGAATCCCCTTTAGTTAACTGTTTCATAGTAAAACGTGTGCTTTAGTGACTCATTAAGAAGTGGGTAAAATAATGAGAACCTCATCAAATACATGTTTTCTGAAAAATAAATTTTAACTTAATCACATTTGATTGAAATCACACTTACGCTTGGTCCTCTATCTAATGGAAAACACTTGCCTTCAGCTGAGGGTATTGCTAAGACTGGGAAACAATTTTTTTTTTTTTT
>NW_012115855.1:946751-1005812 GCF_000951035.1 Colobus angolensis palliatus | reverse complement strand
TTTTTTTTTTTTTTTGAGACAGTCTCGCTCTGTCGTCCAGGCTGGAGTGAGTGCAGTGGTGCGATCTTGACTCATTGCAACCTCCGCCTCCGGTCAAGCGATTCTCCCACCTCAGCCTCCCTAGTAGCAGGGATTACAGGTGCCCGCCACCACGTCCGGCTAATTTTTGTATTTTTAGTAAAGACGAGGTTTCACCGTGATGGCCCAGCTGGCCTCGAACTCCTCAGCTGATCCACCTGCCTCGGCCTCCCAGACACCTAATGAAGTGAGGTTTTTAAACTCCGCAGTTACGTAAGCAGATCCCCACTTAGGTCAGTATTGAGAATTGCTTCTTTAATATTAACAACATCTTACACTTGGGTAAATGTCTTACTACATTTGTGTCTTGACAGAAATAGTTTATTCTACATCCGTAGTTTTCCCAGTAAGGAAAATTTGTTTTCACAAAATACTGTTTAAAATGAAATGTACATATATGTATCTGTGAACATACTGCATTTTGAAAAGTAAGTATAGTGTAAGCTATTTTACTTTATGAGTTACTTGCAAAAAAAGTCCTTGAGGAATGTCTCTTTTCTGAAACAGCATTTTTTTTTTAGTTATGTAAGCAGATCAAGACTAAAAGTTTATTTTTTATCATATTTTAGAATTTTTGCCTTGTTGTAGATATTTTGGGGGAAGTTCCTGATAATCTTTTCGGTATATAAAGTTCATAAATTAAACTGTAATTGAAAAATCGAAATTGTAATTCCATTATATCTCTCTCTGGCCAGGTTCCCATGACCCAGAACACTAGTAGCACTTTTCCTTTGTTTCACTTATGTCATCTTTATTTGATCTAATATTGGGTCTCTCTAGAATAGAGGGATTATGAGGTAGTAACAGAGGTACATGTGAAGATTGGGCAAAACAGTAATAAGGAAGAGAAACAGAGGATAAGATGCTAGCAGAGAATTAGATGAAAAGTTTTAGGCAGCTAGGAATGTGGAGATATGGGCAGCGGTGGCTGCCAGGCACAGGAAAATGATCATGCTGAACTGTACGAAGGAGATTGTCTCTGAACCGTTTCATAGGTTCTGGCACTCTCTATATGTCATCTTATTTAAAACCCTCTGTATTAAAATGATAAGAATTTGGAAACATTGAAATTATATGAAATTTAAATGTATGCATATTCATGTGTTTTTGCCTCTGGCTCATATTTCCAGTGTACTTAAAGTATTTTAACATTTTGTTTCTTATTATTCTGGTCCTAAAAAATCAAGGAGGCTGCTTACTCAGAAAGCTAAAAAACCTGAAGTACTCTTAGGAGTTACACTTTTTATGTTTTCTTTAGTTAATCACTAAACTTGACTGATCTTGATAAAACTAAGGACTTAGAGATTGCTAAGAGGGTGCTATCTTTTTCTAAGTATCCCATCTCTCAAAACAGCCTGTTTACTAGCAAGTGATACTTTACCTACATTCATTCAGCCTCCTAAGAAAAGAAAAAGATGCCAGAATAATGATCACACAGCTCCTACATTGAGGTTATGCATTTTACTTGGATTTTTATTGGCTCATTTTACAGAATATGTTTACTTTATTTCCTATTCCTGAAGGAATGAGCACAGTGAGAAGTGTCAGCTGACGAGTGATGTTTCAGGACATCCAAGTCAGAATTATCACAAAGTAAAATTGTGTATGTTTATATGAATAAAAAATGTCTATGAAAATTGATTAAAGTTTTGGCACTTAAAAGTGCATTTGTTCAAAATTTAATTTACATACACCCCCTTACCTTTATGCTTCATACCTTTGCTGAATGTGACTTTTTGATTTGCCTTATTCATGTTTAATGTAAAACTTTAGTAAGAAATTTTATTTAATTTCTAATCATGTATTCCAGTTAAGAATATGATATCCAGGGATTGATATCCTGCATAATAAAGGGAAAGGAACTAATATTACTGTGTGCCAAGCTTTTCTTCATTTCAAAAATATTTATTGAGCACTTATTACGTGCTAGGGACTCTTCCAGATGCTGGAGGTGCTGTATTGAAGAACAGACAAAAATAGCTGTTTTCATATAGTTTACATTTAGTGGTAAAAGACTTAATAAATGAGTACAGTGTGATATGCCTAGGAGAAAACAGTACTGTGCAGAAAAATAAAACAGAAAAGGGAGTTAGGGAATGAACATTACTTACTGATCTTTTTAAAAGCTGTGTAATGGGTATTATCCTTGATTTCAAAAAGCAAAACCTATCCCATACGTAAAATTTTTGCTTTAAGAATACACTTCAAATTTCAGAACACAATTATATTTGTACTTCAAAGTTAGAGTTTCAACCGTGATTTCCTATTGTTAGTACTTTAGAAAACTATTTTATGGCTGGATAGAAAATTGGAATTTTGAATCCTGATTTTGCCACTTACTAGCTTTGCCACTAGATTTGGGACCAGTTACAATTCGTTAGCTTCTCTGAGCTTGTTTTCCTCTGTATAAAATGGATATGATTTCTTTTTTTTTCTGGTGAAGGAACATTGTGTCATATCTTGTTGAATAGGTTGATGAGCTGGATCTCAGCATTTTAACAAGTAAACAACAAATATTGTATAAAATTCCAATTCATGTAAATACTTTAAAAATATTTAGTACAGTGCCTGGCACATAGTAAGTATTGAGTAAATGTTTGCTTTTTGTCATTATTTTACTTGTTAATTCGAAGAATCTGTTATATAAATTATTAAGGAACGTTTTTGCAAAGTTAAAATAACTCAAATTGTGAATGGGATTTTTGAGGAAAAGTGGAATAACCATGCAAGTTGCAATACTTATTTTCATGTTTAGACTGGAAGATCACGAAACAGCACCTCAAGGGCAAAACATGTCTTCCTTTCAGTCTTTACTTCACATTATTTTCAGTGCTTGTCCTGTAGTTAAGAGCTCAAGAAATACTGTGTGTTAAATGTTGAATGGTTCTTAGTGATCATTTTTCATAGATTACAGCTCTTTTTGTAGTAAACTCCTGAGTCTGAAAAGTGGCTGCACTGGAATCTCTACTTTTAATTTTAAGCACTGAATAAGATATTATTATGCAAAGTCTTTTAAATGCTATTATTTGAATCTAGCCAAAAGTTCAAAAAATATTCTAGAAATTGAGAGGAAGAAATCAATTATTTGTAGCTAGATTAGTCTTCATTAACCTGTTTCTATGATGTTGTTGGCAGCAAAGTGAAAAAGTAATACAGAAGTTTTTAAAACAGTAGAAGAAAATTCATGAATAATTATTTGCTCTTAACTGTTAAAGAACAAGTTTACCTTATCTTTTTAAGATAATTTCAGTGAAAGTGTAGATTTGTCCTGGCTTTATGGATTAAATAGCTTGGTCATTTACTTACAATATTTCCTGTGATGCAGGAAATACTGGTGTTTTCACTGAAAAGTGAAAACATCCACCAGCATCCCACCTCCCATCTTCACAGTAACCATTCTTAAGATGCTTAAATCTTAGTATCAGTCAACTCTTTCCTGTTCTGTTGTAAGTTATCCTCCACCTAAAGAATAATAATTTTAGCTTTCCCCAGACTTAAGTCTTCTGTCAAGCTCTGAGGCTTTTAGTCTTTTACCCAAAATATTTCTTGGATTTTTAAAAAGTTCCCGACAAAGCATGTATCGTGTGCTTTATATTTGAATATGAACAAATAGAGTGAAAAGTATTTCATTTTAGTATTTGGTGTCCCACATTACTATTTTAGAAATCAGATAGAAATACATACAACTGAAAATTTTATACTCTTGTAATTTTTTTGTTTCTTTGCTTGGTTTGAGCAATACTACAGGACAGAAATAATTCCTACAAGGTGTCAGTTTGAGTGGCTTCAGAAAGGAAGTCTGATTTGCCTCCAACAAGTACAAGAGACAAGAGCAGTATAAGAATTTGTAGTATTTTAATTGCCTTGTTAAAAGAAAATGGAATTCTTGTTTCACTTAACAAGAAAAACAAAAACCGGCCTAGTACCGGTGCTCCTAGTACAAGTCACAGAAGCCAGATAATAAAATAGAGGTTGGAAAGGTCCTGCAGAGAGACAGACAGACAGAGAGAGAGAGAGAGAGAGAGGGAGAGGGAGAGGGAGAGAGGGAGAAGGAAACAGTATAGGAATGGGGGATTTTAGCAGAGATTTTGGTAGAAATATGTGAATGCCGATTGTTAATAGTAGACTTGTCTAAAATAATGTATTTAAGTGTGTGTGAAAGAGTAATTTTTGCTCTGTAAATTTTTATTCCCCAGTTTATTAACCATCATCTGAATCATTAAATAATATTCATATTTTGAATTTTAGCTTAAAGTTTTACTCTCACATTGATATTAAGGAAAATTATTTTTGACCTTTAATATCTTAATGTTTACCTTTTTAATGTTAGCAAAATTGAGCACATCACAAGTTTGCTTCCTGTCGGTGTGCCAGTGAAGCAGGCCAAAGATATTGCTTGGCTCATCAGTGTAGAGCCAGTGGCAGTTCAGGGGAGTGACTTTCCATTCCTCATCAATGAGAGAAAATACTTGCTAATGCAAATGAAAACTTGAACTCGGCAACTTGACCTTGCAGAACATTGT
Source organism: Colobus angolensis palliatus (assembly GCF_000951035.1). Taxonomy (NCBI): domain Eukaryota; kingdom Metazoa; phylum Chordata; class Mammalia; order Primates; family Cercopithecidae; genus Colobus; species Colobus angolensis. The sequence goes on along the minus strand of NW_012115855.1, from coordinate 1,001,211 downwards.
CCTCAGGCCAGGCAAGTTTTGTTTAGTCAGAGAAATCAACAAAAGCAGTAATTCTGATATGAACTGGGGCCGTGGGGTAGAAGAGACTTTACCTGGTTTTAAACTGTGTAAAATATTCCTTTTTTTTTTTTTTTTTTTTTTGGAGTGCAGTTACACAATCATAGCTCACTGCAGTCTCAAACTCCTGGGCACAAGCCTTCCCTCCTAAGTAGCAGGGACAACAAGTGTGCGCCACTACACCCAGCTGATTTCTAAAAATTTTTTGTAGAGACAGGATCTCCCTTTGTTGCCCAGGCTAGGAAAATACTGCTTTTGATTTTGAGTTAATCTCTTTGTTAATTTGTCAGCTTCTCAGCCCCCACCGCTTTAACTAAATATCTTAATTTTACCATGTTGGGAGTCAGTGAAGTATAATAAGAAAAGCTCTGGGCTTTAAAATCATGAGCCCAAGTTCAAATATGAGTTCTGTTGCTGACTGTAGCTATGTGGTTTTAGGCATCATTCACAATCTCTGAGCCAAGGAGTTTTCTTCAGAAAAATGGATATAGTATTACCTACCTTTCATAGAACAATTCTTGTTCTGGTTACATTAGGATATGTAGCTTAAATAATGGGAAGTAATTTTACATTTGGAATTTTGCTTTGTTAGGTTTTTTCTTTAAGGTATCTGTCCACTTCATTTTTCCTCAACATATATAATGAAAAAGAATTTCTATACTTTTTAATTTACTATAACTCCTTAGACCAAAGATGAAACAAACAGAACATCACCATTATTTTTTTAACTACACAGTAAACATGCGGATTATTAATTATTTGTGTTTTTCTTGCCTATTCCTGTGGGAAAAGCTGCATTTTCGATTTGAAATTAGTCCACAAATCTAAAATATAGTTCTTTGTAGGAAAAGCAATAGAAAATTGGCATGGATAAGATTTTGAAAACACCTCAAATACGAGGTTTAATATAATACTACAAAACTTGTGCCACTTGATCTGTGTACTTTTCTATTATATTTATGTTTTAAGAGAATGTCTCGCTATGTTGCCCAGGCTGGACTACAGTGGCACAACCACAGCTCACTGAGGCCTTGACCTCCCAGGCTCAAGCGATCCTCCCACCTCAGCTTTCCGAGTAGCTGAGATTACAGATGCGCACCACAATGCTTAGCTTACTTTGTATTTTTTGTTGAGGAGAGTTCTTCCTATTTTGCTTAGGCTGGTTTGGAGCTCCTAGGTTCAAGCAATCATCTTACCTTGGCCTCCTACCTAAATGTTGGGATTACAGGTGTGAGCTCTCACACCCAGTCTGTTTTAACATTATAGCAATGGATTTATATTTCGGTAATAAGTTATCTGTATTACTATAGTACCAGGAAGAGTAAACAAATGGTATTATTATGTTAAAATGTTAGTTACACAAATAGCATTCAATACTGATTATTTCAGCAAAATAGTCTACAGCAGGTACACTGGTTTACTCAGTAGATTGAGACAAAAATTTGTAGCCTGGGTGACAAAGCAAGACCCCATCTCAAAAAAAAAACAAAAAAACTCGTTGCGTTTTGTTAAGTTCATAGGCTTAAAACATTCTGTAACGTATATACATGAAATCTCTTAGCCTAGAGATAATAAATACTCTTTAATCTTACACATGTGCAGTTTTTGTGCAATCTGTAAAATAAAACCAGAAGCACAAATAGGAGATTGAACCGTTAATTATTGGATAAATGACATGTTATCATGGCAGAAAGAATTGTAAGGTACATGTTGGTCTTTTCAGCCTTGTGTGTGTGTGTTGTTGTTGTTTTGTTTTTTTTTTGTTGTTGTTGTTTTGAGATGGAATCTTGCTCTGTTGTCCAGGCCGGAGTGCAGTGGCACAATCTCAGCTCACTGCAACCTCCACCTCCTGGGTTCAAGCCATTCTCCTGCCTCAGCCTTCTGAGTAGCTGGGATTACAGGCACCCACTACCATGCCTGGCTAATTTTTGTATTTTTAGTAAAGATGGGGTTTCACCATGTTGGCCAGGCTGGTCTCGAACTCCTGACCTCAGGTGATCTACCCGCCTCAGCCTCCCAAAGTGCTGGTATTACAGGTATGAGCCACCGCGCCCAGCCTCAGCCATGTTTTTTTAAGTGGTTTTTAGCTTTTGCTGTTGGAAAAGTCGACATGTAGAGTGAAGTATTATGCACAGAAGTTTTGTTTTTGTTTTGATGAAATGCCATTATTTAGAAAACCTAACATTTTCAAATCCTTTTGGATAGATCACTTAATATCAGTAATAATTAGGTCAGCAAATTAATTTTGCTTTTTTGTAGTTTGCAAGAGTTTATCTTATGTTCAGCAGAGCTAATACTTGCATAAAAATTTAACTGGGAGAAACTGCCCTTTAAATATTAATATTCAGATCTGTGGTATAAAGCCTATTAATTTGCTTCCACATTCTTGATATCCTATGGACTATTTTGTCTTTTACACTTTTATACTAGCATTTCCTGGTTGTAGGTTTCTGTTAGTGTTGTCATCATTATAAAAAATAGGCAAGATGGTTGTTTTTTAAAAATTTAGGACAGATTAAATGTTCCTTTTAATTCATTGAGCACAAATTATGGCATAGTTGCTTGGTTAATTTTATTGATTTATTATTTATTTATTTAGAAATAGGGATTTCGTTATGTTGCCCAGGCCAGTCTCAGTTCCTAGGCCCAAGCCATCCTCTTGCCTCAGCTTCCCGAGTAGTTAGGAGTATGTATGGCATGCCGCTGAACCTGGCAACTTGGTTAATTTTTAAAAGGCAATTAGTGACCTGACAAACATGAGCGTCTGCTCTTCAGAAGTTAAGCAGCTGTATGTTGCAGATGTATGTAGGTGTCACAGGTAGTTTAGAATTGTGAGAAAATGTGCTCAAGGAACCATCCAAGGGATCCATGTCAAGTAAAAGTTGCTAGAAATACAGATATTTTATAATTTGCGTTGAGAGGAACTGTTACTGTTTACCCTATGCTTAGCATGTACCTGAATTGTACTTGACTGAAGTACTGTCTGCTACTCTTAGGATGATTTTATAGGAAATGGAAATATAAGCACATGGAAATGGGGATTTCAGAAGAAAATTCCCACTTCCACATATGACGATTCTGCTTTTTTGCATATAAAAGTACATTGACACATGTTGAATGCCCTTTGAGATTTGTCTAGCTAAGGTAATTGTTTGGCCTGCATGAGACATACTCATTCTCCTCATGAGATATTTCCCCTCATGAACAATGCCATACATTTAAAGGATGATAGAGCCATTGCTGTAATTTTACAAGTGGAACAAGAAGTAAGTACTCTTATTGAAGGTAATTAGTTCATGGGAAGATTGAAGTGGTGATCTTAACCAAACCAAACTATTTATCAGTGCATCAACTTTTATAGAATATAACATTATCAAAAGAACAGAAACTCCATAGAGCATATTTCATATGTCCTCTATGACATGCTTATGCAGAATAGCTGTCTCACCCAAGAAATCTTGCCTTACTCATTCTTCCATTGTGTCTCATCTCTACATTCTGTTTGTTTGTTTGAGACGGAGTCTGCTCTGTCCCCTAGGCTGGAGTGCGGTGGTGCAATCTCAGCTCACTGAAATCTCCACCTCCCAGGTTCAAGCCAGTCTCCTGCCTCAGCCTCCCAAGAAGCTGGGACTACGGACGCATGCCACCACACCCAGCTAATTTTTTGTATGTTTAATAGAGACGGGGTTTCACTGTGTTAGCCAGGATGGTCTGTCTCTCCTGACCTCGTGATCTGCCCGCCTCAGCCTCCCAGAGTGCTGGGATTACAGGTGTGAGCCACTGCACCCAGCCTCTACATTCCTTATTATTCAAACTGCTTTACTTATCCAATAGTTTTGAATTCCTGCTGTGTGCCTGTGCTTTGCTAGGTCAAAGGGGTGGACAGATGTGTAAGATACAGTTCTTGTCCTTAAGAGACATATATACAAACGCATGTGATATACTGTGACAAATGCTGTGACAGGGTTAAATAAAATACTTTAGGAATCCATAGGAGGTAGTATCTCCTATGGATAAGGATTAGGCAGTATCTCCTGTTCAGTAAAGGATGAAAGGATATGACAGGGAAATCTTCCTAGGAAAGGTGACACTTAATCTGAGTGTGTATCAGATAGGCAAGGAAGAGAGTTACAGGTTGCAGATAGAGAGGTCTTTTTAGACGGAGAAACACCATGCATGAAGGATGGAGGTAGGAAGGTCCACATGTACACTGTAACTGTGAGTAGTTCTACAGTGCATTAGGTACCAGTGGTGGGTTAGCTGAAAGTGAGGTGGAAAATTAGAAAAAACATTAAGATGTCCGTATACTCCATAAAGGAGATTTGACTTCATCCTTCAAATGATGGAAGACAAGTTCTTAAATTAACATTCTAAAAAGATTCTCTGGCTGTAGTGCACAAAATACTTTAGAAAAGAGCCAGGCTTGGGAGGACGAGGCAGGCATATAAGTATCTATTTGAGAGTTGATTAGGACTCGAACTAAGGCACTGATAATGGGGTAATTAAGAAGTATAGGTAACGTGTTTGAGAAGGAAATATTGAATGTGAAGTAAAGCAGTGAAGATTGCACATGCCCTGGCTTGAGTTCCTGGGTGCATAGTTGTGATGGTGATATTCACCAATACATAACAGACCAGGGTTGCAACAGGTGAGGAAGATGTTTGAGTCTGTTTGTTGATTTTAAGGTTCTGTGGAGGGTGAAAGAAGAAGACTTCACTTTATATGGAGGAGATTAGAGAAAGCTTCTCTGACTAGATAACATTTGAGCAGGTACATGAATGAAAATAGAGGCAGTAGCAAATGCAGTGGCCTTTAAGTGGGATGTGCTTGCCATCTTCTAAGAGCAGGAAGGCAAATATAATTGGAGCTGAGCGGGGTTGTAGGGAGGAAGTAGGGTAGATGATACCCAACTTTGTATGCTGTTCATGTAGGGTGTTTGGATTGTGATAAGGACTTTAGATTTTACTCAGGATGGGGTAAGAAGTCACCAAAGGGCTTTAAGATAAAATCTAATTTGTATTTTCCCCCCTCACTTTTTAGAACATTATTTCTTGGCATTTGTATGTGTGTGGTTTTGTAACATTATTATGTATATGTATAAATTCCTGTGACCTTCACAATTAGGTTTTAAAACTGTTTCATCATAAAGAGACTCCTTTGTTTTACCCCTTAAGTTTCACCTTTCCTTCCAGCCTTAACTCCTGGCAACCACTTACCTGCTTCTGTTCTCTATCACTGTAATTGTCACTTCAAGAATGTTACATAAATGAAATCGTACATGATGTTACCTCTGGAGATGGGCTTTTTTTCACTCAGTATAATCCCCTTGAGATCCTTCCAAATTGTTGCATGTATCAATAGTTCATTCCTTTTTAATGCTACAGAGTTTACCATTGTATGGATGTACCACAGTTTGACTTTGGAATTTCCAACTTTGGGTTGTAAAAGTAAAACTGCTGTGAACAGCTTTTACAGGATTTTCTGTGAAAATACGTTTTCATCTCTGTAGGGTAAATTCCCAGGAGTGCAGTTGTTGGGTTGTGTGATAAATGTGTGTTTAAATAAGAAACTGCCAGACTTTTCCAGAGTAGCTGTACCATTTTACATTCACACCCCCAGTATGTGAGAAACCTACAGTTTCTCTGCATCTTCCCCAGCATTAGTATTGTCAGTATTGCTTATTTCACCCGGTCTAATAGTATGTAGTGACCATTAATTTGCATATCCCTGATGGCTAATGATGTTGAACTTATTTTCATGTGCTGCTTTGCTGTCTATGTATCCTCTGTGGTGAAATGTGTTCAAGCCTTTTTGCTCATACTCTAATTGAATTGTTTTGTTTTCTTGTTGAGTTTAGAGAGTTCTTTACACATTCTAGATCCAAGTCCTTTGTTGAATATGTAATTTACAAATACTCTCTCCTAGTATGTGGCATGTCTTTATATGCTCTTAACAGGGTCTTTTACAGAGCAGGAAAAAAAATTAGCTTTGATGAAGTTCATTTTATGCATTTTTTCTTTTATGGATTGTGCCTTTCTTGTCAAGTCTGAGAACACTGGCTAACCTTAGGTCCCAAAGAAAAAAGACTATCCTTCCTTTATTGAATTGCTTTTGTACCTTTGTCAAAAATCCAGATAGTCATAATTGTGAGGATCTATTTCTGGATTCTCTGTTCTGTTCCATTAATCTTTGTGCCTGTCCCTCCACCAATACCACACTGTTTGATTACTATAACTATATAATAAGTCTTAAAATTAGTTAGTGAAATTCCTCTAACTTCATTCTCCCTTTTCAGAATTGCTTTAGCTATTCTAGTAACTTTCCATGTGAAATTTAGAATCTATAACAATGTCAGTTTCAGGGAAATTGATATGTTTATTTTGTTGAGTCTTCAATCCATGAACATGGTATGTCTCATTTAATTCTTTTATTTCTTTTGTCAGTATTTTTTCATTTCTAGCATAAAAATCCCATGCATATTTTGTTAGATTTATACCTAGATGTATATTTTTTAGAACAATTGTGATACTGTGTTTTCAATTCTGATTTCCAATTGTTCATTTCTAATATGTGGCAGTATGTTTGGTTGATTTCTGTGAGTGGACCTTATATTCTGAGACTTTACTAAATTCTCGGTTTTAGGAGGTTTATTTTGTAGATTCCTTGGGTTTTCTGATGTGCCTGTGCATAGAGACAGTTATTTACATTTTTTTCTTCCCAATCTGTATGCCTTTTATTTCCATTTCTTGCTCTGCTACTTGCAATGCTGTTCCATAATAGTGGTGGGAGCTGACAAGCTTGTTTCTGATCTTAGTGGAAAAGCATTCAGTGTTTCACCATTAAGTATATATTCGCTGTAGGTTTTTTGTAGATGCTGTTTTTCAAGTTGAGAAAATTCCCTTTTTATTCCTAGTTTGTTAAGTGTTTTTATCATGAGTAGGTCTTCAATTTTGTCAAATGCTTTTTTTTCTACATCAATTGATATGGTCATATGGCTTTTCTTCTTTAAGCTGGTAACTAGTGGTAACTTACCTTTTTAAATATTCACTCTGTTGTGTGTGGAGTAGACTTTGGAGATAGACCAAAGATTTAAACAGGGAAAATATATTAGAAATTATTGTCATACTCTAGATAAGAGAGGATGGTGGCTGGGACCAGGACAGTAATAGGAAAGGGTGAGAACAGATCAAATTTTGGATATGTTTCAAACTCTGTGTGGGAAAGAATTGCTGATGAATTGGATCTGAGGCATAAGAGAGAATTCAAGGATGACAAGAGATTTTTGGCGCAAGCAATTGGAAGTATGGAGTTGCCGTTGACTCAGTTGGGGAGCATGGTAAAGTAGCAAGTTTAGATTGAGCAATCAGGAGCCTTTTTTTGGGACGTGTTAACTTTGAAATGCCTTTTAGACATATAACCGGTGATATCAATTAGGCAATTCATTCAGTGTAATGGAATTCAGGCAAGAGATTCAGACTAAAAATATGAATTTGGGAATATCAGTGGAGTTGATGTGAAAGAAGTTACAGTGGTATTTGTTTAAAACTATACCTGTGACTGCTTTCTAGTTACTGTAATTTCAGATTTATTAGCAAAAAGCCAGACTCGTCTAACATGTGAAAGAGCTTTATGAAAATTTGGATTAGTTCTGCTGTGTATGTGACATGAAATGCAACAGAAATTATGGGATTGGCAGGTGATTTGGGGAAGTATATTTAATATGTTCTTAATCATACTTATTTGATAGGTAAATGGCTATAATAGTGGTCATCTAATGGTATCTTACTAATTTTTAGAGCTTTGCCCTAAATCTTTATAAAATGAAGTAACTACATGTTGTGGAAAGAAAGGGTTTGACACTGTTATTAAGTGCCTGAATGACTTTCTGTGGCAACATTTATCTTACAGATAAAAACAGCCAGAGAGATACATGAAAAATAAAGATGAAAAGCAAGAATGTAAAATAGCTAGCAAGGAGAGGTTTAGGCCAGAAATACATCAGTAAAGGGAGCAGGTCAGTCTTAGTCACAGAGAATTTGTAGAAAGACATATCTTCTGAGTCCTGCTCTGACCATGTTTACTTTAAATTAATGTAATTTGGAAAATTTTTAAAATGCCACAAGTTTTTTCTGTTGTAACTGATTATTAACTCCAATAATATTTCCTTATTGATAATTTATATCTTTCTAGCACTTTGTTTTATTTACCCCCATTGCAAGATTACCATGTTGTATTCTAATTATCTGTTTACCTTTCAGTTTCTCCCACTAAATGTCAGTTTTTGTAGTATGAGTATGATACCTTGGCACTTGAGTGTTCAGTAAATATTTGTGAATGAGTGGACACAGACTACTAGAGTTTAAAGCTAGTAAACCTGATTGTTTTCGAAAGTAAATGAGCTTTTGGGATTCTGGAGTACAGGTTGTGGCTGAATGTCCTTCTGATGCTTCCAAACAAGCATTCTACCCCTAGAGATTGCACCCATACATAGCAGTGTCCCCAACCCAGGATTAGTGAGGCGTACATTTTTGCCTCTCTTTTTTCTCTTTTCCCTAGTGGTAATGGATTTCTGCAAATTCATCTAAACTTTGGCCCAGACTTCTTGTGTTGAATGGAGTACACGTTGCAAATAGTTGGCTAGGTTTAGAGTTGAGTCCATAATAGCACGTCTCCTAGGAAATTTCTTGTGCACATTTTAAAAGAAAGGAATGTTCATCTGACTATCTTCTACCCAGTCCTCCTGCCCATTTTCAGGTAGGTGGTAGATGTATAGGCCAAGTTTCTCTTCAGTGTTTTTATATACCTTTTCACTTTTGAGCTTTACAAGACAAAAATACCCTTAGCCCTTACTATTCCAATGCAGATTTAAATATTAGGAGATTCGGTATTTTTAAAACCACATATTCTTTTACTTCCAGATCCATTTGTGTGTGTGTGTGTGTGTGTGTGTGTGTCTATATGTCTATATGTGTGTACAGATAAATATGTTGTGTTAGTCCATGGCAAATTAATGAAGTTTGTAAGAAGAATGTCTTTCTCTGGTATTGTTGACACCAACATAGTAAGAATGTTTAAGTGCTTTGCATTAAGCATTTCAGAGACTAAGGAAAGGGAACTGTATAAAATAATTCTTTTTCTAGTAGGACAGAACTGTGTAGTTAACTGAGTCTCATATAGAGGTACCTGCCACACATGATTATTGAGAGCATTAAATGAGTGAATGCATTGTAAGTCATTTGACCTAGTGCTTAGCACTTAGTAAATGTAAGCTATTAATAGAAAATTTATTGCTATAAAATTATAAAAATAATAAACTTTAAACTTTATAATCATTTTTGTTATAACTCTTCATTTGGCTTTCTTGATACCATTCTTCCCAGCATTTTCTCTGCCTAATTTTTCTGACTTACTCTAAATTCTTCATCCTCAGGTCTCCTCTCCTTTGCCTTTTTTTCGTTGTTTCCTACGTCAGTGTCAACACCTTCTGCTGAAACTCACTACAGCCTATCTCTACAAAATCTCTTGCCTTTCTTAGGGAGGAAAATGACATGATTCAGCCAGTATTTTAGGAAGCTAGCCAAGTTTGTTACCACTGTGAAATACAGTTTAGAAAGGCTTAGCCAGGCATGAGGCCTGTAATACCAGTGGCTTGAGAGGCCGAGGCAAGAGGATTACTGAAGCCAGGAGTTTGAGACCAGCCTGGGCAACATAGCAAAACCCCATCTCTACTAAAAATAAAAAAACTAGCTGTGCAGGTAAGGTGCACCTGTAGTCCTACCTACTCAAGAGGCTGAGTTGAGAGGATCGCTTGAGCCCAGGAGTTCGAGGCTGCATATCTGTGATTACACGACAGCACTCCAGCCTGGAAAACAGAGCAAGACCTTGTCGCTTAAAAAAAAAAAAAAAAAAAAAACTTTTTAAGAGTAGAACAAGCAGTCAGACTAGAGGTTATGGTGTTAGGTGATTGCCCAGGTAACAGATACTTGAACAAGGACATTGTGGTGGAGTAGAGAAATTTTTGTGAGAGTAATCAGTGACACTTTGCCATTGATTATATGTGGAGAGGAAAAGAATTGAGAACTCTGAGGTTTCTAGCTTTAGAAGCATGTCATTTATAATTAACAGAGAAATACATTAGTGAGTAGGAGACAGTGAGTTGAGTTTTGGACAAGATGACTTTAGGTTGCCAGCATGGTATTGTCAGGCTATTAGTTTACTTGCTGCAGTCCTACCCCTCCCTTCCGCCTCCCTCCCTCCCTCACTCACTGAATTCCATTGCTATTAGTCTAAGAACTTCCCTTTAGGAAAAGTAATTTTTTTTAGTCAAAGTCAGCAGTAGAGCTTGAAATGTGTGGAGACCAATTCCTCATTTCCTACCCACAGTCTCATTATCCTCTTTTGGTCTGTTTCCCCAGGGAAAAAAGATTAAGATTATTTAGAATAATACCTACTACTATCATTACTACCACCCCACCCTCCAGGAAATTGGTAGAAAAGTTTGTCTATGTATACATATATATACACACACACACACATACATACATATATTTGAAACAGTGTATTACTCTGTCACCCAGGCTGGAGGGCAGTGATACAGTCATAGCTCACTGCAGCCTTAACTTCCTGGGCTCAGCCTTAACCTCCCACCTTAGCCTCTCAAGTAGCTGGGACTACAGGCACCAGCCACCATGCCTGGCTAATAATATTTTTTCTAACTTTTTTGTAGAGGCAAGGTTTTGCTATGTTGCACAGGCTAGTCTCGAACTTCTTGGCTCAATTGATCCTCTTGCTTTGGCCTCCCAAAGTGCTGGGATTACAGGTATGAGCCACTGTACCTGGCCTAGTGTTTTATTTTTATATCAAATAAATGAAGCAACTTGGCAAGGCTCTTTGAAGAAAAAGGCAATTTTATGAAGTGTTTGTGGTTAAACTATTAATAAGCAGAGTAACACCTCGTTCATCTAGTATAGTTAGGTAGTAAGTACATAAAATGATTGAAACTTACCCCAAATCTATTTTAGAGATTTTATAGAGATTTTACAATATATATATCGTGTGTAGGTAAATATAGACATTCATAGCTGCAAATCTATTTCTTTATAATGTTTCACATACTTTGCTGCTTTCTGAAATAGTAACACCTCCTCCCCTCCCCACCCTTTTACCCTGCGTAATAAACCTTTTCTGGAAGATAGAAATAATTTTTTGTTTCACAGCTTCAGAATGAGTCAGGAACCCCAGGTTCTAGTCCAAGGCCTGGCACTAAGTTGCTATATGAGAACTGACTCATAGACTCTAGAACAGTGCCTGGCATGTAGTAGTGCTTAACCAATGTGTTTGGAATGAATCATTGTCTTGTGCTGACTTTAGTGCTCCTTCCTTGATTTATTACTTGGAATTCATTGCTGCCTAGTAAATAAGCTTCTGGGTTCTTAATTAAATAGGAGTATCTAGGTTCTGATAGAGGTGAACTATAAGCATAATTTATGTCTGTTTTAACTCCTTAGTGGTTAACTTTTGGCTTATCTTGATGTATTTTCTGGTACTGAAAGTTGCCAAACAGATGATCTTCTGTGCTTGATTTATTGGGGGCACTTGCTGAGTACTTTATATGTGCCTACATTGTGTATAGGCAGTGTTGTAAACATAAGCACATAGCACATGTCTCCAGGGATCTTATAACTTACATGTAGAGACACAGAAGTAGAACTATGTAAGAAAATAATTAAATGTTGAATCATAAAGCATTGACCTACAGCTACATTAGTAGTTCTAGGAAAAGATCCATGTGGGCTGAAGCAGGATAAAAATAAATCAAGTAGAAGGTGAGACTGGAATTGGTTTTGAAGAGGTAGTTAAGATTTTGATAAGCCTCTAGATGAAGACATAACATTTGAAGCAAGGGCAGTAGCATAGTAAGCAAAGAAAGGAAAGTGTGGGTTGAACATGTTCAGACAAGCCTGCCCAGATTCCTAAGGGCGTGGGGACTGCTGGGAAATAGAAGCAGGTGAGTTTAATAGAGTAGTTTTAATCTGCACGACCCTGAAGGGATCCAGGGATAGAATTTAGAGGGCTGCATGCATTTAGATGAGGGAAAAAAAATGACATCTTTATATTTTTATTAACTTTGAACTGAAATTTTAGTATTTCCTTTTAATGAGAGTTTAAACGGCAGACTACAGTAGTAGTAGCAGTACCTGTATCTTTTTATTACTAATAGAAAAAGCACAGATATTTTCAGATTACAGTTGATATCTCTAAATATATTTTATGCATATTACTACTTCAGAATTACGGTTTTTATTAGACTCTCGCTAGATTTTATTGTATTAAGTATTACTAAAGAAGCATATGTATAAATATATCACATACAAGGTTTTTAAAAACACTTGATAACTGTTTCAGTATAATTGGTTTTCTTGGTAATATATATTTTATTTTATGCATTTAAAACCATACTTTCAAAAACAACTATATTTTAGTAAAACTGGTTTTCTTTATAATCCTAGGTATTGTATTTTATGTATTTAAAACCACTCTGAGGGGGACTCTGTAGCTTTCTTCAGACTGCCAAAGGGATTCATGACCCCTGATCTAGTGGAACCAAACTGGAGAAGGCAATGAAAACCACACTGAGGGGGTTGCAGCCGAAGAGCAGTATCGGCCCACTGCAACCTCCACCTCCCAGGTTCAAGTGATTCTCCTGCCTCACCCTCCCTAGTAGCTGGGACTACAGGTGTGCACCACCACGCCCAGCTAATTTTTGTACTTTTAGTAGAGACAGGATTTTGCCATGTTGGCCAAGCTGGTCTCAAAACTCCTCAGTCAGGTGATCCACGCGCCTCGGCCTCCCAAAGTGCTGGGATTACAGGCATGAGCCACCATGCCTGCCTTCAATAATTACTCTTGAAATTTGTTTAATTGCTTTGTTTATATTTTATATAACTGTAGGCATTTACATTACAATTTGTAAGTAATAAGACTAATTTTTTTCTGTGTTAAACTTTTATTCAGATTCTACTGACATATTATTTGAACTTTATGTTTTTCTTCTATTAAATAAGGATGTTGGACTAGATAATCTATAAGGCTTCTTTCAACATCAGATCTATGATTCGGAATCTTTTAAGTTTCATCAAGTAGAATAAAAAGCTTAAACTACAATTTAAAGGAGATTCTCCTTAGATTATGCTGTGAGTGTAAATAAGATGCCAGAGGAACAAGTGAGAGAATGAATGTTACAACTTTACACCTACATCCTTTTGGCAAACTTGAATAAGAGGCATAGAAATAAGAATTCTAAGAAACTAAAATGCAGAGTGTTGACCGGAAATGAAGTTTTCAGAAAGAAAAGTATTAGTAATGTCGAGCTAGTGCAATAAAGAAGGAACCTTGGACATGAGGTTAGAAAGCTACAGATACATTTCTGGTTTTAACTCTGCTGCTTATTGGAGTTTTGATAATGGGTAAAAATTACTCAATATGTTTTTTTAAAAGGATAAAAGCAAATTCATTATAATTTGTAAATAACATTGTATACTTAGAAAAGCCAAGAGAATCAACTGAAATATTGCTGTAAGTAATGAGATTTCAGCATGATGACTAGTTTAAAAACTTAAAAGGTAATGGTTTATCTGACGTGATTTTTTTACTTGATGGTCTTTAAACTGAAAGCCTGTCCATATGGGTTACTGAATGGAAATCTTCAAACTTAAATACGCTTTCCCCTTCTTTCTGAGGAATACAGTAATTCAGTCTTATCTAAGTTTTAGTATATTTTGAATAAGACACTTCCATGTTAACTTTTTAAAACTATTTTAAAATAAAGTTGTGGCAGAGAATACACTTAAAACGACTATAAGGAAATCATTTTTAAAAATTCCTTGTGGCTTGTGATACTTGATCTGTTACTTGGTAATGTTAGAGAAGGTGTAATCTGATCTTTGAGCCATATTTGGTAAATAATAATTTTGTGTGGAACCTACTGTTCTATCAGTAAGAGGAAAATTATTGCCCATATATAAGGCTTTTCTTTGCCCCTAAAACGTTCCCTGACTTAAAGACCAAATTTTATCATGCATTGATTGCTTTTATGTTTTTTTAAAGAGCATTATACCAGATCTATATATAACTTTTTAACAAGAGGTGTGTTGACAGAAGTATTTTATACTTTACTTGGAAGGAGAAGAATTCTATGTCGTCTTGTTTACTACTAACTCTTTTTATATCCTAAATATAAATTATTACATTTTTATTTATCATCAGCTCTCAAAATTGACCTCTTTCGTATACTCACTTTGTGGCTATTCTGGAAGATAATCAGTTATATGTCTTAGAATGTGATTATAGTTGAATTATCTAAACCGAAAACCTGCTACCTAGTTGTTGCTTTAGCATTTTTGAAAATGAAAACTTAAGTATACCCACATGTTTAGAACAGGAAAATATGTTACATTCTTTAATAATGCAGAAAAATATATTGAATGCCTGTATGTGCCACACTGTTAGGTGCTTTACATACACTTTAGCTAAATCTCATGGACAGTACAGCAGGGTGGGTAGTGATATTGCTAATGGAAGGGAGATTTCTGCAGTTTAAATTCAAGGCCATACTGAAGTCAGATCTGAACTTAGACTTCTCTCTCGCAGAATTCTTTGTCCTATAATGTGCCATCACAATAGATGGGAAATTTACATTTTTCACAAAAACTACTTTTACTCTGTTTTGCTGTTTATATTGCTAGTTACTGGAAATGCAGGGAGTTCAGTTTTTGGATCTTTGTCTTCACTACTTTTTTCACAATGTCTATGATCATTTGAGAGTAGCAGAAAATTCTATTTATTTTGACTCCCGTGGGATTAGTTTCTCAGAGAAATTCCTAAGGATACCAGCCTACCAAGCATAAGGACATCATTTCCAGGTTTAGTAATCAAATACTACAACATTCTACCATTTGTAATATCCTATCATTTCTGTAACCTACGTAGTTGCAAGTGTATTTTTGGTTTTTGTTTTATATGGCCCTAACAAAAATTAAAAAAAAAATCCATTGAATCTATTTTGGTAATGGAAAAAAAAGATTTTCCAGTGCGGTTAAGAACCACATCTTATGAGCTGTTCTTTGCCTCCCTCTTTAAGAATTACCAAGTATTTTTAAAAATTGGAACTTAACATTTAGTTCATTGCTTGGATATATCTAAAGCATTTCTTTAGAAACCCCTGGGAATTGATCGTTGGAAATTAGGGGAGCATTTAGAAGATGATTGGAAATATGATAGTGAAAGGGAAGAGCAAAATGACCTGAAAATGAGGACTTTACATTTCCAGTTTTGGATTTTGTTGTTGTTTTTCTCTTTCTGTTAGAGTTACTCTGTGGTCTCCTGTTGGACAGTCTGTTGCTAAAAGCCATTAGAGATTTCATAAAAACTACTCTTTTGAGTTACTGGAATTGAGAGTCTGGAATAGCGTTGGGTAGGTTAAAAGAATGACTTAAGTAAACCGCATCCTTTGGTAACTTGCAATTTAAGAGACCCACTTTCCCTTCAGAATATTTTATGTGAGAGACTTTGGGGACTACTTTACTGCTATTACATCTCATAATGTTATCTGGTCACATTTCTTGTTCTGCCTACCTCTAGTTTACTCTAGTTTCTCTTCTGCTTTCAAGGCTCCAGACCCAGTTCCTGGACCTGCCCTGGAAAAGAAGTATCCCGTAGAGATGAGCTCACTGCAGTTACTTAATTAACAATTTGTAAGCTGCAAAAATGGCAATGGGCCAACCAAGAACAGCTACAATTTGAATTTTTCTATTTCCAGGTATGCTAAAGTCCATGGCACCAGTCAAGCTTAGCCTGTGTAACTGCCTTATTATTAAATCTATAGTAACTAAAACTTGACTTTCAAAATGTATAGTCATCTTGCTTTAAAGTATAGTAACACTAACATCTAGGTAACATGCAGCTAGTATTGAGTTTAACATACCTTTTGCCTGAATATTTCTAATTTAACTTGTTTGCTAGTATTAGCAAACTAATGCAAAAACATAAGAAAAATAAATTTGAAATGCTACTGAGTGAAGCCCTATAAACGTACAAAAAAAAAAAATTGAAAAACAACAACAACAAAACTGCCTTTCTTTAAAAGATTTACATTGAGTACAAGCAGTATAGGGAATTCGATTAATGAAACTACTTCCCTCTTCCTGAGATCCTCAACTATTCTACACTACTAATGCCTTTACCTAAAAAGTTAATATATTTGTACATGGCGAAACCCTGCCTCCACTAAAAATGCAAAAAAATCAGGCAGGCACGGTGGCCTGCACCTGTAGTCCCAGCTGCTTGGGAGCCTGAGGCACGAGAATCACTTGAACTCAGGGAGTCGGAGGTTGCAGTGAGCTGAGATTGCGCCACTGCACTCCAGCCTGGGCAACAGAGTGAGACTTCATCTGGAAAAAAAAAAAAAAAGGTTAATATATTCTTCAGTAATTGGAAATTATGCATATTATTTCTGGATAGAACCAAGCAATGTTTTATAGTACTTTACCTGAAGAATTTAGCTATATTTTTAAACTAAGTGCATAACTAATATTTGCTAATTTTTTTACTTGATTACCCAAAAGAACCTAGCCAAGGAAATTATAAATGGTCGGAATCATCCTGAAGTATAACAGCAAAACCAAAAACTGAGGTTTCCTAATGCCTTAGATTTTAACCAAGAGAAAGCTACTCATGAATGGCTAGAGGGCCAAGATCAATTAGCTTTTAAGGATATTACTTTTACCAATTTATATAGATGCAGAAACAAAATCCCTGATTAAGGTGAATTTATTTACTAAATGGATGGATAATCATACATGTCTTTTGATTTTAAAGTTCAGTTCATCTAGGTTAGAGATTACCCAAAATTGAAGAGGAATTTTGTATCCCAATTGTGAATTTAAAAGGCAATCCTAATATTCTAGCATGTGCTTAACTCCTTCCTTATATCCCTTTCTGCAGTATTAATGCATAATGAATTTAATATCTGGCAATTTAGTCAGTGTTAGTTCACTGATTGGGTGCCACATTATTTGTTTGGTGTTGAAAGAATTATGTGTCACTGAGTGTTTAATTAGAGCTGGAAAGGGAGCTACTAGTTAGGGTCATTACCACTGTTGTGTGAATTGAAGTAGAAATTAAAGAAGGAATTACATATAAATATCAAGTCTTAGTTATTTTCAGTAATGGTGAAATTTTTCTCCATTATTCAATGTAAATTGTGTGTACAACAGTATGCTAGACACAGCAGGGATGTAGAAATGAATAAACCTTGTTTTAGTGAGCTTACAGACAAGTAATATGGAAGTGTCATAGTAGAGATGCGTACAGCATACTTAAGAGTACTGGAGAGAATCAGCTTTGTGGAGAAGGTAATGTTTTTACTGAACCATGAAGGATAGATAAAATTCTTTAGAGAAAGTGGCAAGAGTATTTCTAAGTTATGAAGATGAAAGCATTTAATATATTATAGAAATTGTGAGCAGTCCAGTATGCATAGAGAATAGTTGGATAGAGGGGTGTGATAGGAGATGGAGCTATGACATGTTTTTGAATGTCAGATGAAGAAGTTTGGACTTTAGTAGGCAGTGGGAATCTGTTGAAGATTTCTCAGAACTGGTACATGTTAAATCAGTGAATCTTTTGAAAAGCTGACTACCGTAGAGTGAAGGTTGAATTGATGAAGTTAGAGGTTAGGCAGTAGTAATGCCTAATAAGGGACATTTACTCTGTCAGGCATTGTGTAAAGAGTTTTACCTTCAGCTTCTCACTTGATCCTCACTACAGGAATATTGTAAAAAGTAACTGAAATAATACATGTTTAAGGCATTTAGCACAGGACTTGGCTCATAGTAAGTGTAGAACCAAAGTGATTATACTCTAGGCTCAGAGAAAGCAGTGTGTCTTGTCCACCTTTGTGTATGATAGTACAATAACTTTCCATAAAGATATTGTGTTTATTGGGGGACTCTTACATTTAATAGTAACAATAAGCCTACTTCTCTTTCTACCACCCCATACCTCTTTCCTTTAATTAATTAAACCATCTCATTGGTAGATGTGTAATACTTAGTCAGTTTAAGTGCTTGAGTAATAAATAGTTTACCTTGAGTTAGCCTTTAGGTAAAAAAAAAAAAAAAAGTCACCTGGCTTCTTTGTTTTAAACAAGGATTACAAATTATGACACTAAGCTTAGACATGGTTAATCATGGATGGACCTACATACATAAATTCATAAGTAACATTTAAGTTAGAAAGTAACTGTAAATCTCATCTATCAAGCATCCTGATGATTGGTCAGTGCTGCAGCTGTAAACTGCATATCCATAACAGTTTTATCATAGACAACACAGGCTTTGAGTTATTTGAAAGTACCTGTGGTTGGCTAATACGGTTACTTTCAAATAACTCATTCTGTTCTATTCTTACTCTATCTACATATCAGAATACAAGTAATGTTGTGGAGAAATATGTAAGGAATAACTTTATAGTAATGCATGAATATGTATTATTATAAAAATTGGAACAGACGACTAAACCTCCTTGGAATACCTTTCATCCATGTATCATTCTACTCAGCCGCCTCTCCAGAATAATTAGTGTGTCTATACTTTCAGAATACTTCCTATACAGTCATAAAAATATCTGTTTAAAATACATCTATTTTCAGCATCATAGGAAAGGACAAAACATTTTTTAAAAGCTTTTTAATGTAATACATCTTTTGTGTATCTTTATTTTTACACAAAAGGTGTTATACATGGAATCTGCATCTTGATTATTTCTCAATCAATAATATCTTATAGGTCCATATAATTATTTGGATATCATATTCCACTAAATAACAATAACAACAACAAAAAAGCTGCATGGTGTTCCTTAGTGTGGCTATGCAATAGTGTACTTATTTATTCCTCCTAGATGGCCATTGAGGTTGTTTTTAGAAACACACACTGGGATGACCGTTCTTGTTTACGCCACTTTAAACACATGTGTGTTTTTTCTAGATTAGATGCTTTAATTCATATAGCTGGATAGATGATGAGAGGGAAGAAGGGGTGGATGGGTGGATGGATAGATGGATAGAAAGCCAGAACTCTGGTACCTTATTAGTAGTAGCAAATATCCATGTACACTTTGTCTAACTTGTGGACTAATTATCACACTCCTAGTGCTGTTGTGCACACACACACACACACCCCTCTCCCTTAGCAGCTGGTCAGTAGTCCACTATGGGACTATGGGAAAAGGCAGCTGAGGGCCATGACATTAGAAAGAAAATGAGCAGAATTATATGAGATGAACAGGAAAAAACATGGGATCAAGTAAGGAACTGAAACTGCATGGGGATCAGTTGGGTAATACTTTTTTTGTTGTTGTTTTTTGAGACAGTTTCGCTCTTGTCACCCAGGCTGGAGTGCAATGGCGCAATCTCGGCTCACTACAACCTCTGCCTCCCGAGTTCAAGCGATTCTCCTGCCTCACCCACCCAGATAGCTGGGATTACAGGCGCCTGCCACCACACCCAGCTAATTTTTGTGTTTTTAGTAGAGAGAGGGTTTCACCATGTTAGCCAGGCTGGTCTTGAACTCCTGATCTCAGGTGGTTAGCCCGCCTCGGTCTCCCAAAGTGCTGGAATTACAGGCGTGAGCCACTGTGCCCAGCCGGTGATACTTCTTATAACTTTCTCTGAATGTTAAGGTGCCATTTTAAATTGATATTTAACCAAATTATTAAAATTTCTACACATCATTGCATTAATTGGTTTGTTATAAATGTTTATGGTTGATGTGAGATGAAAATTGGTTCCTTTGGGTGCTTTTATTTTCTCCTCTTTCCCTTTTACCCATAAATAGGAACTTATTATCATACTTAGCTCCTGTTTTCTTTTATAGATGATATTTATGCACAGGATAGATTATCCAAAAATTAGAGTGAAAGAGGGCAGTGAATGATAATGTATTGCAAAACAATAATGAGATATGAATTATAAAATACACAAAAGGTAGTCAGTTATATAATATGTTTTGATGAAGTATAACCATTCCATCTTAGATTTATTGCACTTTTCTTGATCCTTAGAAAATGTAGTACCTACCACAAAACCACAATACATAAATTGCCAAGTGTGGCCGACTTGCACATTCCTTTTAGAAGAACTTATAACTGGTAAGCCTGTTAACCATCAGAAATTGTCAGCATTCATGGCCTTAAGGCAGTGCGTTAAATGAGAAAATGGGAAATTTTCTCTTTAAGAGGAAGTAGTGTGGATTATTATGCTACTTTATTTATTAATGTTTATTGTTATTCTTTAGAAAGTAAATTATTGTAGGCTTATAAAATTAAGAAATCTAGTTTTTAATAACATAATCATTTGCTCCCTTTAAGTTTTAAATCACTAAATCTGAACATAGTAGCTAAGTTAAAATAAGTAGCATTTGGATTATATTATTTTTGCAGATAACTGATTATCTGTGTGAAATGATTTAGTATTATAACTTTTGTGATAAAGTTTATGGTAAAGATTAATTATAGTTATCTCATTTTTATCTTAAATGGAGATTAAGTTTGCTTTGCCTTGATAGAATTGTAACATCATGCTCCAAGAAATATAATTCCAATAATTTACTGTAAAAAGTAAGTTTAAAAACTTTGTTAAATTAACATTTATAAATTCTTTTAAAGTTAATTAAATCTGAAGTGCATCAAGTATTACCTAACTGGTATATGATATGATACTTGTATAATATGTCAATAATGTAAAAGGTATTTAAATAGTATATGTACTTAGGTAATATGATTCTTATTTTATGTGTAATTTTGAAATGTTCTTTGAAGTCAAAAGATTTTAAAATTTGCTTTAATTCAAAACTATTGTAGCATCATCCAGCTATTCTGACTACATTATCAACACTGCTTTCTGTGGTAAAGATATTATTTAAAGAGTAATTCGGCCGGGCGCGGTGGCTCAAGCCTGTAATCCCAGCACTTTGGGAGGCCGAGACGGGCGGATCATGAGGTCAGGAGATCGAGACCATCCTGGCTAACACGGTGAAACCCCGTCTCTATTAAAAACTACAAAAAACTAGCCGGGCGAGGTGGCGGCGCCTGTAGTCTCAGCTACTCGGGAGGCTGAGGCAGGAGAATGGCGTGAACCCGGGAGGTGGAGCTTGCAGTGAGCTGAGATCCGGCCACAGCACTCCAGCCTGGGTGACAGAGTGAGACTCCGTCTCCAAAAAAAAAAAAAAAAAAAAAAAAAAGAGTAATTCATGGCGGTGTGATAATGTCAGCCAGTTCACAGAAGAGAGAAATTGTAATTAATAATAAGAAGCTGGGCCAGGCACAGTGGCTCACGCTTGTAATCCCAGCACTTTGGGAGGCCAAGGTGGGAGGATGACTTGAGTCCAGGAGTTCAAGACCAGCCTTGGCAATACAGGGAGCTCCTACCAAAAAAATATAATAATTAACCAGTTGTGGTAGTGTGCACCAGTAGTCCCTGCTACTCAGGAAGCTAAGGAGGGAAGATCCTTTGAACCCAGGAGGTTGAGGCTGCAATGATTCATGATTGTGTCATTGTACTCCAGCCTGGGTGACAGAACAAGACCCTGTCTCAGAAAGAGAGAGAAGGAAAGAGAAAGATGAAGAAGGAAAGAAAGAAAAAGAAACTGTTAGCATCATATTGACAACTAAATAGATAGACTGAAACTTTCTGCCATCCCATTTGGCATCCTGGAGAGGTTAATGTTAATAGTCAGTTGTTGAGCCAGAGGCATGTTCCTAAATGTCACCATGCTATGCAAAGTCACGCAAAAAAACACACAGGGCTTATGGGGAAAAATGGAATTATGGGTATAACACTTGGAGACGTCACCTGTGAACATTAAAAAAAAAGATAAGGCAAGACAAGGTGGCTTATGCTTGTAATCCCAGCACTTTGGGAGGACAAGGCGAGTGGATCACCTGAGGTCAGGAGTTCGAGACCAGCCTAGCCTACATGATGAAACCCCGTCTCTACTAAAACTACAAAATAATTAGCCGGGTGTGGTGGCAGGCACCTGTAATCCCAGCTACTCGGGAGGCTGAGGCAGAAGAATCGCTTCAATCCGAGAGGTGGAGGTTGCAGTGAGCCAAGATCACGCCATTGCACTCCAGCCTGGGCAACAAGAGCAAAACTCCATCTCAAAAAAAATAAAAAAAACTTACAGATAACAATTTTATTCATGTTAAATAAATAAATAAATACATTAAGAAATATGTAAAATAAATTAAGAAATATGTAAATACTACAATGAATATTGTACTTTTCCCTGAATAAGACCTAAAGTTTGCTTATGGAAGGGAACACAGGAAGAGTTGCAGGTTGTCAGTTATTGTAAAGTAGTCACGGCTGGGCGCCGTGTCTCACGCCTGTAATCCCAGTGCTTTGGGAGGCAGAGGTGGGTGGATCACAAGGCCAGGAGATTGAGATGATCCTGGCTAACACAGTGAAACCCCATCTCTACTAAAAATGCAAAAATTTAGCCAGGCATGGTGGCATGCACCTGTAATCCTAGCTACTCGGGAGGCTGAGGCAGGAGAATTGTTTGAACCCAGGAGGCGGAGGTTGCAGCGAGCCAAGATCGCACCACTGCACTCTAGTCTAGGCGACAGAGCGACACTCTATCTCAAAAAAAAAAAAAAAAAGTAGTCAAGAAAGAGTTTTTTGAAATCAGTAATGTGGCTGGGTGTGATTAATAACATGCAGATCTGTTAAGCTGTGGTAGCTGGTAAATGTTTCAGATGTGTTCATGTTTACTTTTGGTATATTCATATGAATATACAATGAATATATGAATATACAAAATGTATACAAAATGTATATTCATATATTCGTTTTAGCTCGATATGGCTTTTTGTGTTCACCTAGTGTTTCTTACAAATAAAATTACAGCAAAATTCACTTAATGTTCAAATTGTTCTTTCATATCAATCGTGATGGAACATATTTACATTTTCAAAACAGATATAGCAGCACTGACTTATAGCTGAGGTTAAGGAAGACGCTTGAGTTTTGGGGGGATAGATAAATACTTTTTACAGTAGTCTAAAAGCTATATGTATTCTGATCTTTATTTAGAGACTTATTGCAACAAATATTTACTGAGTATCCACTTGACATATACTAAGTAGTTAGGATACACCAGTGAAAAATAGTCTCTCTGCTTGGGAACTAACATACATTCATTCATTCATTCATTCATTCATTCATTCAGAGATGGAGTCTCACTCTGTCGCCCAGGCAAGAGGGCAGTGGCGCAATCTCAGCTCACTACAACCTCCGCCTCCTGGTTTCAAGCAACTCTCTTGCCTCAGCCTCCAGAGTAGCTGGGATTACAGGCTCCTGCCACCATGCCTGGCTACTTCTTGTATTTTTAGTTGAGAAAGGGTTTCACCATGTTGACTAGGCTGGTCTCAAACCCCTGACCTCAGATGATCCACCCGCCTCGGCCTCCCAAAGTGCTAGGATTACAGGCGTGAGCCACCGCGCCCGGCTGGGAACTAATATTTTTCACGTAAAGAATTTTCTTTGTGACCAGGGCTTGGTTTTAAGAGGTAAATTGGATTGACTGCGAGAAGAGGAAGTCTAACAAGGAGACGACTGGGCACCAAGGCATTTTTCAGATATCTTGAATTATACTTTTACAAGATAACTTCCTAGAATTCTGTCCATTTCAGGATTTTATGATTTACAGAAAAAATTTTTACCTCTAATGGTTATTTTAGAAACCGGAATTTGCTTTTAGCATATGTTGAAATGGAAAAATCTCCTTACATTCTTGTACACAAGCTAAGGAAGAATCCTAATGTGGTTGAGAAGTGAATTTTATGTATTTCTTCCTACTACTGTTTGATATTCGGTGTGAACCATATTTTATGTCTTTTTTTTTTTTTTAAGATCTCAGTCACCCAGGCTGGAGTGCAGTGGCGCAATCATAGCTCGCTGCATCCTTGAACTCCTGGGCTCAATGGATCCTCCTTCCTTAGCCTCCCGAGTAGCTGGGACTACAGGCGTGTGCCACCATGCCCAACTTACTTTGTTAGCATAATTAAATTTGTTCCAACAAAACTCATAATTATATAAGAATGGGGCAAAGATAAAATGATGTATATATAGTTTGACATATGTTAAAACCTTAGCATTAGCATATCTCAAGGTCTTCTTGGACAAAGACCACTATACCCTGAAACCTTCATTCATCTTCTCATCTTCTCCTGTAAGTACTCCCCATCCTGAGTACCTTCTTCATAATCCCCTTCTTTCTTCTTTGTCCCTCCTGCAAGACAGGTGACACGATCCTCAGAATCTGCCTTACTTGTCTTCTTTTATACTTTAAGTTCCTATGCTTCGATACTTTCCCACTTCCTCCTCAGCCCAGCGAGATCCCTTTAAGCACCTATTATAACACAGTTTATGCCACTTATCTAGTACTTTGCACAACGTAGTACTGTTGAGTTTGTCATGTAGCTTTGTCAGATTTCCCCAACTGCAAGTTTTTTGTCCCATATACATTGAAAAGGAAGGCCCTAAAGGCTCAATCCAGCCCTACAGTATTCTGCAACCAGGGTAATGTGCAGCCCTGTAAGGTTTTGTTCCTTTGTACTTTGTGGAAGTCCATGATATTTAGAATAAATAATTACTACTATTAGCAGTTTGTACTTTTTGCTGTAGGCAGGACAGATATAATGCAATTGGGTTTAATTATGTTGTCACTAATCCTTGAAGCTCTTTGAGTTGTTTTCTCCATTTTACGAAGAATGAAATGATAGTATTGATATTTTATTTACATGTGTACTTACTATGTACTCTTTTTTATTATCTTACATGGATTACTCATTTAATTCTCATAACAGTCCTATGAAGTAGCTACTCTGTCATCACCATTTTATAGATGAGGAAACTGAGGCACAGAGAAATTAAATGATTTGCCCAAGAAGTTACTGCAAGTAAGTAGCATATTAAACTTCATAAATGAACCCATGGAATCCTAGAATTTACACTTAACCAGCTATCACTATGTATCAAATACTGTTTTATATACATTATATCATAATTGTCTCATCTAGTTAGATAAGACAGTGTGCACTTATGGAACTGAGGTCGAAATATTTAGCAACATTAGGTTATCTCTGTTTTAAACTATTAACATTTTCTTTCACCAGAAAATTTTAGAAGCATGCATGGCTAAGGTAGAATGATGTTTCTTTTAATCCTGCTCTTAGGAAACTCTACTCTTCAGAAAGGTTTATGCCTGTCTCAGAGTAACATTTTATTTATTCATTGGTTCCTTTTCTTTGTTAAGATTTTAATAGTAAAGGCCAATACTTTGTCAGGTTTAAATTACGTAAATTGAGGAGTTTATGTGAGATTGTTACTAGTTATTCCTTTTATTTTTAAAAGTTAGGTCTCTGGGAATTTAGCTCTGCTCTACCATTTACTTTGTATGGCACCTTCTTGATAGTAAAAGATTTTTCATAAATTTACCTGCCCCAAAACAGCTTTTATTTTATAATAAGCTTCATTTTTAGCTGACCTGTGGTGATCCACATGTGTTTATTGTACAACTACATTTTCCTACATTCTTAAATGTATATAGTAGCTGCAGAACTTGTTTGTGTATACTTAATAGAGGTAATTTTTTCTTCCCCTAGTTACTTCTTTCCCGTTGAATCAAGTTACATAAAAGTTTCTAACCATTCCTGTTGTAGGCTTGTTGGTAACTGACTTCATTTTAGTAATTCTTTTTATTTCATTGCCTTTCACCTAGTTTTTTAAACTCATGAAATTCCACACCCCTTTCCATCTCTGTTTTCCTTCCTTAAATCAATACTTTACTATAAGCACCTCTTATATGTGATCCTTTGACCATAGTCATCTTGGTTTTTGATTAGTCCCTTCCCTGCCTTTCATTTACTGTGTTATCAACTAGAAGTCTTATAGGAACTGGAGTAAACTTTACTTGAAGAAACATTCAGATGAGCAGTTGTCATGAGAGGGCTCATCACAGTGGATTCAGAGATGAATCAGTGAACATACTTGGACTTTATACTTAGGGACTTTGGTTCAGTAGGTCCAGGATGAAGCCCAGTGATTTTGTTTCAGGTGGTCTACAGACCAAACTAAAAAATGCTGGTCTAGGAAACACACCCTTTTCTTGATGAGGAGAGAGTTGTTGTTTTTGTACCATATCTTAAATCTTAAGGAGCTTTTAAGGTTTTGGCTCCTGCTTACACATTCAACTTTGTTTGCTCTAAGATTTACCTGTTTTGAACATCATCAGACTTGTAAAGTGGAATTATTGATTCCATGGTTCTCTACCTTGACTTCCCATCACAATTACTGGTGGAGTATCTTGTTTTTACTTTGAGTAACAGAGATGCGTGTATAGGCCCTACGTCCAGAAATTCTAATACTCATTATTAGGTTTGAGTTACCTCCCCAACTTTGGACTGTGCGTTTCAAAGCTCTGTAGGTGCTGCTGCTGCTGGGTTGTTGCTGCTGCTGCTGGTGCTTTCTCCACCTTACTCCTTCCCCTTACTTCCCTCTTTTACTAGGTAACACAGGAATATAATACATAATTCAACAAGCACAAAAAAGTGTGCAGTGAAGAGAAAGTCTGTTAAGTCTTCCTGCCCAGCCCCTATTCTCCCAGATTCCCTCTTCTTCCTCAGATAATCATTGTTACCAGTTTCTTCCCCAAGTGATTCAGATGTGCATCCAGAATGGAGAAACACTAACTTCGTGCTAGCAAGCAGGATATTACATAGACATTAGAAAAAATTAAGTGGGGAATGACCCCTTTAAGTCTTTATAAAATAAAGATAAAATCTAAAGGTCGACCTTCATATTGTTGCCTTGACATTGTGAATATGAAGTCATGTTCTGAGGAAATAATTCAAATACGGAAATTGTCCATATACAAAAAACTTTTTGCATAGCTTTCTAGAGAAAAATTGGAAACAACCTAATTATTTGTTTACAAGATTGGCTAAATAGTAATATATTGACCTGATGGACTGTTATGCAGTCATTTAAAACAATGCTTATTTTGTAACTTTTCTTCAGGTGTATATTTTGTTTCTCTATATATAGAGAGTGAGAGATTAAATATATATATATTTATATATTTGTGTGTGTATACATATGTAAAGAGACATACATACACGTATATGTTTTTTAACCCCAAAATTTTAACCCATTGAAACTTTGGAGTTCAAATTACATTTATGCATAAAAGTTTAAATCCTGCTTCTCCATTTGCTTGCTTCTCAGTGTTGACAGATGTCTAGATAAAATTTAAATTTCTCTACAGTATCCTTTACTGGATATTAGTTTCTTTATAACATTCATCAAAACCTCAATTATGTGCATCTAATTGGTCCCAGCTTCTGCTATCTAAAATGCAATTATGCCCTTTGAACACAAATACCTA
This sequence comes from Colobus angolensis palliatus, assembly GCF_000951035.1. Classification (NCBI taxonomy): domain Eukaryota; kingdom Metazoa; phylum Chordata; class Mammalia; order Primates; family Cercopithecidae; genus Colobus; species Colobus angolensis. The sequence continues at coordinate 973,645 of NW_012115855.1, read as the reverse complement.
CTTACCTTAATTAGTGTATCTGTATGCCTTCTTATGTTATCACATCAGTTTGTTTATTTGATCCTGAAATCGAAAGAGAAGTAGGTAAACAAGCACTCTCTAAAGCCTCATTTTGGATTGTGCAAATCTCAAAACTTTTGATTAAATAAGTATTTAATATGTTAGATGGTAGATGGTGTCACAAAATCATGTCATAAAATGTAATCTCAATTTTAGAACTTCAGGTAATCTCAGACTACATGACACTTTGAAGCATCTTCATTTCCCCAAGTCTAAATTGTAAGATGAAATATAAAACACATTATTTTTACTTTCTATTGAATATTTTTCATTACAGAAACAATGTATTAAATAAAATAGGTTTTTCTAATTTAAATTATCTATGTGTTTTTTATTAGAGAAGATGTATAACGAAGAGTAAATCTCCCTTAATTGTGTTCCCTAAAGGCAGCCAGTGTTACCAGTTCTTGTGTATCCTTCCAAAGATATTCTGTGCACGTAAAAGTGTGTGTTCTTGTATGTAAGAGAATGCAGAACACTATTCTGCACTTAGTGGTGGTAGTTTTTAACTGAGTATTGTATCTTGGGGATTATTCCATATTAGCACTTCATTCTTTTTAATGGCTGTGTAGTACATTATACTCTTGTGAATGACCATGGTTTACACATCACTATTAACAGATACTTAAGTAATTTTTGGTTGTTTATCATTATAGACATGCTTTGGTAAATATATATGGTTTTCTGTGTGACTGTATCTGCAAACAGGTTCATAAAAGTAGAATTGTGAAGTGAAAAGATAAATGCAGTTTTAATTTTGATAGAGATTGCCAGATTGACATCTATAGAGACTGCACTCTGAGGTGAGGATTCCCCTCACCAAGTGATGTGTTAACAGACATTTGGATGTCAATTAAAGATCATTATTTTTTAATAAATGAAAGCTCCCGTGATCCGCCACCCCTATACTTTTTGGTTTTATCTCCAATTTAAAATTTTCCCCAGTGAAAATTTTTGACATGATAATGTCTTTCTGTTTTTACCAAATATTACATGACTATTTCCTTGCATTTTCTGAGGTTTTAATAAGTGTTTTAATGTCTGCATAATAGTCAAGTATTAATAAATTTTAATTAATAAACAGTTCAAAAAGCTGCTTTCCAAAAGTTAAGCTGTTTGGTTCTTTTTTGGTTTTACTGTTAGAAAACTATTTTAAACTTAGGCCAGGCGTGGTGGCTCACACCTGTAATCCCAACACTTTGGAAGGCGAAGGTGGGTGGATCACCTGAGGTCAGGAGTTCGAGACCAGCCTGGCCAACGTGGAGAAACCCCCGTGTCTACTAAAAATGCAAAAATTAGCCAGGCGTCGTGACAGAGACATGTAAACCCAGCTTCACAGGAGGCTCAGGCAGGAGAATCGTTTGAACCCAGGAGGTGGAGGTTGCAATGAGTCAAGATCACACCATTGTACTCCATCCTGGGTGACGAGCGAAACTCTATCTCAAAAAAAAAAAAAAAACTATGTTAAACTTATGTTGAATCACTTCCTTAGCATAAATTCCTAAGAGAGAAGGGTACTGCTGTCTTTTGATTACCTTACTTACATGACACTGTTTACCTATATGCTTCCTACCTCAAGATGTGTTTGGGTAAATAGGATCATGCCCAACTAAATTTGGGAAATATTGCATCTGTTGCAGCTACCCAAAGATTCACAGTGGAGGTTAAAGTCCAGAAATAAAGAAACTTCCTTAACTTTAAGTAATAGCGTTTTCAAATGTATTGCTAAAAAAAAAAAAAAACTTATTTTTCCATGTAACACTTAACAACAAAAGCCATTGAAGGGCACTTTGAGAAGTGATAAATGACAAAATGATATATTGGATTTTCAAATAGATTTTGTAAAATTTGAATTACTGAATCTGTTCTGATACCTCCTAATTTAATCATATTTCCTAATGTCCTAGAGAATTCCAAATGCTTATTTCCTTCTAAGTAACGGTAATGGTAGTTCTACTTTAGCACATAGAAATGTAGGAAACTGCCATTCAACAGGTGTTTGTAGAAAACTTAGTATGGCCTTATTAAAGGCAAGATTTCACAGTGCTTCTGTGACTAAAATTGGGGGTTAACTGAAAGTGAGACTCAGCTTCATTTTATACACATAGATGTGGATTGTCAAAATAAGCCACCATTAAACAAGGTTACAGAAATAAGATGATAATCTTATTCAGGCTGCTGTAACAAAATACCATAAGCTAGGTAGCTTATAAACAACAGAAGTTTATTTCTTATAGTTCTGGATTCCAGGAAGTCCAAGATCAAGGCACCAGCAGATTGAATGTCTGGTGAGTTTCCCACTCCCTGGTTCGTAGGTGGCACCTTTTAGCTATGTCCTTGCATGGTAGAAGGGGCAACTGAGCTCCCTCGGGCCTCTTTTATAAGGCCACTAATCCCATTCATGTAGGTTCCTTCAAACCTGATCACCTCCCAATACTGTCATCTTGGGGATAGGATGTCATATATGAATTTTGAGGGGACATGATCATTCAGACCATAGCAGGCAAGGATGGATCTAAAGCAAAAAAATTTTTCCAGACTTCATCTGTAGATCTTGACATCAGATGTTGAGTATTCACTCTTGTAGTGTAGAATTTAGGAGTTTGTTTTTGTTTGGTTTGAAATGAATTCCAGCATTAAAACAAAATCTCTTATATGATTAATTTGCTACAGACTTTCACCTTTCCATAGATTTTTTTTTACAGTAATTTATAAAAATGCACCTGTCAGTTCAAAAGAGCATACATTACTTTTTACAGATACCTTGACTATTCAAATTATTTCATTCACCAGTATTATGACATTTGTAACAGTCTAGTGGCTGAAAACTGAAATAATCATGTCTTTATTATTTACTTTTAATTCATTTTTACTTTTTAAAAGTAGTGTGTTTTCAGTGTAAAACATTTTAGCCGCATGCAGTGGCTCACGCCTGTAATCCCAGCACTTTGGGAGGCCAAGGTGGGTGGATCACAAAGTCAGGAGTTTGAGAGCAGCCTGGCCAATATGGTGAAGCCCCATCTCTACTAAAAATATAAAAACTGACTGGGCGTGGTGGCGCGCACCTGTAGTCCCAGCTACTTGGGAGGCTGAGCCTGGAGAATTGCTTGAACCCAGGAGGTGGAGGTCGCAGTAAGCCAAGATTGTGCCACTGCACTCCAGCCTGGGCAATAGAGGGAGACTCCATCTCAAGAAAAAAATAAATAAAAGAAACACATTTTAGCCTTGATGGGTATAAAGTAATAGTAGAGAGTCTTTATCAATATGTAAATGGATTACATTATACGTTGTTTAGTCATATACTTCTGCCCCCTTGAATGGTTGTAATGAACATCTGCCCATGTCAGTACATTTAGATGAACTTAATACTTTACAACATTTAGCTTGTTTCTGTATTTATCATGTTATAAATTATACTCTAATAAACATGTTTTCATATATATCTTTTTTTTTTTTTTTTTTTTTTGAGACAGAGTCATGCTCTGTCACCCAGGCTGGAGTGCAGTGGTGCGATCTTGGCTCACTGCAACCTTCATCTCCCGGGTTCAAGTGATTCTCCTATCTCAGCCTCCCAAGTAGCTAGGATTACAGGCGTCCACCCCCAAGCCCGGCTAATTTTTTATATTTTTAGTAGAGACGAGGTTTCACCATGTTGGCCAGGCTGGTTTCGAACTCCTGACCTCAAGTGATCCACCTGCCTTAGCCTCCCAAAGTGCTAGGATTACAGGCATGAGCCACGACGCCCGGCCTTTTCATATATATATCTTTACATGATTGTCTGTTTTCTCAAGTAAGTTCCTAGAAGTGAAATTGCTGAATCATAGGGTCTGCAAATTAAATTAGATCTGCAGTTATGTTCTCTCAGAAATGTGTATACATAAGTTGAATATCCCTTATTAGAAATGCTTGGAACCAAAAGTGTTTTGGATTTTGGATTTTTTCAGATTTGGGGATATTTGTATATATATAGTATCTTCAGGATGAGATCCAAGTCTAAACACGATACTGATTTATATTTCATATCCACCTTATACGCATAGCCTGAAGGTAATTCTATACAATGTTTTAAGTTATTCTGTACATGAAGCAAAGTTTATCTTAAGTACTTATGTGAAATTTTCCACTCATGGCATCCTGTCGGACTCAGAAAGTTTTCAGTTTTGGAGTATTTCATATCTTCAGCTTAGGGATGCTCAACTTGTATTATTCTGTCTTCTGGCATCGACTATGGCTAATTAGAAGCTCGACAGTTAGTTATTCCTTTGTAGATTATGGCTCTTTTCTCTCTGATTGTTTTAAAGATAAAATCTTTGTCTTTGGTACTCTGCAGTTTCACTACGATATATCTAGCTGCTGATTTCTTTTTATTTTTCTCTTCAGAACTTTGTGTGTGTGTGTGTGTGTGTGTGCGCGCGCACGCGTGTGGGTTTTCAGTATATTATAAAGAAACATACTGTCAGTGTCTCAACCATTATCTCTTTGAATTTCGCCTTTCCCTTATTCTTTCACATCTGTCTTTGTACAAGTCCTCTATTAGATGCAGTACGTATTTTCATTCTGTTTCTCGTTTTCTCTTCCATATATTCCATTGCTTTATAAGCTCTGCTGCTTCCTGGTTGCTATTCTCTTATCCATCTTCCAGTTCACCTTCCTCTGTGGTCTCAAGTACCTTCTGCTGTTTAACCTATTCATTGATTGTTACATTTTATGATGATACATTTGCTAGAAGTCTTCATTGATTCTTTTTCAAATCTTGCCTTTTCACTTTATATCTTATTATTATGATTTCCTTTTATCTCCACAGTCATTTTAAATATTTTTATTTTATAGGTTCTTTCAGGTTCTGTTCTTTTACATTCTTAGATATTAATCATCTAATTAGTGTTCCTGATCTTTACTCATGGTGGATTATTTCTTTGTGCTTTTGAATTTTATTTAACATGAGCTCATTTTCAATATGATGTTATTTGTTTTTCATGTTTTACCTCTAGAAATCCTTTGCTTCCTGGGTTACAGAAGTAAGTCCATAGCAGTTTCGCTTTTGTTTCTGCCAGGAATCCTATGGTATTACCAGCCTCAGACCAATTTTTTTGTTAATTTCAAGTTTCTTTTTTACACCTGTAGTGTAAATTTGGATTCCACACCTGTGCATGGTGCAGGCGCATGTCTTTAATTTTGTGAGAGATGTTTCCTTCCCACTCATGGCTCTAGTGAATTTCAGTTCTTGTGGCTCCTGTGTGGCAATGGATAGAGGTTTAGCTGCTTTTTCCTAGTAAGGAAGGACCTTCCAGAATCTAGGCTTTATTTATGCAACTATTTCATTTAAATAAAATGTCTTCCTGGTGTGGTCCTATAGTGTGTCTTCTTTCCACATAGCGTTAAAACCCCAGCTCCAGTATGCCTGGTTCTAATAACTATATCTCTGTCCTTCGAAACTCTTCTCCCCCACACATCACCACAGTATTTTAACTTAAACACTTATTATAGTGGCTTTTAATTCTGTCTTTGTGTCTGGCACCAGGGAATTCTTTTCTTGCAAGCTCTGCTGTTACAAAACAAAGTCAATCATTTTTTCATTATTTTTGGTTTTTCATAACAGAAGAAGTTCTGAACTAGCTCAGTACACTATCATTCTGGAACTGAAGCCAAGTTTTTTTCTCCCAAAAGTGAGACTTAAATTTTCCTAAATGTGCTTTTAGTATCTATTGAGATAATAGTATAAGTAGTCTCCATTAACTATTAATATAATGGAAGTACATTAATAAGTTTACTTTAAACTGAGATACCTGTCATAAATCCAGCTCTATAGTTTGTATACTGTTTCCTAATCTTTTATTCAAAATTCTGGTCCAGTTTTTTTAAAGTAAATGCTCTTGATATATAGGTATTTTGTTTACTTTATTTGCATGTTAGATTTTTACATCAGAAGATGATAGCCTTTTTTTTCTGAATTTTTTTTTGTGTGTGTGTTAGCATGTGTTAGTTTGTTCTTGCATTGCTATAAAGAAATACCCAAGACTGGGTAATTTAGAAAGAATAAGGGTTTAATTGGCTCCTGGTTCTGCAGGCTGTACAGGAAGCAGAAATGTGTATATATAAGTTGAATATCCCTTATTAGAAATGTGTATATATAAGTTGAATATCCCTTATTAGCAGAGCAGAGCAGTAAGCATCTGCTCACCTTTTGGTGAGACTTCAGGAAGCTTACAATCATGGCCGAAGGCACAGGGGAAGCCATTGTGTCACATGGCAAGAGCGGAAGCAAGGGAGGAGAAAGTTTTTAACAGCCAGATCTCATGACAACTCAATCATGAGAACAGTGCCAAGGCAGGTGGCACTAAACCATTCATAAGAAATCCACCCTCATGGTCCATTCACTTCCCACCAGGTCCCATCTCCAACATTGGGGATCATAATTCAACAAGAGATTTAGAGAAGACGGCATCCAAACTATATTATTCTGCCCCTGCCTCTCCAAATCTATGTTCTTCTCACATTTCAAAATATAATCATTTCTTCCTAATAGTCCTCCAAAAGTTTCAGCTCATTTCAGCCTAGCTCAAAACTCCAAAGTATCATCTGAGATAAGCCAAGTCCGTTTTACCTATGAGCCTATAAAATCAAAACAAGTTACTCACTTTAAAGATACAATGCAGGTACAGGCATGGGGTAAACATTCCCATTCCAAAAGGGAGAAACTGGCCAAAAGAAAGAGGGTACAGGCTTCATACAGGTTTAAAACCCAGTAGGGCAGTCATTAAATCTTGAATCTCCGAAATAATCTCCTTTGACTCCATGTCCCACCTCCAGGCCTTTGAGCAGCCCTGCCTGTGTCTGCAGGGTTCAACCACCACAGGTGTTCTCATGGGTTGGAGTTGAGTGTCTGCAGCTTTGTCTAGCACAAGGTGTAAGCTGCTGGTGGACCTAACATTCTAGGGTCTGGAGGATGGGGGTCCCTTTCCCCAGCCCCACTAGGCAGTGCCCCCGTGGAGACTGGGGCCTCCAACTCCACATTTTCCCTTCATACAGCCCTAGTAGAGGTTTTTTTGTGAGGGCTCTGCCCCTGCAGCAGGCTTCTGCCTGGCCCCCCAAACTTTCTCATACATCCTCTGAAATCTAGGTGAAGGCTGCCAAGCCTCCTTCACTCTGGCACTGTGCACACCTGTAGGCTTAACACCATAGACACTGCCAGGGTTTATGGTGGCTTACATTCTCCAAAGCAGCAGCATCCCAAGTTGTTCTTGGGGCCCTTTGAGCCACAGCTAGAGCTGGAGCGGCCTGGATTCAGGGAGCAGTGTCCTGAGCTGTGCAGGGCTGGGCCTGGCCACCTGAACCATTATTTCCTCCTGGTCTCTGATCCTGTGATGGGAGGGGCTGCTGCAAAGATCTCTGAAATGCCTTCAAGGCCTTTTTCCCATTGTCTTGGCTGTTAGCACTTGGCTCCTTTTTAGTCAGGCCAATCTATAGGAAGTGGTTACTCCACAGCCTGCTTGAATTCCTCTCCTGAAAAAGCCTTTTCTTTCTCTGCCACATGGCCAGACTGCATGTTTTCCAAACTTTTATAGGTCTACTTCACCTTTAAATATAACTTCCAACATTAAGTCATTTCTTTGCTCCAGCATCTGAATATGGGTTATTAGAAACATCCAGGCCACATCAGAAATTTCTTCTGTCAGATGCCCTAAATCATCACTCTTAAGTTGAAACTTCCACAGATCCCTAGGGCATGAACACAATACAGCCAAGCTCTTTGCTAAGACATAACAGGGATGACTTTGCTCTGGTTCCTAATAAGTTCCTCATTTCCATCTTAGTTTTTATCACCCTGGCCTTCCCTGTCCGTATCACTATCAAGATTTTGATTATAACCATTTAACCAGTCTCTTAAGAATTTTCAGATTTTCCCTCATCTTCCTGTCTTCTGAGTCCTGCAAACTCTTATAACCTCTGCCTGTTATCCAGTTCCCAAGTTGCTTCCACATTTTCAAGTGTCTTTATAGTAGTGCCCTATTCCCAGTACCAGTTTTCTGTGTTAGACCATTCTTGCATTGCTGTAAAGACATACCCGAGATTAGGTAATTCAGAAAGAAAAGGGGTTTAATCAATCGGCTCATGGTTCTGCAGGCTGTACAAGAAGCATGGTGCTGGGCATCTGCTCCACTTCTGGTGGGACCTCAGGAAGCTTACAGCCATGGCAGAAGGCAAAGGGGGAACCTGGATATCACATAGAGCAGGTGCAAGAGACAGGAGGTGCCACACACTTTTGAACAGCCATATCTCACAAGAACTTACTATTGCAAGGACAGCGCTAAGGGGATGGCGCTAAACCACTTATGAGAAATCCACCTTCATGATTCATTCACCATCAGGCCCCACCTCCAACATTGGGGAATCAGTTCAGCATGAGATTTAGAGGGGGATAATACCCAAACTATATTATAACCTTTTAAAGTAAATTGAAAGCTGAAATTTGTCTGGATTGAAACAATTTAAACTACACAAAAATTACCTTTTTTGGGAAAGTTTTAGAAAACTATCCCATCTGGCTTGGTGTACTGGGGAAGAGGAGACTAGGCAAGAGCAGTTAGCTTCAGTCTTTGACAAACATTGCCATGTTTTTATAGTCATTGTTTTGGTGTTTTGTTTTTAATATCAAGGCAGCTTGTTTTCTAGAAAATAATACATCTAATCTAAATCTATAACTTAAGTACAATAGTCATGTTTCTCCCTTGTCCCCTCCCTCCCATTTCTCCCCATTTTCCCTAGTGTTAGAATTACAAAAGCTTTGTTATTTTATCAGACTTGGTTGAATACCAGCTTTGGTCACATATGATTAACATTCTACAGTTTTTTAAATTAAAATTATACTTTTCTTCCCTAAGTACCACTACAGGAAGGGACCTTGGAGATTTAGTCCATCCCTCATTATTGACTAAGTATCTAGGCTAACAGTATTTATAGGGGGGAAAAATGTATTATAATATTGATTAAACAAAAATTGTAAAATAAGCAGCTGGGCAGAGGAGTATAGCAGTGGAGAGGTATGGTATATAAAATAAAGGTAAATCTTTATTTTCTCATAAATGGCTTAGTGCCCCATGATTCATTCACCACCAGGCCCCACCTCCAATAATAGGTAGGAATGTGGAGAAACAGAGTAGGAATCAAAGGTGTAGAGACATGAGGCAGGGAAAGTTTCCCTGATGAGCTTTGTAGCACTTGCTGGCTTTTTAAAGTGTTGACATGTTTTCTTTCTTAAACATTTTTTAAAGTTTCATTATAGGATAATGCCACATTAAAATATTTTCTGAACAAAAAATTCATTAAGATATTTGAAAATCCATCTTTAAACTTGCTCTTCAGTTTTTTGAGGATAGAATGTTGACCATTGTGAAAAAATTAATAATTATTATATAATGTTTTATCTATAATATAATTAATGATATGTTTAAATTGTGTGGTAGGATTATCTCATTCACACTCAGGTTTTAATTAACACCAGTATCAAAGATGCCTCTCACATTTTTCTCTGCAGGTCAGATCTGTCCTTTGAGCGCTAGACCCGTATACCACAACTCCCTGTATGATATCTCTATTTGGATGTTTTAAAGGTACCCTAGATTCCACAGGTTCAGAAACAAGCCTGTAATCTTCTCTTTGTCTGTACTCTTTGATTTTTCCCCTTGGTTCCTAATTCAGAGATGAAACCACTGTCCAGTTGAGCAAATCAGAAATCAGCCTTGACACCTCCTTCGCTTTTACCCCAATTTCTAATCCATCATCAAATTTCTATATGTTTTTACTTCCTAAATATCCTTTAAGGTTTTCCACTTCTCTCTACTTAGTCTCCATTGCTATCCACAGTACAAGCTATTACCATTTCCTGGCTGGACTACAGCAGTAGTGTTCTAACTGGTTTTCTCATATATTCTTTTACCCTTTTTCCGTACAATAGCCATTTTTTATACACACATGATTTCTTGATCATGTCACCTTTCCTACCTCTGAGCTTTAAATCCTTCAGTGGCTTCCCATTGTTCTTAAAATAAAATCCCCAAATTTTAATGGCCTATAAGGCACTTCATGATGTGGGCCCTCCCTATTTTTCTTGATCTTTGCTCTCTACAGTTTTTTCTAATGTACCATGTTCCCATGCTCTGCTTTGGCATGATGTGAAAGAGATAAAAACAGTGGCTGTGATAGCCACAAGAGAGATGGCAGGCAGCAGACCCAGTGCAGAAGAAGGTAGACAGAAGATAAAATAATGGGCAAATTAAAATAGTTACCTAAATTACAAGCTTGTATTTGTGTGCCTTTAACCTAGCAATGTCTGTGATCTGCAGGGCAAGGACGTTGACTCTAATACTTATACTATCTCCAGCGTGGTATCTCCTGCATACTAGGCACTCATTAAATGTATGGTTGGTAGATAAATAGATGATGATAGTCCCAGTTTTAAATACTTTTATCTAGTTGTCGCATAAATGCCCAGAATTTTCATAAGACCTATATATCCAGTTGCATTCTTTGTTTTTGTTTGTTTTTTTAATCTGGAGACATGGTCTTGTGTTAAACAGTTAGCTTTTGTATACTCTTATGGTCCTAGAAACATCCACCATGATAAACTGCACTGAATATGAAGCATAACTTGTAGTCTGAGTGAGCCATTAACCAGTGCCTAGTACTCTTCACTGTTGTAGTTACTGAGAAATCAAAAATTGTTTAAGAAAGGAAAGAATATGGCACATTTTATAAACCTTTCCAATATGTTTACTTATGTTTTGTAGTACTGTATGTACTCTGCTATTTAGAATCCTTAAGGAATTAACCCTCCTAGATCATTTTAGCTGGTGGAAGTTTAGATGCCAAAACTTTATACCTATTGCTGCAAACATTTTATAAAGTATGATTTCTTTATTCTTTTTCTCAGGAGAGGGGTTATTTTGCATCTTAACCTAGGAAATGTGTGTCTGTTTATTATGAGAAATAATTTTACAGAGTAAGTTTATAAGGTATTTCTTGGTTTTTATTTTGAAATTCAGTAAATACCGGTTGTTTCAGTAATGTGTTTGGGCTGTCCTTACAAATGACTTATTGCTCCACAAAGGCTACATTTTCAAATAGTTATATTGCTTTCACTCTTAAAGTTTACTTTTGCTGGATATAGTATGTGGGTTGATAGACAGTTTGGTTTTTTCCTCTTTCAGCACTTACATTACGTCATTTCACTGTCTTCTGATGCCTCTATTGTTTCTGATGAGAAGTCATCATTCACTTGAATTGTTGTCGTTCTGTTTCTTTGGCTGTTTTCAAGATTTTCTTTTTGGTTTTTAGCAGTTTGACTGTCTTGTGCCTGTGTGTAGTCTGTTTTTTTCTATTTGGGATTTGCTGATATTTTAAATCTGTAAATTTATATATTTTACTAACAAAATTTTTAGCCCTAATGTCTTCAAATTTTTTTTCTACTTCATTCTTTTTCCCCTTTCCTTCTGAATCTCCAATTACAGGTATATTAAAGTTTGTGATACCTTACATGGATCCCTAAGGTTCTGTTTCTCTCCTCTCCACCACCCATAGTCACTTTTCTATTCATCCTTCAGATTGGATAATTTCTATTGCTTTGTCTTCGAGTTCACTGACTCTGTCATTTCCCATCCATGGTTAAGTCTACCCAGTGAAGTTTTTCAGATATTTTATTTTTTAGTTCTTAAATTTTTATTTGCTTTATATACGTATAATTTCCATTTCTTTGCTGAGAGTTCCAAGCATATTTGCACTTAAATCCTTCAGCATAGTTAAAATAGCTGCTTTAAAATACTTATGTGCTAATTCTAGCAGCTGGCTCATCTTGGGCTTGGTCTCCATTGGTTGCCTTTTCTCTTGAGTATGGGTCATTTTTTTTCTGTTTATGTGTAACAATTTTGGGTTTTATTAGGACATTATGAATGCCATGTAGAGACTCTGGATTTTGTATTCCTCCAGTGAGTATTGGTGTTTGGTTTGTTACTTGTTTCAAGCCAGATAACTTGACTACACTTAAAGTATAAGCTCTGAAATCTCAGTTCAGTTATTTTAACCTTATCCTTGCTGCTTGAATGGAATCTGTCATATGTATGTATAGTTTGGAGATCAAAGATATATACAGAGTTTATGCACAGAATTTAGGGCTTCCTCTCTGTGGTTCTCTGCTTCCTGTGATCTGCTCACTAAGCTTTCAGCTGTTGTGATTGTGCCATCATCTGTCCTTTTTGGTTAATCAAGCAAGTAAGACTGCAGGTTTTTTATCTGAGTTTTAGCTACCCAAACTAATCGGGACCTACTCTCTGAGTAAAAGCCATTAAAAATAGAAAGTTACCCTTGCTGTTTCCTTCTTCCAAGTGCTGACCCCTTCTTCTTCCCTCCCCCAATTTGTTTCTGCCTTCAGGTAGTTTTTTATGCATTTCTGCTGTTTATAGTTGTTATTCATGAGAGATTTGGTCTGGTAGGCATTATTCAGCCATTACAGGAAGTGGAACCCATAAAATAAAATTGTACAATTGAAGAATGTTATCATTTGTGCAAGTAATAGTCTTTATTAGAAAAGCAGGCAAGTATGGTGAGAGATTTCAGTATATGTTTTAATAATGAAATATGTTGAAATTTGTTTTCAGGGTTCATCCTCCTTTAAATAATAAAAATGTGTCTCAGACTATTTGCCTCTCCCTCAAATTGTGTATAAAATTTTTTTTTTCAAATCTAGATCATTTGAAATATGTTTTGGAAGCCTTGTAGAAAGAAACTATAAAGAAACCTTATAATAAAATATTCATTTTATTCAATAAATGTGTTGCATCTTCTGTGAACCAGGAATGATCTAGATCCTGGAGATAGGTCAATGAACTTCAGAGTTCTTGATCCCGTTGGGCTAAAGTTTTGGGGATGGAGAGATAATAAAATATATCACAAGTATTGATACAGGCTGTGAAGAAAAAGCAGTATGAGGGTGCAATGGTGGGAGATAGGAAGAGTTATGGCATTATTTTAGATAGAGGGGTTGGTCAAGGAAACTGTCTCTGAAGAAGTGACGTTTGATCGACATTCTTAATGACATAAGAGAAGGGAGCCATGCAGGTGGATCTAAGAGGAAATTGTTCCAGTAGTAAAGGAGCAGCAAATCCAATAGCCCTAAGGAAAGAACAAGAGTGGCTTCTTTGAGAAATCACCAGACTGCCATTTTAATTGAGGGAACAAGGAGAGGGTAGAAGATGAAGTTAGAGGAGTGGTAGATAGCCAGGTAGATAGCCTTGTTTGAGCAGGGAAAATGATGACTCTGATTTACTTTTCACAAAGATCACTCTGCTCAGTAAAGAAAATACTGGGGGCAGGGGAAGAGGTGGTATGTTGGCGAAAAGAATGAAGGTGCAAGGAGACCTATTGAGGCCTTTGCAGTAGTAGTCTAGATGAATTATCATGGTGGCTTGGACAAGAGCAGTAAGAACTGGGAAAAATTGGTTAGATTCAGAACACTTTTTGTATATAAACGAAGAAGTCTTGATGGTAGATTAGATGTGGGATGAGAGAAAGACCAACTGGATGAATGATGGTACCATTTACTGACATGGAAGAGACTGGGAAAGGATTTATTTGGATGGGGGAGGAATTAAGAGTTCGATTTTGGACATAACCAAGTTTCAACTAAGTTGATACACAAAAGGAGATGTCTGTTAGCCAGTTAGATATGTTAGTCTCGAGGAAGAAATTGGAGTTGGAGATAATAATTTGCCAAGCACCAGTATATAGATATTGTTTAAAGCAATATATTTGAATGAAATTATCTTGAAGAGGAATGTAGATATAGTTGAAAGGAAACCATAGATCTGAACTCTACCAGCCACCAACATTCAGATGTCAGAAAAGGAAAAGGATCCAGCAAAGTAAACTTAGAAGAATCTGCCAGTAAGTAGAAGGAAAGCCAGAAGAATATAAACCTCAGAAGCCACATGAAGAAACTGTTTAAAGAATGAGGCAGTAGTGGTTGAATGGGTCCTGAGCTACAGACAGATCTAGTAAGTTGAGGACTGAGAACTCACCATTGGGTTTCATAAACTGAAAGTGTATGGTGGCTTTGATAAGTGTAGTTTCAGTGGAGAAAAACTATGAAAGCCTGACTGGGGTAGGTTTAAAAGAGATTAGGAGGGAGGGAGGAAGTGAAGACACTTAACATATAAACAACCCTTTCCAGAAGTTTTAGCCCAAAATTGGGGGAAGGGGGAGAAATGAGCTGATAGAGAGGAGTCAAGGAAGGCTTCCTTAAAACAAGCAGTTCTATAGCATGATTATCGCCCCTTAAATTATTTTAAAATGTCACTTACTAATTTCTAGTACTTTCTCTTCTGCAACCCATTTATAGAAAAACTACTTTTGCATGTGAAAATTGTGTGTGTATGTTTACATAGAAATAACGTTTGGAAAATCTATAATGCAAATAATTTGATGTGGCAGTGATTTTATACATGAGATGAAACTAAGCTAAAGCCACACAGACAGAATAATTAAGTACAATTTAATCAAGTGATGATAAAAAACTAAAAGGCTTATTACTATGCATGATATCTAAGTGAGCATTTATTTTATTGAGCACTGAGCAGTTCTATAACTAAATATACTCAAAACTATTTTAAATATCTACTATTATGCTGAAGACTGTTTATGAAGTGCTAGATACACAATAATAAAAGAGACCCAATTCCTACATTAATGGAATGTATAGACCTGTATTTTTAGGTTTATGTTAATGAGGTTAAAAGAGAAATACCACAAATAAGAAATTAGTTTTAAAGAGATTGTCTTCTTATGAAATTTGTCCTAATGAAGGATATTTTCAAATAGCATGATTTTAAATGTCTTAATATTTTATTTAAGTTAATGTACTTATCTTCTATTTATATCCCCAAAAGATTTTTCAACATTAAACATGGTTTACATTACAAACAATAGGAATAAAAATAAGGTAGGTAGTTTTCAACTTCGACCACACATTAGAATCACCTTGGGATCTTATAAAACTCCATATGCCCAGGCTGCTCACTCCTCAGCCAATTAAGTCAAACCCCTTGGGAAATATTAGTATTTTTAAAATACTGATTTAATAGAAGCAGAGGGAATAAAACGCTACTAAGCTCCTGAGAATGAATTGATTGTGCATTTAAGGATTAAGTATATTTGAAAGATAAAGCAAAATATTGAATGCATTGGGTTTTGAATCATTAAGTTTTAGACAAAACAGAGTCATTTGTTGTAACATATTTTTTCAGTATCCCAACTTTAAGAATTTAGATTACTCACCTCGAGGTAATCATTAAGAAAAAAATCAGTGATGCTATTCCTTCTCCCTTTTTAAAAGAATCTGGGAAGACAACCTTGACAGTAATTTATTATTTGAATGCTTTTTGGCTTAGCCATTATAGAGCATATAAATATACAGGAGTTAGACAACATAAAAGTTTACCATCAGTTGATACTAAAAAAGATAGTATAACTCTGTGGAAAGCACTTTAGGTCTAAATATTTTTATAGTTTATAATGTTAAGTGCTAAAGCACATATTCTTTTGTATTGAAATTTTAAATCCACAATATTCCTTCTATAATCAGTTCTCATTAAAATTTTTTTTTCTTTCTTTCACAGAAAATGCTTGGACAGAAGAGATGAGTACTATTTCCACTAAGGCCTAGAATTGCCTACTGTACAAATAGTCCTGATCAGGCAATATACGAATGGCCCAAGGAAGCCACCAAATTGATTTTCAGGTTTTACATGACCTGCGACAAAAATTCCCTGAAGTACCTGAAGTTGTTGTATCCAGGTGCATGTTACAGGTCAGTGTTCAATGATTTCTGAATTTGTTAATACAAACCTGTTTTTTTTAAAACATTGGAAGAAAAACTCTTATAGGTTATCTTCTTGTTGGTATTAGTGTACTATGATGAAAAGAGATAAGCTTTGGTGTCTGATAGTCATGTGGCCTTTAGCAAGATAGAGCTTTCTGTACCATCTGTAGTATAGATAATACTTGACTTGTAGAGTAGATAATGAGAGTTAAATGAGATCTGAATGTAAAGCATTGATAATCTCTGTATTTACTAGATATGAGCTGTCTTAACTTTTCTCCCACCTGTTCTGCCAGGAGAGCTAATTTCAGATCTTAGTATGAAAGTGAGAAAAATGATTAAGGAGTCAGGAAACTTGGGTTATAATCCTAAATGGGCACCTCAAGCATATCTGATAAAGAATATGCCCTCGTGCTTTAGGTTTTTTTAATCTGTAAAATAAAAGAGTTTGACTAGACAGTGCCTAAGGTCCCAATTCCAAAGGGGGGAAAAAAGTCTGTTTTTATATTTTTAAATTTAATTTGTAAGTTTTCCAATTAATATCACTACCCCTCTAATTTGTACATTGTTCTTAGTATACCCAATTTTAGAAATTCACAATTCCAAATATTGAATGATAGTTGTGCCTTTCTGTTTTATTAAACTGAAAATGTTTGTATCAGAAATGTATTTGGGGCCATGTGCTGTGACTCACTCCTATAATCCCAGCACTGTGGGTGGTTGAGGTGGGTGGATTGCTTAAGGCCAGGAGTTCAACAGCAGCCTGGCCAACATGGTAAAACCCTGTCTCTACTAAAAATACCAAAATTAGCTGGGCGTGGCGGCCCACACCTGTGGTCCCACTACTCAGGAGACTAAAGCACAAGAATTGCTTGAACCCAGGAGGCAGAGGTTGCAGTGAGCTGGGATCACGCCGCTGCACTCCAGCCAGGGAAACAGAAAGAGACCCTATCTCAAAAAAAAAAAAAAAAAAGCATCTGGGGCTCAGTCAAGCATATTTACTCTTGAAGTGATTTTTAAAGTTTGAAATTATATGAAATTTTTATTGAATCTATACTTTATATTAAATGACTACATTTTATTCACACCCTTATCACCGTTATCACCTTTTAATTGGTCTACCTGCTTTACCTAACCCAGTTTTGGTCTCTCCAATCTATCCTCTTCTGCCAGAGTGCAGAGCTGTTCACACACTTAAAACCTGTTGATTGTTCCCTGTGCCCTTCTGAATGATGCTCGTATAGCTTGACTAGGGCATACAAGGTCTGTGATCTGGAATCCTGGCTGTTTCTACACCCTAATCTTTGTCCAGTCCTTCTTCTTCATACTGTATGCTCTAGTCATCCTGAGCTGCATGGAATTCTCCCACCAGCAATGCCTTTTCTTATAGTATAATGGTTAAGAGCATATCTTTTGGCGATAAACCAGACTGAGTTCAAGTTTTGACAGTTACTAGCAGTAACGTAATTAACTTCTCTGACCCTCATTTTCTGACTTTCATTTCCTCAACTGAACAGTGGGAATAAAAAAACTTAACAGAGAGTTAAATTTGACAATGTAGGTAAAACAACCAATAAGGTAACTAATTCATAATGAGTATTCAATAAATGTTAGCAGCCAGTACTAAAAGGAATAACAACAGCAGAAAGCCCATAATATATACTTCGTAAATGAATCAGTAGTTTACATTTGTTAATATAGAATGTGAAAAAAATGAGAGAATAAAAACATGTAATAAGGATGGAGTCAGAAGTTAAAAGAAAGTGAGCAGAGATAGTGGGGAAAAATAGTCGCCCCGTAGAACCCAAGTAACTTCTCCCTAACTTTTCAAATAAAAGAGAATTTTGTGGTAAAAGCTGTGCTATTCAGTAGGTTATTAAAAAACTAACAGGAAGATACTATAAGTTCTTTGATAAATTTCTGTAGACTTCGTTTTGAAAGAACTGTCCAGAACATTTCCCTACATATAGTACAGATATAGAGATTTTGAAATACCCTAACTGGGAGTAAAACATAGAGCCTTTTGTAGAATTACTTGAAAATATTTTCAAAAAAAAAAAAGCTCTAATGCACTCTGACAATATAATCTCCAGTATGACAAGATGCAGAACAGAGTATATAGACAGAACGAGGCAAATAAATATCTACACACCCATGTATTTGTCCCTGTTTGCATAAAGAAATACTGGAAGAATTAAAAACGAAATTAATAAAAGATGGTTATCCATAGTAGGCCAGAGGGAACAGGCCAGATGGGACAGAGTTAGGACTCAGACTTCTCAACAGGTATCTTTTTTTATGTTTTAACCTGTGTCAATGAATTACCTATTTTAAAGTTATAAGCATGTTTTCAGCTTTAACCCAAAAATAAGAAATGAATGGTTTTCCATTTCCTTTGGGCATCTAGTAATATCACCTTCGCAATGTTAATCTGGCTTTACAGAAGCAAACTCCTCTACTTAGCATGCTTCCCAACGCCTCGTGTTAACTAAAATGAAATATTTTGCTTGCCTGAAACAGACCACACTTTTTAAAAGTGAGTTGATAATAATTTAGGGTATCCAGGTAATGTACTTTGTAGCTGATATAACAAGAAATCTGACAAGAAAGGCATAGGAAGAGCTCCTTCTGTGGTTACAACTAGGGTGCAAGTTTTCCCAAATTTAGAGCAATATTTTTAAACTGAAAAGGCAAATTAAGCTACCTCTAAATGACAGCGTCTCTTTTGGGGCTGCTCTTCCTTTCTCAGTTGGGTGGGTTTCTGTTCTTCTGACAGACCCTTCCTACAGTATACTAGTTCAGAACTTTTTAAAATTAGTGAGGGATCATGCCATGCTACCAGTTCTGTGTACACATTCTTTATAGACACCTTGCTTGTCAGGAAGAGAACAAAAGTATCTATCCTCTGTTGTTCTCTTAAGTTTATCTGTTGCACAGTTCCCTCTTTTTGAAACTACTCATATCTTTTCCTTCTGCTGTGAATTCTCTAAGATAGCTTATAACCAGCAGGTGTAATTTGTATCTTTAAAGTTGATTTTTATATTTGATAATTAAATCTTAAAACTTAGAAGAATACGAAAATATTGCATAGTTTTCACATTGATTTTTAACTGAATTTTTTACTGTTTTTAAATTCTCTTAACAGGACGATTGAATCTGTAAGTTTAAAATTGGTATTTCTTTTCAAAGTACTGCATTAATAAGTATTGTTCATTCAGTATATGCAACGCTTAATATTTAAGTGCCATGTACTTAGTGGAACCTTCTCAAATGACCTTCACCCATCGTCCTTACCCATATTTCTATAACACCTACCATGCTGCATTTCATTTGTGTTCACGTTAATCTCCTCCACTAGACTGTGAGATTCTTGCGATCAGCGATCATATTCCTTTCTCCTTGCTCAGTAAGTGTTGGTTAAAGGAGTGAATGAATGCTGTAGGGTGTATATACTTTGATACTATCTGTAATTTCTGTGTCTGTGCAGGAGTTTGGGGAAAAATGAAAGAGGAACTGGAATTAATGATTCGGACCTTTATACAGCTTTAAAGAGAATGCAGATTTGTGGCTGTATACCAAAAAGCAGTGATTTTCCACCTTTTAAAAACTCATATCCCACCCCTTTTGATACACTCCAAGAGAGTCCTCTACCCTTTCTCACTAAAAGTAACCAGGGCTTCTTTGAGAAATGGCTGATTCCAAGTCTGGAGTAGATGCATATGATGAGCTGGAACATCTTGTCATATCAGAAAGCAGAGAAACTTTGAAAAACTACTGGATTCATGTCATATATCCAGGAGCCAACCTGAAGCTGTTCACAGTAACCTGAAGAGGGGACATAATGACCAAAAGTGATTGAAACACATCAAAATATTAAAGATACACGAGTTTATAATGATACTAAAAATAAATCATAGTCACCTTTGGAGGTTCCTAGAGACCAAATTTACTATTCTGGTAACTGGTGAAAAGAATTTTTTTATCCTGCCTCTTCTGTGCAGAACATAACCAAATAGTTGAAGAGAGCAAGTGTTCAAGGAAGAATTGCTGCTAAGAATGAAGATTAAATCCTTTTTATGTTTTTTTGGAGACTGGGTCTCGCTCTCACCCAGGCTGGAATGCAGCAGCAGGATGATTGTGGCTCACTGCAGCCTCAACCTCCTAGGTTCAAGTGATCCTGCTACTTCAGCCTTCTGAGTAGCTGTGACTGCAGGTGTACTACCATACCTGGCTAATTAAAAACAAAATTTTTTTTAGAAACAGGGTCTTACTGTGTTGCCCAGACTAGTGTCAAACTCCTGGGCCCAGCAATCATCCCTCCTTGGCCTCCCAAAATGCTGGGATTACAGGTGTGAGCCTCTGTGCCTGGCCAAAATCTTACAATTGGGACATTGCAGTATTACTGTTTAGCACCCCTAATGAAATAGTGTTTCTAAGCAATGACCATCAATAACAGCTAAAAATCATTAGTTGGATCCAGCTGACAACATCTGAATCTACCAGTCAGGTTTAAAATCACCAAAAGACAGGCAAACATTCCTGTGTCTCCTTGTGTGATTTGATAGGGGACGTCTATGATGGTCACCAAAAATTCAAACATGGACTTGATCACATCCGTAGATACAACTACTAGTTTACAATGAAATGCAGGGGAAATTGACTGACCACGGGGTGCAGTCCAGAATAGGGGAAATTCTGCTACACAAATACCAAGTTTTCTCACAAACAAATGACTGGAAAACATTTTAAAAGAGGAGATGGGCTGGTTATTAAAAGAAACCTAAAAGGCTTATCAGCCAAATGAAATATGTGGGCCTTATTTAGATCCCGATTTAAACTAACTGTACAAAGACATTTTTATGCTTTACTTTAATGCTATTTGAATATTAGGTAATACTAAGAATTATTGATTATTTTAAGGTATGATCGTGGCATTGTGATTATGTTTTTAAGTCCCTGTCTCTTACAGTACATATTGAAGTATTTACAGATGAAAACGAGATGGTGTCTGAGACTTGATCTAGTTGTGGTAGGGGGAGTAGCTAAGGCATATATATCAAATGAAAAATTATGGGTGATAACTATGTGGGAGTTTATCATATTTCCTCTCTACTTTTATATATGTTTAAAATTTTCTAAAATAAACATTTTAATAAAAAGTACATTTCCTTTTCTCCTCTTGTAACCTTGTAAAACCCTTGTAAGTTCTTTTATGTTTTGCTGATAAGAAAGTAATGTCTGTAGAGTGAAAATAATTTGAGTGCACATAAATTATGGCATAGCTGAGCTAGAATATTGCTTTTTAATATGAACATATTGAATAATTACAGAGATTACAAAGGATTAAAGGGATTTTTGAGTGCTCAGGAGAATTAAAGAGGAAGACTAAATATGAATATCAAGCTTTTACAAAGGAGGTGTGGAATTGGATTTGGTAGGGAATGTAAATTTTAATTTGAGAATGATGACAGAGAGGAGGTGAGAAGAAGATAAAGTCTCCGAGCTTTGGCTAAGAAGAAAGAAGAATTTACTTCGAATGGCAATAAATTTAACTTAAAGCAAAAAGCGCCAATCAGGTTTGGCAAAAGATAAGATCTAATTTTAATAAGGAATCGTTGATAAAGATTGTGATCAGTTTTTCAACTTTATTTGAAAAATTAGTATGTATCAATTCAGAGTTATTAGTAGGATAAAAGGATTTTTACAGCATGAGAGATTTAAGTTGTTGGTTTTAGAAGGGGGAAGTCAAACCTTGCTATCCTTTTAAATTACCGGTTGAAACAATGTGAACTGTCATTTCCTTAACAAGGCATCAGGATGCCTTTTTAGTCCACTTCTTTCTTAATATTATTTTATCTCATATCAAACTGCCTGTGGACATTTTAACTTGGTTATTCATATTTCTTAAGTCTAAAACTCTCCTTTCTGTCAGGTTCTTAATCTTCCAGGCTTATTTGAATTCTTTCTCTCTTGTGGCCAAATTGTGTTGACAATTTATATTCTTTTAAAATTTATTTCCATTATCAAACTCTCATTACTTTATGTCTTCTAACTGGTCATCTTGCCAAAGGTTTTTCATCTTTTTATTCATCTTAAGTATCAGTAGACTTCTCTTCCCTGAATACCCTTTGTGTTTTTACTTCTCTGTTCATCCACTTTCAGTAGCTCTCCTCATTGCTTATAATACAGTCAAACTCTAGTGTGACTCATTTTTCAAAACTCCTTCGTTATTTAAATCCAATCTGCTTTTGCAACAATTTGTTCAACAACATTTTCAATACAAATCTTTAGCTCCAGCCAGATCTGTTCCAGCCACCTTGTTTGGAACATGCTTTTACTTAACTCTCACATTTATGTTCTTCTTTACTCGTGCCATTCTCTTCACTAAGAATTGTTGTTGTTGGTGGTGGTGTTTTGTTGTTGTTGTTGAAGTTCTGCATATTCTATGAAAAACATCAGGCCATAGCTTCCTCATTAACCCATTCCTTTCTTCAGTAGCCTGCAATATTAATTCTCTGTTGAACTTCATCACCACTTAATATTTGGCAGGTACTCATGTTATCTTTTCAAAAATCTGTGGTTTGTCTCCCTTTCTAGGGGAAAAGTTTGATTTTATATGTCTTTGATTCTTCCACAGGCTCACAGTGCTATGCATATAGGAGGTGTTTGGCAAACATTTTCGTGGATGATTTATGACTACTGGTTAGTCAGTGTCTTTTGAGAATTCTTTAAAAACAATCTGAGGATCCCCCGCGCCCCCGCCGGAGTAGATTTTTATGATGTTTTCTAAAGGCAGAGATAGTAACTAGTTCTTCTGGAGGCTACCTTGAGCCTCTAGAGAGAAGGAGAGAGAGAGAGAGAGATTACAAGTTAAGAGGAAGCATGGGAAGAATTGGGATGACTTTGGTGTGAATTTCAGAACTTTAAATGCTACAAATGTAACTTTTTAAACATTTATTAGTTTAAACAAATGTGTATAGCACTTGATATATTGTGCTGTATATCAAACATTGATATTTTTTCCATTTAGCTTTTTTAAAAATGTTTAATTATACAGTATTATATACGTAAGTTGAATGATTATATTTTGTTCAACATTAAAATTGCCCTTTAAATTAGATTATAATTTTACTGTATCTGTCTGAATCCATTTTATTCCTTTTATCCGTTGTAGCTGCTGAAGTGGAACAATGATTTGATTCACTTTGTTAGTCAGAGCTTTTCCATTACATTAGTAGTAAGGATTTTTAATTCAATCATTTGCATAAAAATACTTCTCAAATTTAAATATCCAAATATGTGTTATAATTGTATTAGCCAGTCACTTGTTAATCATGTATTTGTAGAGATGCAAATACAAGCATTGATTGTTAACATCAATCAATTTATTTTGTTTCCATAGAATAATAATAACCTGGATGCCTGCTGTGCTGTTCTCTCTCAGGAGAGTACAAGATATCTTTATGGTGAAGGAGACTTGAATTTTTCAGATGATTCTGGAATTTCTGGTCTACGCAATCACATGACTTCTCTCAACTTGGACTTGCAATCACAGAACATTTACCACCATGGAAGAGAAGGAAGTAGGATGAATGGAAGTAGGACTCTAACGCACAGCATTAGTGATGGACAACTTCAAGGTGGCCAGTCCAATAGTGAACTATTTCAGCAGGAGCCACAGACAGCACCAGCTCAAGTTCCTCAAGGCTTTAATGTTTTTGGAATGTCCAGTTCTTCTGGTGCTTCAAATTCAGCACCACATCTTGGATTTCACTTAGGCAGCAAAGGAACATCTAGCCTTTCTCAACAAACTCCCAGATTTAATCCCATTATGGTAACTTTAGCCCCAAATATCCAGACTGGTCGTAATACTCCTACATCTTTGCACATACATGGTGTACCTCCACCTGTACTTAATAGTCCACAGGGAAATTCTATCTATATTAGGCCTTACATTACAACTCCTGGTGGTACAACTCGACAGACACAACAGCATTCTGGCTGGGTATCTCAGTTTAATCCCATGAACCCTCAGCAGGTTTATCAACCCTCACAGCCTGGTCCCTGGACTACCTGTCCTGCATCTAATCCTCTGTCACATACCTCATCTCAACAGCCAAATCAGCAAGGCCACCAGACCTCTCATGTCTACATGCCAATCAGTTCACCTACTACTTCACAACCACCCACCATTCATTCATCTGGTAGCTCACAGTCTTCTGCCCATAGCCAATATAACATTCAGAATATTTCAACAGGACCTCGAAAAAACCAGATTGAAATCAAACTTGAACCCCCACAAAGAAATAATTCTTCAAAACTGCGTTCTTCTGGACCTCGAACCTCCAGCACTTCCTCTTCAGTCAACAGCCAAACTTTAAACAGAAATCAGCCCACTGTTTACATAGCTGCCAGCCCCCCAAATACGGATGAGCTGATGTCCCGTAGTCAACCTAAGGTCTATATTTCAGCTAATGCCACCACAGGAGATGAACAGGTCATGCGGAATCAGCCCACACTCTTCATATCCACAAACTCTGGAGCATCTGCTGCCTCCAGGAACATGTCTGGGCAAGTGAGCATGGGTCCTGCCTTTATTCATCACCATCCACCCAAAAGTCGAGCAATAGGCAATAACTCTGCAACTTCTCCTC
Organism: Colobus angolensis palliatus; assembly: GCF_000951035.1. Taxonomy (NCBI): domain Eukaryota; kingdom Metazoa; phylum Chordata; class Mammalia; order Primates; family Cercopithecidae; genus Colobus; species Colobus angolensis. Next base: position 949,063 of record NW_012115855.1, on the reverse strand, counting down.
GAGTGGTAGTCACTCAGCCCAATACGAAATACACTTTCAAAATTACAGTTTCTCCCAATAAACCCCCTGCAGTTTCACCAGGGGTAGTGTCCCCTACCTTTGAACTTACAAATCTTCTAAATCATCCTGATCATTATGTAGAAACCGAGAATATTCAGCACCTCACGGACCCTACGTTAGCACATGTGGATAGAATAAGTGAAACACGGAAACTGAGTATGGGATCTGATGATGCTGCCTACACACAAGGTAATATGAATACTAAAGGTGGGATAGTTTTCCATGCTGGGCTTGTTGGTGTACGTTTGATTTCACAACGGAAATGGGTGTTAGCATTATTATTTCATTGTTTAAATATTGCCCCAAATGATGTTATTGTAACATTTGAGAGTATTATATACATACATTTTAATTTTAATTTTATTTTATTATTATAAAACTGGAAGTTTGAGTAATTGGGTTATCAGCTCTTCAGAGTAACCAACTCTGGTTGGTTGGTTGGTTGGTTAATGTTTATAACACTTTCTTTTCTTATACCTGTGGTGATGCTGACTTTCTCTTTAAATTTTCTGTAAATAAAAATTCCTAGAAACACATTTTAATAAGCAACTAGCTGACTCTCTTGACTAATATGATAAATTCGCCTTCTTTGACCAGATATTTGAAGAATAAGTAATTCATGGCCGGGCATGGTGGCTCACACCTATAATTCTAGTGCTTTGGGAGGCCAAGGTGGGAGAATCATTTGAGCCCAGGAGTTTGAGACCAGCTGGGGCAACATAGGGAGACTCTGTCTCTACAAAAAGTTTAGAAATTATGCAGGCATGGTGGCACACACCTATAGTCCCAGTTACTCGGTAGACTGAGGTAGGAGGATTGCTTGAGCCCAGGAGTTCAAAGGTTACAGTGAGCTATGACCATACCACTCTGCCCAGCCTGGGCAACAGAGTGAGACCCTTCTCTGGGGTCGGGGGAAATTCTTCATTTTTCTAATACAACATTTTAGACTTATTTTATTAAATCTATTGCTGCATAAGTATTAGAATAATTTACATCAAAGAAGTTTGAATCTTGTTCCTGATATTTGTCCCTTTCATCCTCCCTTAAATGTTGGTTAATGTATTTCTTTTTATGTGGAATTGTAAGGACATTACTTTCAAATCTATTTTAATTGATTATCCTTTTCTGAAATAGACTGGTATTGGCATAATACTACATTATGTCTATACTAATTCAAATAGGGAAATTTCTGTCATTTGTTTTATCTAACCTCTTAAGTTACATAATTTTCAGTAGGACTGTTAAATAAATTCATTTAGATAAGAAGGTGGAGGTTATTCGTTTTTTTGAATATTTATGCCAGTTTGTAGATGAACTGAATCTTTTAGAGTAAAGGCATATCTTAGTCATATATGTATCTGCAGTGAATTGTTTCATGTATCAGTTGTAGGTTGGAAAATACTATAAACATCACCCTTAGGCAGCATGCAGCCCCTACTATCACTGATACCCTCATCCTTTTTTACCTTTCTGATCAAGTGATTTCACTGCTGAGTCTCTTAGGGAGTCCTAATTGTTTTGCCTTATTTTATGTTTTAAACAGCTACACTAGTGATTCTTAATCCCAGCTGGGTTGTGGTCCTTTCGAATTCCATTATCATTCATGGAGCTTTAAAAAATTAACTGGGCACAGTGGCACCCACCTGTAGTCCCAGCTTCTCAGAAGCTGAAGTGGGAGGACTGCTTGAGCTCAGAAGATTGAGGTTGCAGGACACCACTGCATTCCAGCCTGGGCAACATATCGAGACCCCTATCTCAAAAATAAAGTACCCAGGGCTCTACCCAAACTTAAAGTGAATCCTAGGTATGCGTGTGCATGTATTTGTGTGTGTGCATTTTAGGAGTACATGAGTGATTTCAGTTGCCCTAGAAATTATGTTAAAACTTTTATTTTCCATGTATCTGTGATTAACTACAAACATTTTTGTTTAGTTTCCGCAGTTTATAAATGTTATATACTATTATTTTTTCCACTGATAACTTACTTCTCCTCTTCTCCCAAAATCGTCTTCTCTTCCTCTCCGTCCATCAAAACATTAGGTGTCCTATGGTTGGATAGTTGCTGATTCTTAAGTAGCAAATTTTTTATGAAGATGATTTGATAAGGGAAATTTTCAAGTAAAATAGGCATTCACATTTAATGATATTAAAAAGATATTATATTCATGTTCACTAGAATGTGAAAATAAAGTGTTTCATAAACTTGCTATCTCCAATTCCCCTCCTCCTATTTTTTTTTTTTTTTTTTTTTT
>NW_012115855.1:939655-946701 GCF_000951035.1 Colobus angolensis palliatus | reverse complement strand
TTTGAGACAGGGTCTCGCTCTTTCATCCAAACTGGAGTGCAGTGGCATGTTCACGGCTCACTTCAGCCTCAGCCTCCTGGGCTCAAGTGATGCTCCCACCTTAGCCTCCCTAGTAGCTGGACCACAGGTACACACCACCACATCCAGCTAACTTTTTGTATTTTTTTGCAGACAAGCTCTCCCTATGTTGCCCAGGCTGGTCTTGAACTCCTGGGCTCAAGTGATCTGTCTGCCTCAGTCTCCCAAAGTGCTAGGATTACAGGCATTATCTCCACATGTGGCCTGTGACTTCTTACTTCCCCTATCATCACTACTGTGGTCTGAGCAATCATCACCTTTCAAATGGATTATTATAGTGACCTACCTGTTCTCGTCCTTGCCTCCTTGCAGTCTTCTTTCAACTCAGCATCTAGGGAGATACTGTTAAAAACATGCATCAGATCATATCACTTCTCTGCACATGATCACTATCTATTGCACTCAGCGTAAAAGCTATGAAGCCTTCCAGGATCAGCAGCTTCTCCCCCCAGCTCTTTTCCTTTTGCTCACAACCTGCTCACTGTGTTCCAGCCCTCCTGGCTTTACTCTCTTCCTTAAACATAGAAGGCAAACCTTAGGGCCCTTTTACTTGCACTAGTATTATTTTTTAGATTAAAACATTGAAGAACAGATAGGTTAAGGAACTTGTCAAAGGATAAGTGGCAGAGTCAAAATTCTAACTAGGGGCCGGGCACAATGGCTCACGCCTGTAGTCCCAGCTTTTGGGAGGCCACGGTGGGTGGATCACAAGGTCAGGAGTTCAAGACCAGCCTGGCCAACATAGTGAAACAACATGGTCTCTACTAAAAGTACAAAAATCGGCTGGATGTGGTGGCATGCACCTGTAGTCCTAGCTAGTCAGGAGGCTGAGGCAGGAGAATTGCTTGAACCTCAGAGGTGGAGGTTGCAGTGAGCCGAGATCGCACCACTGCACTCCAGCCTGGCAACACAGTGAGACTCTGTCTCAAAAAAAAGAAAAGAAAGAAAGAACTCTAAACAATAAAGTAACACCCTGGATAGAAATAGAGAGCACCTTCGGAGGGTACCTGAAAGTAAAAATAAAAAAACTTTCTGATGAGAGAAGTCTCTGGTTTGAGAGTTTAAGCCTACCAAGAAAGCAGATTTCTCCAGAATCTGCCACTCAAATTGCTTAACAGCCTTCGGACAGCTCTAACAACCTTGATAATCACCTCCTTTAAACATACCTACATACATACAGAATTTTATAACATTTGTATGATTACATAGTCTTGCATTATCTGTGTGTGTGCACAGTTTTTGGGTTGGTAGTGTTCTCCAACTTTTCTCCTTGTTTCTGTTTACTATGGAACTGGTATTGATCCAGATGGACCTATCACCCAGTGACACAGTCTTTTTTTTCTGAGATGGAGTCTCACTGTCATTCAGGCTGGAGTGCAGTGGTGCAATCTCAGCTCACTGCAACCTTCACCTCCTGGATTCAGGCAATTCTCCTGCCCCAGCCTCCTGAGTAGCTGGGATTACAGACACATGACACCACGCCCGGCTAGTTTTTGTATTTTTAGTAGAGACGCAGTTTCACCATGTTGGCCAGCCTGGTCTCGAACTCCTGACTTAAGGCGATCCACCTGCCTCAGCCTCCCAAAGTGCTGGGATTACAGGCATGAGCCACCACGCCTGGCTCAGTGACACAATCTTGATCGAGTGTTTCATTCACTTAATTCAAGACAAAGGAGGCCTTTGCTGGAAAATACATCTTTTCTGCTTTTACCCTGCATAGTTCACAGACACTCTCTGCAGTTACTAAATGGGGTGGCCTGAGTAATCCCGATCTTTAAGCAAGTATCTTTTCTAAACTCTGTGTGGTATCGTAAGAAAAAGGAAAGAAATATCTCTGTCTCCTGCAGTGAAACTGATTTTTCTAATGCTCCTGGAAATACCGTTTTAGAGTAGAAAAATAAGTTGAGCCAGGCACTAGAATCACAGGAAAATATTTCTTCCAAATTGAGAAGGGAACATACATACATAAATTTGGTAACCAAAATGCATTTTTTTCTTTTTTCTTTTAATCTACCATTTGAAATCTAAAAATACTGTGATAAAAACTATCAAAAGTGAGAGTTTCTGTTTATGAAAGATACATTGTTTGATACAGCCTCTACTATAGAATGATCAGAAGCAAAAGAAGTAAATTAATGAAACATCAAGACCCCACTCATCTCAGCACTAAGTCTATCAGCACCATCATCCTTCCTAAAGGAAATAAATTAAACTTGATTCCTTAAAGTACTACAGGAATCAGAGACAAAAGTGAAAAGAACAAATTAAGGTTGGAGAGAAATTTTCAGTTTAATGGTATGAAGGAAATTCTTATGTCACCCATTAAGAACAAGTATAGAAGTGAAATTTTCTTGCTGATAGTCAGTGGTCACATATAGCTACATTTTTTCCCCCTTAAGTTATACCACCCAACTCTAGCTTCCAAAAAATATTGAAAATTATCATTCAGCATATTCTGAGACATTCTAGTGTCTTCATAGTGGTATGCCTGTTATAACACTGGCAACTTTTATAGGTATGGAGGACAAAGTGCATTACGCATTCCAACAAATTTTCGTGATGGAGAGAAAAGGGCCTACTTTCTTACTTTGTTACAGGAGCCAGGAACTCTTAAAAAACTAAGATTGCTGCCAAATACGATTTCCACAGAACTCCATCTGTGGTATTGACTTAGCTGGTAAACTGTTTTTATTATTTAAAGAAAAAAATTACATATATAAAATCATAAATATTTTAATGATACTTTAATACGGTTTTTCCTCAGTTATGTTTAAAGTCCTACCATAATGTTAAGCAGTAGCTTTGATTTTGAACCTAAAATAGAAATACAAGGAAGAAAAATTATGAGTTGAAAATTAGCTTCTTGGACTTTGTATTTCTCATTCCTTACCATTTTTCACTAGTACATCTATCCAAATCACAACACGTTTCTTTTTAATGAGAGTTAATAAAAAATGTTTATTGTGGCACAAATTCAGTAAGATACTCTTTTCAACAGGAAATATAATTTTACTTAGTTCAGATTCTAAAACATGTACTTTGTTTAACTTTATGTATCTTTTGATTGGAAATGCCTTTTTGTTGTTCTTTGTTGACATTGAAATCACATTATTAAATAAAAGCTTAGTGCAGTAGCATGTACCTGTAGTTCCAGCTACTCCGGAGTCTAAGGCAGGAAGACTGCTTGAGTGCAGGAGTTCAAGACCAGCCAGGGCAATGTAGCAAGACTTTGTCTCTAAAATAATAACAGTAAACTAAGTAATTAAGATTAGTTGACATTGGGCCGGGCGCGGTGGCTCAAGCCTGTAGTCCCAGCACTTTGGGAGGCCGAGGCGGGTGGATCACGAGGTCAGGAGATCGAGACCCTCCTGGCTAACATGGTGAAACCCCGTCTCCACTAAAAATACAAAAAAAAAAAAAAAACTAGCCGGGCTTGGTGGCGGACGCCTGTAGTCCCAGCTACTCGGAGGCTGAGGCGGGAGAATGGCGTGAACCCGGGAGGCGGAGCTTGCAGTGAGCCGAGATCGCACCACTGCACTCCAGCCTGGGCGACACAGCGAGACTCCGTCTCAAAAAAAAAAAAGATTAATTGACATTGGACCACTTACAGAATATTTTTTTCAAATTAGCCCTACTACTTGTAGGTTCTTCTCAGTCTTAAGACTAAATTAATTTGGGGTAAACGTCAGAGTTGGAAGAGACTTTAAAGGACATGAAGAATTCTACTCCAGAGGTTATCCAGTCCACGTACCCATCCAGCCTATCAAGTGTAAATCCATTCTGTACTTTAAATTCCTATGAGACACAAACTGCCTCCTAAGGTAGCGTATTATGGTTTTGGAGAGCTCTACCTACTTGCTGGTTATTTCTTACATTAAATCAATACCTTTAAAAAGTATTATGAAAATACCAGTCAGTAAAAGAAATTATAAAAAACAGGAATGCAATAAAAATGTGTCTCCTTTCAACCTTTGAGCTGTCACTTCCTCTAGCTTTTCCATTATTTAACTATGAGGGATATTCTCCATTAGCAGTACTTATCCCCTTCCCATTATATTTCCCTTCCCATTACATTCATTCCCATTATATTCACATACACATACATGTGTGTATATATGTGTATACACACACTGTTCTTAAAGCAGGAACACACTATACACATGGGTCTGTGAACACGTGGGTTTATATAATATATACATATTCTACAGTATGTCTGACAGACATTCACTAAATGTGAGAACAGTACATTAAGTTATGTAAATCCTTTAAATTTTTTAAATGTTTAGACATTATTTTAACATCTTTATTGAGATATAGTTAATATACAGTGCAATTGACTTATAGTAAACGTCAGTTTTCAGTTTATTCACTGATACGTGCAACCATCACCCAGCCAGTAGAACACTTTCATCTCCTCTAAAGGAAACCCCATATCCTGTAAGCTATCACCTTCCTATCCCATTACCCCCGACTCTCAGCACTAGGGAACCACTAATCTACTTTCTGTCTCTATAAATTTACATATTCTGGACACCTGATATAAAATGGAATCTGATCTTTCATGACTCATCTGTGGTGTAGCAAGATGTTCTTTCCTTGTTATGGCCAAATATGCCGTTATATAAATATACTGCGTTTCATTTATTCATTCATCAGTTGATAGACGTTTTGGTTTTTTCCACCTTTTCAGCAGTGGAATTGTTGCCATACGGTTTTCCAAAGTGACTGCACCATTTTGCATTCTCACCAGCTGTGTATGAGGGTTTTGATTTCTCCACATTTTCACCAACACTTTTATCTGACTTTGTGTTACTTGCCATCCTAGTGGCTGCAAAGTATCTCATTGTGATTTTGATTTGCATTTCCCTATTGGCTAATGATGTCAAGCATCATTTCGTGTGCTTACTGGCCATTTGCATATTTTCTTTGGAGAAATGCCTATTCATATCCTTTGCCTACTTTTAAATTAGGTTATTCATCTTTATTGTTAAGTTGTGTGAGTTCTCTATATATTCTAGAAATAAGTCCCTTACATGATTTGCAGTTTTCTCCCATTCTGTGTATTGTCTTTCCACTTTCTTGATGGTGTCTTTTAAGCGCAAGTTTTTTATTTGGCTGAAGTCCAAACTCTATGTATTTTTCTTGCTCTTGCTTTTCGTGTCCTAAGAATTAGTTTCTAACTGTGAGGTGAGGTCATGAAGATTTACCCCTATTTTTTCTCCTAAGAGTTATGTAATTTTGGTTCTTATATTCTACCCTTTGATCTTTCATCCATTCTGATGTATCATGGCATGAGGTAAGGATCCAACTTCATTCTTTTGCATGTGGCTATCCAAGTATTCCAGCACCATTTGTTGAAAAGACTTTTTCCCCTCATTGAGTGATTTTGGCACCCCTGTAAAACACCAGTTGACCGTAAATGTGTGGGTTCATTTCTGGACTCTCAATTCTTTTCCATTGTTCTGTGTGTTCTTTATGCCAATACCATATGGCCTTAATTACTATAATTATTTTATTATTAAATTGGAACATGTGAGTTCTCCTGCTTGGTTCTTTTTCAAGGTAGGCTTGGTTATTTAGAGTCTCTTGAAATTGTAAGTAAATTTTAGAATCAGTTTGTCAATTTCTACATAGAAGTCAACTGGAATTCTAATAGGAATTGCATTAAAATATTTTTCTACATACTTGGTTTTTTAAAAAAATGAAAACAGAACTAAAGGGTATATAATGAAAAATTCCCCTCACTAGAGATAACTAGTTTCTCAAATAGTTCATTTTGTATTCTAGGATTATGTCTCCTTTTTTTTGTCTTTATCTCTTTGAGAAAATTCCATGTCAGCAGGATCTGCTTTTTAAGAAATGGCTGCATAGTGTTTGTTGTGTACCATAATATCTAACCAGTCCATTCTTGATAGACCTTAAGTAGTTGCTAATCTTGTTTTTACAAACAGTGCTACAATAAAAATCCTTGTGTATACATAGTTGTACCCATGTCCAAGTATCTTGGCAGACTGTGAGATTACTAGGAGTGAAACTGCTGTGTCCAAGGATATATGTGTTTTTAATTTTGATAGATATATCATTTAGGCTTGGTTATGTTGCAGTAACAAACCATGTCTTAAAAACAACAAAGATTTATTTCTCACATTTCTTATCCCATAAGGTTAGCTGGTGGCCTCTGTTCTGCATCACCCTCACCCAGCAACCCAGGTTAAGGGAAGCTCCATTTCTGTGCTTCCATGACCAAGGAAACATAGAGGGTGAGCAGTGGCTCCTTAAGCCTCTGCCTCAATGCATGTTGCTCTGTAGCTAAAGCAAAGCACACAGCCACACCTAATTCAGCAGCAACAGGGAGGCACAGTTCTACCATATACCTGGGAGACAGACAGCCAGAAGAATGTGGGGAAGGACACTGATGACGGCCAGTAAATGTTGCCAGTTTCAATTTTGAGGCTCTCTAAAGAGATTTTACCAGTTTATACTCCCGTACTTATAAATGGGGAACATTTTTGGTAACATTTATAAGAATATTCTTTCCTCCTCCCCTTCTCCACTCATCATATTTTGTAAAGGTGGTTGAAAAAAGTATATCTGTCAGTTTAATAAGTAAAAATATATTGTTGCTTTGGGTTTTTAAAACTTTCATCTTTTTCTTGGGAGCTTAAATTTGCAGATTTAAATATGATTGAGGTTGAACATCTTTTCATGTGTTCTTTTTCCAGCCATTTGTATTTCTCATCTTGTGAACTTACCTATTTCTGTAAAATGCCTAGTCTGTTCTTTCTACTGTTACTACCTTTTACTTAGTCAATAAAATTTTTTCTGCCTTATAAATTTTTTTATTTTTACATATTCAGACTTCTCAGAATTTACTCTTATGGCTTCTGGGTTTTGTGTCTTATTTAGAAAGCCTTTCCGTATTCTAAGATTTTGAAAACAAAAACAAATCTTTTTTTTTTTTTTTTTTT
>NW_012115855.1:932230-938982 GCF_000951035.1 Colobus angolensis palliatus | reverse complement strand
CTGCACTCCAGCCTGGGCGACAGAGCGAGACTCCGTCTCAAAAAAAAAAAAAAAAATTAGCTGGGCGTAGTGGCACATAACCGTAATCCCAGCTACTGGGGAGGCTGAGGCAGGAGAATCACTTGAACCTGGGAGGCGGGGGTTGCCATGAGCCAAGATCGTGCCATTGCACTCCAGCCTGGGCAATAAGAGAGCGAATCTCTGCGTCAAAAAAAAAAAAAAAAGTAGAAACCTTTCTAAACCATAAACACACCCACGTCACATAATGATTCATCCAGTTTTATTGTTTTGAGGCTCTTTTGGTGCCTCTAGGCCTGTTTTCCTTCTGTCTAAAATAAAAGTTTTAGATAATATCTATATCTTAATGCTGTAAGATTACATGCAGAATCTTAATTGTGTAAAATAAAGGCCAGCAAATGATCTAGCAAGAGGTGTCACCAGTTACGACTAAAATTCATCTCTTATTATTAAAAATAGTTACAGAGATTAAGCATCATTCCTCATACTTTTGTTTTACATCTGTTGCCCAAATTGTGGGCCCAGTTGCAGTACTGATCTGATTTCAAATTGCCTTTAAAAATGACAAAATAGATTAAAACAATTTGCTTTAAAGTTATAATTGCCATCTTTAAATCTTTTATGACTCAATCACCAAATAAGTGACTATGGTAATACAGTGATATATAAAACAGATATGATTCCTATTGTCAACAAAGTTACAGCATAGAAAAATCTTGATTTATTTTAGAAGCTGACATTGTACTTTCCTAGGTACAATGACTTAGGCATGGCTTAAGCATGTACCTGACTTAGACATGTAAAATTGTCATTACAGACAAAAAACAAAAAGATACCAGAAGTAAGTACCTATTAGGTTGTTCAATAGCAAAATTTTTCTTTTTTCATTTAAACAAGTCTAAAATCTTTGTATCTACAAGTCCCTAGTATATTTTCCAATGACATATGTCTTTTTTCAGTAAGCAAATTCTCGTGTTTCTGTTTTTAAACTTCTGGAGAAATTTGACATTATTTACAGTAAAGAATAACTAAAATTAATAAAACACCATCTGGAACTTCAAGTGTGTTTTTTAAATTTCAAATAAAATTGAGTAACGAAGAAATTTTCTCCATTGTTCATGAGCTGACAAAAGTTGGGTAAGTACTGAGCTTTCTGTATAAACCATTTAGAATGCTTGTAGCAGTGGTTTAAGAGCCCTGGTGCTTGAATTCACTTAGTACTCACTTATTTTTAACAACAACCACAAGAGAGAGTTGCATGCTTAAATTACTTTTATCCATTAAAATTTAACTTTGAAAGAGGATTTAAAGGATACTGAATATTGTTTTTTTTTTTTTTTTTGAGACGGAGTCTCACTCTGTCGCCCAGGCTGGACTGCAGTGGCCGGATCTCAGCTCACTGCAAGCTCCGCCTCCCGGGTTTCTTACGCCATTCTCCTGCCTCAGCCTCCAGAGTAGCTGGGACTACAGGCGGCCGCCACCTCGCCCGGCTAGTTTTTTGTATATTTTAGTAGAGACGGGGTTTCACCATGTTAGCCAGGATGGTCTCGATCTCCTGACCTTGTGATCCGCCCGTCTCAGCCTCCCAGAGTGCTGGGATTACAGGCTTGAGCCACCGCGCCCGGCCCTGAATATTGTTTTCTTTACCTGTAATTCCTTCTTCATCATCTGTTCACTGCAAAGCCCAGGTATTTATCTGTTTTCCTTGAAATTGTTAATTTTTGTTGTTGTTCTCTGCCTTTATCATATCTTTTCGGCACCTCCAAGATACCATCTGTTCGTTTTTCCTGGAGTTCTCTCTTCCCTGTTATAAATTAAAGTCACCATTCTTGGATCTTATATTGTCTTCTTTCTTGGTTTGTGCCTTCAATTTGCTAGAACATGTCTTTAAGTATTTTCCTAATGAGACTTGGGAAGTAAATTCTCTAAGTCCTTAAATATCTGGAAATCCCCTCATACTTTTAGCTGGATATAGAATTATTGGTTGAATATCATTTCTCCACAGAAAAATGTAGTGATTTCCTTATCACTGAGGAAATATGATGTCAGTATGATTCTTGTATCTTTGTATGTGATCTACTTTTTTTCTTTCTGGAAATTTTTAAGATCTTTCTTTGTCTTTAGTAGTCTGAAATTTTACAATGGTGTAGGGTTTGTTTTTTGTTTTTTTTTTAATCATCCTGTCCCACATTTAGTGGACTCCTCCATTTTACAGGCTAGTGTCTCCCTTCAGCCCTGGGAAATTCTTTTCTGATCCCCACTATGGTTTCTCTATTGTCTGTTTCTAGACCTCCTCTTGTTTAGCTATTTAATGTCCTGAATGAGCTTTCTCTCTATTTCTCGTTACATCTTCAGTGTATTTCACGTCTTTGTCTTTCTTGGAGGTGTCGGGCAGGGGCAGGTTGTCACTGTTGCCCAGGCTGGAGTACAGTGGTGCTGTCAGCTCACGGTAGCCTCGACCTCCCAGGCTCAAGTGATCCTCCCACCTCAGCCTCTCAACTAGCTGAGACTACAGGTGCACACCACCACGCCTGGCTAATTTTTGAATTTTTTTGTAGAGGCAGCATCTCCCTTTGTTGCCCAGGCTGGTGAAACTCCTGGGCTCAAATGACTCTCCCTCCTAGGCCTCCCAAAGTACTGAGATTACAGGCATGAGCCACCATACCTGGCCCCTCTTTATCTTTCCATTCTACATTGTAGGAAATTTCCTTAAGTTTTTTTCCAACTCCCATATGAAATTTTCATTTTGGCAGTTATGTTTTTAATTTCCAAGAGCTAGTTCTCTGATTGCTTTTCGAAGAAGATTGTTGTTTTATTGGTAGTGTCTTAAATCTCTTAATGATATTAATCAGAATTTAAGTTCTCGTCTCTCCACTATGTTGTCTTCACTTCATCTGGATTTAGTTTTTTTCTCTGTTTATGCAGATCTTTCACATTGATACCAGATTTTTTTTTTTTTTTTTTTTTTTTTTTTTTGGTGGGGCAGGGGGAGCGGACAGGGTCTCACTTTGTCACCCAGACTGGAGTGCAGTGGCACAATCTTGGCTCACTGCAGCCTCCGCCTCCCAGGTTTGAACAATTCTCCTGCCTCAGCCTCCTGAGTAGCTGAGATTACAGGCACGAGCCACTACCACCTGGCTAATTTTTGTATTTTTAGTAGAGATGGGGTTTCACCATGTCGGCCAGGCTGGTCTTGAACTCCTGACCTCAAATGATCCACCTGCCTTCATATCAGATTTTCTTCAACTATGAGGTGATCCTTAAACCTACAGCTACTTTCCCTTTAGGATGGGGAGAGGTTGACTGTTCCGTATACAGATAGCTAATTAAGTCTCTGTGTTCTGGCCCTTTCCTAACTCCTGCCTTCTGTTGTTACCTCCTTTTTCCAAAGTCAAGAGCATTTTTAGGTTTCTGCCAGGCAGATGAGCTGCCATTTTGTCTACAGCACCCTCCTTGTCCATGAGACTTCAGTTTTCTCCACTCCTTCATTCAGCTGTCATTTCATCTGTTTCTAGCCTTGTAGAAACTTGTTGACATCTGTTGTCAATTGATTGCCTTCTTTTTCTTATTTGTTGGTAGATTGTACCTTTTTCATTCATACCTCATTTTTATGGGGTTTCAGGAGACAGAAGATTTTTTCATTTAGTGGAGGCTAATTAGAGCAAAAGTGTCTTCGCTGTTTGTCTACCAACATTGTTTCATATTGAATCTAATCACATTGTTTCATAATGGACAAATATTGGGTATTATTTTGTATAGTCAAGGTTAAATTTGCAGACAAAACTCACAGCTAGAGTTTCGACTTTAGCCGAATTTTGACAGTGATTTTTAGAAATTCACTTTGATCCCTTTTTTCTCTGTAATTCATCTTTCTCAGATTCCTATCTAAAGATCTCAAACCACAAATGAAAAGTGAACTAGACACATAAAAATTCAGCCACTTAGAAGAAAAAATTGCTAATAAATAGAGAACTGCTTTCCTAGTATATTCATAGCATTTTTAGCTTGTTTATAACAGCCATACCTAGACAAGTCAACCAACTAGGTATGTCATTTCTAAGTAATATAGTCATTATAACTCTATAATTTTGTTTAAAGTGGAAAGAAATGCCTCCTAAATAAGTTGTAAGTAATTGTAAATGGATTTGCAATATTTTACTTTAGAGCTTCGGACTAATCATAAGAGATACTTTGCCTTTACTCCCAAAGGTAAACCACATCTTCAGCCATTGCAGAAACTCCTTTGAATATCTAAGGATGCAATACTTATTTCAGATATATTCTGAAAAATTTATTTTTGAACCTCAAAACACCTCACAACCATATGTGTAGCAACTGTGGCTCTTTCAAGTCTCCTAAATCATCTTTGAATCAGATTTCTGCCTGCTGTTAAAGTCTGGCTCCTACTAATGTTGGCCTTCTGTGTCTCTCTCAAACTCTGTGATTTACTTTCTTGTTTTGATAGAAAACGTTAGGGATATGGGATTGCTGATGGATCTGTGACTGGGAGAATGCTCAACCTTATCCTGGAATGTATACTTTATAATGTATTTGTTGGAAAATAAATTAGATTATTTTTATGATTTTCCATGCAGAGTTGTATACTAGCATTTTTTCCTTTTATCATTAAATAAAGAACATCTTTATCTCATATGTTTTGCCCTAAAGTCAGATTTTTTTCTGAAATATATGAAAATCTTGGTTTTCAGCACTTTGTGATGTGTCTAGGGGTTTTGTTTTAGCATTTTTTGGTGATCTATAGGCTTCCTAGATCTGTGATTTGTTGTATTTCATTAATGTTGGAAAATTTTTGGTCTTTATCACGTCAGATATTTCTCCTGCCTTTTTTCCTCCTCTTTTGCCAATTACACATAAACTGTTTGATATTGGTTCTGCAACTCTTAAGGGGTTTTTTTTGTTCTTTTTTTCACTTGTTTCTTGGCGTGTTCAGTTTGGGTAATTTCTGTCTTCAAGTTCACTGATTCTTCTGTGTCCAGTGTGCTAAGTCTGTCCAAGGAACTCTTTCTCTCTGATAAATAATTTTTTATTTCTAGCATTTGACCCTTTCATGATTTCCACCGATCTCCTCAAATTGTGAATCTTTTTTTGCATGCTGTCCACCTTTTAAACTAGATCCTTTAACATACTAATCATAGTTAAATCTTTAAGTTTTCTGTCAGGTAATTCCAGCTGCATCATCTTTGAGTATAGTTTTGTTGATCACTTTTTCTCTTGATGGTAAATTCCATTTTTCTCCTGCTTTTCTGTACATCTCTTTTTTATTGAATGCCACACATTGTATGTAAAGGAACAGAGGAGACTAAAGTAAATGGGATTTTACACCCAGAAATGAGGACATCTCTTTTTCTTTCAGGTTATTATTATGAGTCATTGCATCAATTCAGTCAGGAGTGGAGCTGGGTTTGGGTTTTGTTGTTGCCTTCAGTGCACCACAGTCTTCAGATACTTCCAGCAATTGACTGCTATTACTTTATGCTTCTTAGAGTAGTACCTGAAGTGCAAGATATTTATTTTACTTGAGTCCTTTTATTTTGAACCCTTCTGTGCTATGATAGATCCCCATTCTATTCAGAGTCCTTAATATGGTCAGCAAGGCTCTACATGATCTGGTAAACGGCCAGATAGTATATCATTTAGGATTTTGTAGGCCACATAATCTCTGTCACAACTATTTAATTCTGCTGTTGTAAAATGAAAACATCCATAGATAACAAGTAAACAAATGAGCAAGGCTGTATTTTCGAGTAAAACTTTAATGACAAAACAGGCAGTGGGCTAGATTTGGCCCCTGGGCCATCGTTTGCCTACCTGCTTGCCCTTTGTTTAGAGTCTTTCTCTTGCCCTACTCCCTGGCCCCATCTCTGCTCCATTGTAATGTGAGCTCCGCAAGGGCAAGGATTTTTTCCTGTTTTGTTCGTGGACTTCCAAAATGCCTACAACAACACCTGAAACCTAGACCCTCAACTTATTACAAGAATAGATAAGTGAATTATGTTTTGAGTGTTTTTCATAAGCCGCATATAGCTGCGTTTTTACAATTCAGTTTACTGATCTCATCTCAACAGATATGTTTCATTAGGTTGCATTCATTGTTATTTCTAGTATATTTGGAATTATCCCAGTCGGGTTTTTGTTTTGCATTTCTTTCCTTTATCCCCTCCTTTCCTGCTATCTGGGTTTAATTAAATTTCCCTCATTTCTCCTTAGGTTCTTTTAACTTAGAAACTGCACATTCTGTTGAACTTTCTTTAATACTGATCCCTAAATACTGAGCATGTATATTTGGCTTAGCAACATTTAAGTGTATTCTTCTTAAATACCTTCAAGACCTAGAATACTTCACCTCTGATCTTTGCACTTCAGTGTCTTGTTATTCTTTTCCAGTATTTTATTTTCACTTTGTTTTAGACAATGTCTGCTGCTCCCCTGCCCTGCCATAGTCTTTTCCTTTGTTTTATTGTCAGAGCTTTTTTTTTTTCAAATTTACTCATCTTATTCCATTCTTTTGTATTTAATTTCCTTCTTATCAAGACATATCTTTAGTAGTTATTTCAGCAGCTATCTGTGATTGTTGAATTTCCCCAGACTTTGTCTGGAAATACCTTTATTGATTTGTATTCTTGGATAATTTAATTAGGTGAACAAATTATTTTATCTTCTAAAATTTGTTACTTCCTTTTTTCCCTTCAATTTTGGAATATTTTCAGCCTGTA
>NW_012115855.1:913950-931940 GCF_000951035.1 Colobus angolensis palliatus | reverse complement strand
TCTGGTCTCGATCTCCTAACCTCAAGTGAGCCACCCTCCTCAGCCTCCCCAAAGTGCTGGGATTACAGGTGTGAGCCACCACGCCCAGCCTGGAATTTTTTTCTTAGATGTATGTGAGACCTTTCAACTCTTCTCTCATGTTTTCTGTCACATTATCTGTGCATTCTGGGTAATATTCTTAGGTGTATCTGGCAGGTCACCATCTGTCTTTGTATGTAATCTGTCTGGCTTTTTCATTTCAATGACTTTTATTTCTAGAGGTTGTTTAAAGTGCTTTTCCAAATCTGCCTTTCTTTTTTTCTCAAAATAGAATCATCCCATGTTGTTTCTTTATAAAAAGTAGATTCCAGTATCTTCACTTCCAGTCCAGTATCCTAAAGGATGAGATTCATGTCCAGGGATAGATCACAAAAACATATACCAGTATTTGTAGTTTATTATGGTTTCCCAAGTAGTTCATTCATGCTGCGGGATTGATTGCTTATTTTGTTTCCTTAAAGATCTTGGAAAATATTTTCACAGAATATAATCTGAATATACAAAAATATAAGTGGCAATTGGGATAATTTAATGTTAACATTCATGTGGAGTAAAATCAATCTTCCTGTTTTATTTGTTGCATACATCAAAATGGATTCAACCTATTCTACATTCCCTTCTAAAATATCTATAACATTTTCATATTAGAATGCTTCATTCATAGACCAAACATGACACTCTGAAGTAAGAGAGCTTGTCCTTTCCGAAGGTAGATGTGAATTAGATACAGTAAGTAGGTTAATTAAAAATACTAAAACCTTTAGAGAAGTTGTAGCCTAAAAATGCTGTCTTCATTCATAAAGTGAATTTCTCCAAATCCTAAAAAACATTTTAAAAGTAGCATTTATTTAAATAAACAGTTTTTAAATAAAAACTTTTGAAATTTGGCCAGGCACCGTGGCACAAGCCTGTAATCCCAGCACTTTGGGAGGTCAAGGCGGGCGGATCACCTGGGGTCAGGAGTTCGAGACCAGCCTGACCAACATGGTGAAACCTCATCTCTATTAAAAATACAAAATTAGTGCGGTGTGGTGGCAGTTGCCCATAATTCCAGATACTTGGGAGGCTGAGGCAGGAGAATTGCTTGAACCCATGAGGCAGAGGTTGCAATGAACCGAGATTGCGCCATTGCACTCCAGCCTGGGCAACAAGAGTGAAACTCTGTGTCAAAAAAAAAAAAAAACTTGAAATTTTAAATGCCTAAACGTACAATATTTTGTTTTAATGTAGCTTTGGGATTTTTGACAAATTCTTGTTTATTTTGTTTTTCCAAGTCTGCTTAAAGGTTAATTGATTAAAGTGGGTAGGTCCTCATGTTTACCGATATGTATTGCAGCTCTGTTGGTACACCAGAAGGCCAGAATGGAACGACTTCAAAGAGAACTTGAGATTCAAAAGAAAAAGCTGGATAAATTAAAATCTGAGGTTAATGAAATGGAAAATAATCTAACTCGAAGGCGCCTGAAAAGATCAAATTCTATATCCCAAATACCTTCCGTAAGTCTTTATGTAACTGTTGTGATCTCTCTGCTTGAACGTGAGAGTAGGCCATCTAACATAAGTGTAATATCTCGATCTAGTTTTCTTCAGATGTTCTTAACTCTTACTTGTTTTTCTGTCCTAACTTTCCCCTGCCAAACTCCATTCTTTATTAACTAATGACTAAGAATTCAGTGCAAATCTTACTTACATAGAATTATTTT
The DNA here is from genome assembly GCF_000951035.1 of Colobus angolensis palliatus. Classification (NCBI taxonomy): domain Eukaryota; kingdom Metazoa; phylum Chordata; class Mammalia; order Primates; family Cercopithecidae; genus Colobus; species Colobus angolensis. The sequence continues at coordinate 930,198 of NW_012115855.1, read as the reverse complement.
TCAGCTCGAAGAAATGCAGCAGTTGAGAAGTTGTAATAGACAACTCCAGATTGACATTGACTGCCTAACCAAAGAAATTGATCTTTTTCAAGCCCGAGGTAAGGTTCAGTGTATACGTAGCTGAAATTCATCGTATTAATTCACCAGCAGTTTTCCTGTGGCTAAAAACAGATTTATCAATCATAATCTCACTGCCTCAGAACATGTGGCGTTAGAACCAGATACAGTTTTAAGAATATATTTAAAAAGTCACCCCCATCTCAATGGCACTATCTTAACTGATAAAATAGAGAAGATAATAAAAATAAGGTTTATACACTCTTTAGACAATGATAGTTTTTTATACTTGAGCTGTTAATGACAAGCAATGATTTATAGTAAGTAATGTTTACAATTTAATTCAGTTCCATAGAGAACTAAAAGGAAATGTTATCACTTAAACCTAATTCTGAAGTTGGATAAATAATAAAAAGATATAAAATGGAAAAGACAGGAAAGGGAAGGAATCTAACCGAAAGAGAAGTCTTTAATACATTTGGGACTGTGTTCCAGAATCTTTAAAACTGGAAGATGATTATTTTTATTTTTATTATTTTTAAATTTTGATTAAGCTGTTTATCTTTAAATATTCATAGAAAAATACCATAATTTAACTCTGGAGAGAAAAAGTTCGTGCTGTTCTAGAAACTACAATCCTTGAACTTACTCTTTTTGTGAAAATGTTAACCATTCTATTACATTAGTGCAAGGTTTTTATATTTACTTGAGGTAAAGCTGTTTAGTCCGTATTTGATCATTTAAAATTACATTTTAAATTGTGAAATTTTAAGTTATTTTAACTTGCCACATAGAACAGGGGTCTACTTCTACTTCTGTCAATGTCTTACCAGCATTACTTTGACTTCTTTCACAATTTACCACTTACCCATGTTTATGAGTACTACGTTATACCTAAGATAATATATTTGAAATATGTTTTGAAATCTTACATATATTTGGAGATTAGAGGAGCAAAATAAATGAAAAGCATTTCTTATAGCGTGATTTTTTTTTTTAGAAAGAAATACTTGTTTTAAAAGGTAAAGTTGTTTTTGAACTATAAGCATTGATATATTTACTTTTTATATATTTCAGGACCACATTTTAATCCCAGCGCTATTCATAACTTTTATGACAATATTGGATTTGTAGGTCCTGTGCCACCAAAACCCAAAGGTTAGTGTATCCATTAAATGTGAAAACTGTTACTTTTGAAAAGCAAAATTTTAGAAAAATTTTCCTGTTCAGCAACGTTCCTCTCTAGAATTGCTTCAAACTCTGGCATTCTTAAATGAATTCATTAAGAAGATGTTTGTTTATTTTCATTTACATGCTTGGGGTTGGGGAGGATGCAAAGATGTAATCTTCTTAGCTTTTTAAGAGTAATATGCACGAGCTTAGGAAGCACTATACACTCCCAACCAATAATAGCAAGTCTTGGTTAAAAAAAATTACTAAGTACAAAAATTTGTATCATTTAAAACTTTAGACAAATGATAAGGAAGATACCTTAGGGAAGTTTTTGTTCCCCCCATGAATATTCAGTTTAATTTATATATAACTTTAAGTAATCAAAATACCCTAAATTCCAGATGAATAGTTTTTTTACCTTCTATCATTTTACATCATTGATATTCTCAGAATATATGCACACCAAACTAAGACATGTCAAAGTATATCTGTGTGTTTTGATCCAGGCATTAAAATGTGCATAGAAATGGAAACAGGTCATAAATATCACTGCTGAAGGTAAAGATATAGACATATATATAGATTAACACTTAACTGTAGTATATAATTTACTTTCAACTCTAATTAAAAAGTAAAAATTTGTTAATGGATATATAATATTAAAAGAAGCAAACTGCAAGAGCACGTAAGTGTGGGAGGGTGGAGGTTGTAAAGATACAATAGTATTTTTGTATGCAATTGAAGTTGTTATCAACTTAAAATAGAAGAGTATAACCAAATATAATCAAAGTAAATGACAATTAAATGTCATCAAATAACAAAGGAAGACAATAAGAGGAAAAGAGGAGCAAAACAGTTGTCAAATAGACAGGAAGCAACAAACTGGCAATAGTAAGTCCTCACTTATCAGTAATTAACTGTAAATGGATTAAACTCACCACTCACAAGGAGTTTGTATGAACTGCTGCTTCTGCTGCTGCTTGTGTGCTCGTTAGTTGCGGACTTGCCATCTCTTTTGTGAAGCAGCAGCTGAGGAGACTCCGGTGTTCGCCATGACTGACGAAAAGTCCACAGAAGGAATCAAGACTGAGAACAAGGACCATATTAATTTGAAGGTGGCGGGACAGGATAATTCTGTGGTGCTGTTTAAGATTAAGAGGCATACACCAATTAGTAAACTAATGAAAGCCTATTGTGAACGACAGGGATTGTCAATGAAGCAGATCAGATTCCGATTTGATGACCAACCAATCAGTGGAACAGACACACCTGCACAGCTGGAAATGGAAGGTGAAGACAATTGATGTGTTTCAACAACAGACGGGAGGTGTCTACTGAAAAGGGAACCTACTTCTTTACTCCAGAACGCTCTTCTTTAAAGACCAAGATTATTACATTCTCAATTAGAAAACTGCAGTTTGGTTCCACCACATTCTGACTGCTAGAGTATAGTTTACTCTATTCTTTTTTTCCCTCTTCCACATTCCTTTGTTATCCATGACATAACTGATATATGTGCACAAGCATATTGCTTTTTTCTTCAAACCAAACAGCCAATGGTGTGTTTTGATTGACATCAAGTGGAGACAGAATGGGAAAAAAATACTGATTCTGTGAAAATACCCCCTTTCTCCATTAGTGGCATGTTCATTCAGCTCCTATCTTTATATTCCATTAAGTTATTTTGCTCTTACTGTTTTAACAAAAAAAAAAAAATTCTCATATACATTGTTCAATTGGAGGATTTTAATGTTTTTCATTTATCATTGTAAAACCAAGGACAGTTTTATAACTTTTGTGTATGTAGCTGTTACATGTAAGGCAATCCGTCTTTAAGTAGGGATAAATTACTCTGGAAAAAAGAAAGAATCCTAGAAAGTTTTCCCTTCAAGTCAAGCTTCTTGTTTAAATAAACTTTTTGTTTAAAATGAAATAAGAAAAATAAAAACAGGATCCAATAATACACTATCTACAAGAGACTCATTTTATATTAAAAGACACACACAGGCAGAAAGTGACGGGATGGAAAAATATTTTATATATAAACAATAGCTCAAAGAAATCAAAAGTGGCTATAATTATATCAGAAACAATAGATTTTTAAGCCAAACTGTTGAGACAAGGATTATTATATAATGGTAAAAGGATCAATTTAACAGGAAAATATAAAAATTATAAATATAGACACACCCCACATCAGACTACATTAATATGTAAAGCAGATATTGACAGATCTGAAGACAGAAATTGACAGCAATAGTAGGAGACTTCAGTACCCCCCTTACAATATTATAGAATATCCAGACAGAAACCAAATAAACAGCTGGTTTGAGCAAAATGCTAAACCAAGTGGATATAGCAAACACAGAACTCTCTGCCAACAGCAAAAAAAATATACATTCTTCCCAGGCACACACAGAACATTCTGTAGGATAGATCATACGTTAGTTCACAAAACGAGTCTAAACAAACCTAAGAAGATACAAATCATTCCAGGTATTTTTTTCTAACCACAGTGGAATTAAACTAGAAATTAGTAACAGCAAGAAAACCAGAAAATTTGTGGAAACTTAAACACACTCTTGAATAATCACTGAGTCAAGAAGGAAATCAAAAGGGAGTCTTAACAGTATCTTCGGACAAAAATGAAACAACAAGCTAAGCCTAATGTTAGCATAATGAAGAAAATAATAAGGATTACAGCAAAAAATAGAGGATTTAAAAACACAGAAAAAAGTCAGTAAAACTAAGAGGTGATTTTTTAAATCAACAAGATTGACAAACCCTTAGCTAGATAAATTGAGAGAAAAAGAAGACAAAATCAGAACTGAAAATGAAGACAACAGATGCCTCAGAAATAAAAGGATCATAAGGGAATATTAGGAACAATTTTATGCCAACAGACTAGATAACCTAGAAAAAAGATACGTTCCTAGAAACATAACACCTATTAAAGCTGAATCAAGAAGAATTAGCCTGAATAGGCCAATAACAAATGAGATTGAATCAGTAATCAAAAATCTCCCAACAAACACCCAGCATGGATTTAGAAATTTAAAAAAAAAAAAAAAAAAAAAAAACTCCTAACAAAGAGACGTCCAGAACCAGATGGCTTTATGAGTGAATTCTCTCAACACTCAAACAAGAATTAACCCTTCTTAAGCTCTCCCAAAAATGAGAAGATGGACCACTTCCAAACTCATTCTGAGACCAGCCTCACCCTGGTACCAAAACCAGACAAAAGACACTGCAACTAAAGAAAACTACAGACCAATATTCCTGGTGAACATAGACACAAAAAATCCTCAGTAAAATACTGGCAAACCAAACTCAGCACATTAAAAGGACCATACACCATGACCAAGTGGAGGGTTTATCCCTGGGACTTAAGGATGGTTTGGCATACACAAATGAATTAATGTGATACAGCACACACATTGAAGTAAAATGAAAGGAATAACCATGTAGTCATCTTAATAGATGTATAAAAAGCATTTGAAAAGGTTCAGCAATTGTTCATAATTAAAACTCTCAGGCCGGGCACAGTGGCTCACGCCTGTAATCCCAGCACCTTGGGAGGCCGAGGCAGGTGGATCACCTGAGGTCAGGAGTTTGGGACCAGCCTGACCAACATGGAGAAACCCCATCTTTACTAAAAATACAAAATTAGCCTGGCATGGCGGCCAATGCCTGTAATCCCAGCTACTCAGGAGGCTGAGGCAGGAGAATCGCTTGAATCTGGAAGGCAGAGGTTGTGGTGAGCCAAAATCACGCCATTGCACTCCAGCCTGGGCAGCAGGAGCGAAACTCTTGTCTAATAAAAACATATATATATATATATGGAAGGAACTTAACAGAATAAAGGCCATATATAAAAACCCCATAGGTAATATAACAATGGAGAAAACCAAAAGCTTTCCCCCTGAGATCTAGCACAAGCAAGGGTGCCATTCTTACCGCTTATTTTCAGTGTAGTACAGGGAGTTCTAATGTAGTATCCATTTTTGTGTTGCTGTAAAGGAATACCTGAGGCTTGGTAATTTATAAAGAACAAAGGTTTAATTGGCTCACAGTTCTGCAAGAAGCATGTCATGGACATCCACATGCTTTCTGTACAGGAAGCATGTCACCGACATCTGCTCAGCTTCTGGAGAAGCCTCAGGGAACTTTTACTCATGGCAGAAGGTGAAGCAAGCAAGCAGAGGCATGTCACATGGTGAGCAAGATGGGGGGAGGTGCCACACCGTTTAAACAGCCAGATATTGCTTGAACTCAGAGCAGTATCTCATTGAGAAACCTGCACCAAGGTATTCATGAATGATCCACCCCCACAATCCAAACACCTCCCACCAAACCCTACCTCTAACACTGGGGATTACATTTCAATATGAGATTTGGAGAGGACAAACATCCAAACCATATCACCTAGCCAGAGCAATTAGACAAGAAAAATAAAGGTATCCAAATCAGAAAGGAGGAAGTAAAATTATCTCTGTTTGCAGGTGACATGATCATATATGTTGAAAACCGTAAAGATTCAACCAAAAACTTTTAAAAGTAATAAATGAATTTAGTAAAATTGCAAGACACAAAAACAATGTACAAAAGTCAATTGTGTTTCTGTACACAAGGAACTATCAAAAAAAGGAGATCAAGAATATAATCCCATTCACAATAGCAAGAAGAAGAGTACTTAGGAATACACTGAAAATTGTAAAACATTGATGAAGGAAATTAAAGACACAGATAAATAGAAACATAGCCTGTGTTCATGGATTAGAAGAATTGATATTCTTAAAACATCCTTACTACCCAAAGTAGTCTACAGATTCAATGTAATCCCTATCAAAATACCAGTGGCAGTCTTGACAGAAACAGAAAAAAATCCTAAAATTATATACAACCAGAAAAAACCCTGAATAGCCAAAGCAATCTTGAGTAAGAACAACAGAGCTGGAGACATCACATTCCCTGATTTTTAAAAATATTACAAAGTTATAGTAAAACAATATGGTACTGACATAAAAACAGACATATTGACCAGTGAAACAGAATAGAGAGCCCAGAAATAAATTGATGTATCTACGGTCAACTTATCTTTGACAACGGTGTCAAGAACACACAATGGGGAAAGGATAGTCTCTTCAGTAGTAAATGGATATTCACATGCAGGTGAATGAAATTGAATCATTACCTCACACCATATACAAAAATAAACTCAAAATGGATTAAAAATGTAAACATAAGAACTGAAACCATAAAACTCCTAGAAGAAAACATAGGTGAAAAGCTTCTTGACCTGGTCTAGGCAGTGATATTTTGGATATGACACGAAAAGCACAGGCAACAAAAGCAAAAATAGGCAAGTGGGATTACATTAAACTAAAATGCATCTACACAGCAAAGGAAATAATCAGCAGTGAAAAGACAGCCTTCAGAAAGGGAGAAAATATTCACAAACTATGTAACTCCTAAAGGGTTTATATTCAAAATGTATCAGGAACTCATGGAAATCAATAGTAATAGAAACCAATAACCAGATTTTAAAATGGGCAAAGGACCAGAATAGACATTTCTCAAAAGAAAGTATACAGATAGCCAACAGGTATATTGAAAGGTACTCAACCTCACTAATCATCAGGGAAATGCAAATTAAAACCCAATGGGATACCACCTTACAAACCTGTCAGAATGGTTACTATGAGAAAGGTGAAAGATTACGAGCATTGATGAGGACATAGAGAAAAGAGAACCCTTGTACACTTTCATGGGAATGTAAGTTGGTACAGCTATTATGAAAAACAGTACGGAGGTTCAAAAACTTGAAAATTTTATAATCTGGCAATCCCACTTCTGAGCATATATCCAAAGGAAATTCAATAAGTATCTCAAAGAGATATCTGCACTCATGTTCCTTTCAGCATTATTCACAATAGCCAAAATATGAAAACAACATAAATGTCTATATAGGGATAAAGAAAACGTGAGCAGTATACACATAACACACACACAGTAGAATATTTATTCAGCCTTAAGAAAGAAGGAAATCCTTTCATTTGTGATAACATGGGTAAACCTGGAGGATGTCATGCTAAGTGACATAAGCCAGAGAGAGACACATGCTGCATGATCTCACCTGTATGTAGAATTCAAAAATGTCGAACTCCTAGAAACAGAGAACAGAACGGTGGTTACCAAGGCCTGGGAGAAGAGGGTATGGAAAGATTGTGTTCAAAGGGATACAGAGTTTCAACTGTATAAGATAAATAAACTCTGAAGATCTCATGTACAACAGTGTGACTAGTTAACAGTAGTTTATTATATAACTGAAGTTTGCTAAAGGAGATCGTAAGTGTTCTCACCACAGTGGGGTGGGAGGGAGATAAGCTATATGAGGTGCTGAATATGTTAATTAACTTGACTGTAATAAGTATTTCACAGTATATACAGAAATCATCAAGTTGTACAGCTTACAGTTTTTAACTGTCAACTATACATCAATAAAGTTGTGGGGGAGACAAAACAAAGACAGCAAAACAACAGTTTTCATTCACACAAATTCTGGAAGTCAGCAGACATGTGGTGAATCAGGTCAGCACTCATAGGGTTACATCATCCTCACTAGTGTGCTGCAACAAATAGTCCAGACTTACAATTTGTTCCACATATGTTTGTATTTTCAAATGTCTTCAGAGATAAAAATTATTTGTGTTACTTCTTCCTTCATAAGAAACATTATGGTTTGTAGGAATAGGAAAGTATGTTGTGGATAGGAAAATGTACATTTTTCCTGTGAAACTGAACAGGACACCCTAAAAAAAATGTATGATTACTGTCATTGAGAAATTCAGTGCCTTACATAGGGGAGGAAAAGGAGAGGTTGAGAAAAACAAAATTAAAACATTTTACGAATCAGGCAGTTGTTCACATGCTTACATACTGGTAGGAGTACCATGTTAAAATGGGTTTTAGACGAGCGGCTGGCAAACAGTGACCCATGGACCAAATCCAGCCTGCCATCTGTTTTTGTCAATAAAGTTTTATTGCAGGAAAAGAAAAAGAAATGGGAACAAGAAAGAACTAGTATATTACTGGTCTTCAGTTTGTTACAAGAATTTTCACATTCTCCTTTCACATTCTCATTTATTGTGCTCTCTCTACTCCTTCATTTTTTTGTTGTTGGTTTTATTTTTTATTTTTTTGAGACAAAGTTTCAGCTCTTGTTGCCCAGGCTGGAGTTCAATGGCACGATCTCGGCTCACTGCAACCTCTGCCTCCCAGGTTCAAGCCATTCTCCTGCCTCAGCCTCCTGAGTAGCTGGGACTACAGGCATGCGCCACCGTGCCCAGCTAATTTTGTATTTTTCGTAGAGACAGGGTTTCTCCATGTTGGTTAAGCTGGTCTCGAACTCCTGACCTCAGGTGATCCACCCGCCTCTGCCTCCCAAAGTGCTGGGATCACAGGCTTGAGCCACCGCACCCAGCCGCCTGCATTTTTATGTATAATTAGGCATAGCTCTGTCCTCGTATTTTATTTAAATGTTTTTAAATCTAGCTAGAATACAATGAACAGTTATTACAGAGGATCAGAGTGAGATTAGGGCATTTAACACAGTAAGCAAATGTTCAGAGACTAGATGCTATTTGGATGTTAATTGAATAAAGCAATAGAGATGACAGCGGTATAAGCACTAACTCTTTAAAAAATATGCAAGATGTGTATTTCAGACACTGAGTGAGTTTCCTTAATACAATCTTCCTACTCTTTTTGAAAAATAAGAATTTTTTCGTACGAAAAGTTTCCTGTTTTGCTTCAACATAATCTGTTACTTCAGATTAATAATAATGTTATTTCACATAAGTGAAATAAAATTGGTCTTGACAGTTGTTGAAGTAGGATGAGTACATGTACATGTTCATTTTGCTATCCTCTCTATTTTTATATATGTTTGAAATTTTCCATAATAAATACGAAAGATCCAATAAAAACATCCATTACTTAAAAGTTTTTACATGAAAGAAGTTTGTATGCCGGCTGTTTTGGGAGAAATAAGGAATCAGTAATTTTTTGCAGTAAGGCTAAAATACACATTAACTTCATGAATAGGAATTTATTTAGTCCTTGAAGTCAGTTCTGCTTCACAATATAGAGATTTTTTTAACAGCTAAAATTAAATGTGTTTAGACCATTATTTGTGATCTAATTTCCTTTTTTTTCCAATTTTTTGGTGATTTAGTTTCCAAACACCTCTAATTTTAAAAAAAATTCATAATTCTAAGTACCAAGTGAGTTTATAAGAAAACCATTGGAGATTTTTCATTTAAAAAAAATTTATAGATCCCTTATTGATTGCCTTAGATATTACTTAAATAATGAAAAATATGCTGGCATTTAATAATACATTGAAGTGTAAAAAGGTACTTCTTTATGGTCACTCTTCCTGAAATTTTAACCTTTGCGGTTAAACAGAATCAACAAGGTTTTACTAAAAACGTGCTAGGTGAAAGTGTTTTCTAATGCCTGAGACCAAAATTCTAGTAAGTAGGATGGATCCCCAGATTAAAACAATTATTCTGTAAAATGTTTCCCAGATGTGGAATGTGAAATGATTTTACATGGTAAAAAGTCAAAGTTTTTAAAAATGTATTTCTTTTCATGTGTTTCAGGGCATAGTAACTGGTATTGTCAGATCCTTGATATTTTTAGATATTTTTACTTAGGATAAGACTTAATTCGATGTTTGTTTTAAAATTATTCAGTTTGTGGAAAATACTGTATAAATACTATTCAAGTTGGTTATGCATGTGGCAAAAATTATGACAATGGAAAGCCAACACCTAAAGTTGAGGACTTAGCAAGAAAATTTCTATATAATGAATAAGAAAGGTGTTGCTAAAGGGATACAGAGTACCAAGTATCATTTAATTATTTAAAATTTATCATAAAATTTGACTTCTATATTTTTATCTACTTGTTACAATGTCTCTCTTTTAAAATAGAAAAGATATCAGTAGGGTAAGTAGAATTTGCATATTAATATACATTGTTTTAACATAGGTTTGATGCTTCGAATTAATAACCTTGACAAGAAAAATTCAACAATGCACACTCCTTTTACTTTAAACCTCCCAAAATTAATTTGTAGGAATACTGTTCTAATTTCATTGTGGGACCCAAATTTTTAAAAGTAGTTTTATAAATGTGATCGCTTGTTAGAGACAATCTTTGAGGAATATAATTATTTTCTGTATTTAAGATACCACTAGCCATATAAACATTCTAGAACATTGGTCTCTTAGAGTTCCAGTGACCTTTATTTTATAAGTAAGAAACAAAGAGACTTAGAATGTATATGATTTATCTGAGATCACGGAGCAAAATATTCAGGAATTAGTAGCAGAGCCTGGAACAGAACTCCATTCTCACAACTGTCAATTCTAGTGTTCTTTCTACTCTACCATACCAAATGTGATTTTTAAACATAAAGTATGGTAAAATTTTTATATAGATTTACTTCTCCAGAGCCTGTGGATAAGACGTTAGATACTAGTTTATATTTTATTTGTGTCATCCAAGGCTTACATTTTTAGCAGATAGAGAGCATGAATTAACAAAAAAACTTCCCTTTCTGATAGAAAACAAATATAAATACTATTGCAGTGGGAAACGAAACTCTAATGAGACTTATGTGCACTGACAGTATTGTTTTGCAGCAGGACACCTTTTTTTACAATCTTGAGTAGTGTTATGGGAATCTTTGCAATTAGATGCCCTTTCTTCGACTATAAATTAGAGATAATGATGCTGTTTTCTCCTTTAAGGAGACATGGAGGTGATTACATCATGTTCATGTTGTATTTCCCAGAGGGAGAAGTGCCAACTCGATAGGGGTTGGTAGTGATCAAGCATGTGTGTCAGTTTCAGCTAGATGCCTCATTTAGGGAGCAAGCTGCCTCAGGCTGTGCACTACAAATGGTGTTTAAAGTTGTCTAATTTTCTAGACTTTGTGATTTCTTATAAAATAATTTCTTTTCTTTCTTACAGATCAAAGGTCTATCATCAAAACACCAAAGACTCAAGACACAGAAGATGATGAGGGAGCTCAGTGGAATTGTACTGCCTGTACTTTTTTGAACCATCCAGCCTTAATTCGCTGTGAACAGTGTGAGATGCCCAGGCATTTCTGAGCCAAATGGCCCTGTATCTTCTCTAAAACCACATCTAAATTTCAAGAAACTTGTCTGTCATCAGGAAAAAGTTTCACTGCTACATAGGATTTTGTCAAATTGAAGGTGTGACAAGATGGTGTTGTGCTAATGTTAAATGTCGGTCCACAGAGCTAATAATACCTCAGTATAATGTCATGAGCAGTTGAAATTCATCACATGAAAAGTAATCTGCTGAAAGACTTGGTTGCCCACTGCCTAACTGTGTACAGTGTTACCAGTATCCCATTATGGATAATTCTCAATATGTTAACGCCTAGGTGTTCCCAATACTTTTTTCCCCTCATGTCACTACTGAATTTTGACAGGAGGAAGGAATAGAATGATAGCTTGTTTTATTTGTAAAGCTTTCAGTGAAACACTACATACATGAAGAAAAGGAACAAGGTTTAACTATTTAAGAACTGTTTGCTGCCGCATAGTGCCATTGGATAGGGGAAGAACTTCAGAAATCTGTGGTACTCTTGGCCTTGTCTTTGTCTTCCCTGAACACGTCTCCACTCTGTGAAGCCAGCATCTAGGGGCTAAAGATGCAAAGGAAAGCAGCATGCATTGTCTGTACAAATGTGCAGTGAAAATACCCCAAAGCTTTTCCTACTGTACAGATCTCTCGAGTCTGCTTTAAGTGATTTCTTTTCTTCTTGATTATTTTCTTATATTTCTATATGTATAGTGTAATAGCCTTTTGTTAACTAATTTTCTTTTTTCCTTTTAGTAATTAAGCACGATCATGTCCCTTTTTACGCCTTACCTGAGAGGAACAATGCCTTAAAATAAAAAAGCATTAATGAGATGAAACTATGCACAGAATAACTTTCCTCTACTTATTCTGTACTTTGCCCTCATAAGTTCCAATGTTGTTTGAAGACAGGGAGATGCTGCACAGTGAATTGCAGATGATATTACAGAAGTGATGTCTGTAGGTCACATTAAATACTGACTTGAGCAGTGGGTGACACAACAGTGTTTTTTCTTCCACAGGGAAGCTTAAAACAAAATATATTTTTAACCCACTGACAGAACAACAAGGTTAAACTTCATCTGCTTGGTGTCCCACAGAACTTGCACAAGCGATTGTTATTGGGAAAGTACAGTCTCAAAACCAGCAACAGCAGCAGTACCTACAGCCCTTTTTTTGGAGAGAAGTTTAAATGCTTTACTGTTGGGGCAGTCCATTTCTAATCCTGACTTGATGACAGTACCATGTGTATTTATAAAACAAGGCTAGCCATATTTAGGACAACTGAAGAAAAGCTGGAAAAAAAGAAAAACAAGCAAACTTGAACACTGAAGCAACCTCAAGCATCTCTTTATTTTGATGATATATTTTTGTAAGGAAAATAAATATTCAGATGATCAGGAATGTATATAACTAAATGAAATCAAGAAAAAAATAACAGTATGCATTTAAAAAGACAGAATTATGAAATTATATGAGTGCTTAGAATGGGGCTAAGGGAAGTGCTGAAATAGAGCAAAGGATGGAAGATAATATAGACTATCACCCACTGTAAATGTTTGCAAGTGGCTGTGTTTTAAATGGGATTATTAAAGTTGATCTCTATGAATGTCAGAGCCTTAACTTTCAGGCTTTGCATTGTGTATATGGGAAGAAATAAGACAATCCTAGGTAATTAAACCGTAGACCCAAAGCCCTTAGGTTTGATGCATTTTATTTTAAAAATAGGCCTTGTTTTTCAGCTTCATCTGCAGTTCTATGTGAAGATTGATAAATCAGTTTTTACTTGTTTTATTAATAAAATGTAATTTGGATATCTTGAGTTGATGGTTTTGTGATTTAGCTGGGTAAACTATCTTTGTAACAGATAAGTTATTTATAAAAATTAAAAAACTTATATTCTAATGTGGATTTTGTGACTTGTTTTCAGTTTTTGGGACAGGAGATAATTTATAGATCAGATCATTTAAACATTAATGGAAATCAGAGAAAACTTCTTCTCTAGAGTCTCCTTGTGATATTATGACATTCAGCTGCATTTCTTGGAGTATTTTTATCAGTTTCCCTAGACTTCTTTTTTCATAGTTGGTGATAGCTTTCCCTTTAATTTCCTTTGGATTTTTCAAAACTTACTCCATTGTTAAAGACAAGTGTGATTTATTGGACCATTTAACCTGAAGTTAACACTTAGTTAATATTAGTTCTGTCCCTTGATGTATAATGCAGGTCATGAGGATGGTGGTGCTTCTCTTGAAGAGACCTTTTATATTTACAGTTTTCAAAAAATTACAAAAACTCAGGTGTTTTTCTCAGGCTGAAAAGAACAAACTAGCATTTGCTGATCTCGCCATGATGCAGTTGTAGAAAGGTCTTCCTTTAAGTGATCTTTTAAACTTAATAGGAAGGAAGTACTCTTTGTCAATGAATATGAGGACTGGACATGTTGGTCATTTGGGGTTCGGGGGTAGAGGAATTGGCAGTTCATGTAAACTAGACTTCTCAGGAAAATTTTTATATTAACAAAATGTCAGCCAAATGCCTCCTGTGACAACTAATACTTTAGACAAAGATGTGTGTTACATTGCGGATATTTATGGGAAAAAAATTTGAAATTTTAGTTTTAAAATTTTTGTTTAAATGACCAACCTGTGTCGCCTTTGATCTAATATTAATTAACTTTATCTTGGGGAAATCATGCAGAAAATCAGCTCCACAGGTAGTCCAAAACTCATTGTTAGCTTTAAACCTATTTAATTAAAGCAGCTATAAATAGCAGAACTAGCTGAGGTGTCACCAGTATTCTGTATCCCAACGTAATGTTGACAAGCAATTCTAGTGAGCACAGATAGGTTTAAGAGGTAAACAGTATGAGATAAAATATTCAGACTGGGCACAAGTGGCTCACACCTGTAATCCCAGCACTGTGGGAGGCCAAGGTGGGTGGATCGCTTGAGGCCAGGAGTTTGAGACCAGCCTGGCCAACATGGGGAAACCCCATCTACTAAAAATACAAAAATTAGCCAGTCATGGCAGCACACGCCTGTAGTCCCAGATCCTCTGGAAGCTAAGCCACAAGAATCGCTTGAACCCAGGAGGTAGAGGTTGCAGTGAGCCGAGAGTGCACCACTGCACTCCAGCCTGGGCAACAGAGCACAGCTCTGTCTCAAAAAAAAAAAGAAAGAAAGATAAAATATTCAGCCCATGAGTAATGGAAGTTGGCCATATTGCCCTAGAAAATAACGTAGTGGCACCAGGGACTGCTCCAGATTTAATAACTATATGCTGGATATCAGCATAGCTTCCCATATAATATCACAAAGTACTTCTATTCCTGTATGGCAGATGAATATATTTTTGGCTTCAGCTTTTTTGGTGCTTCAATTTTATATCCATTTTACTTGAAATGGCTCAGCTGCATTTTAATTTGTATTGCTTCCATCTGAAAATACAATTAGACAACTGAGAGAAAAGGCCGAAGAAAACCAGTTTTTTTTTTTTTTTTTTTTTTTTTTTTTTTTACGAAACAGAGCCTCACGCTATCACCCAGGCTGTAGTGCGGTGGAGCATTCTCGGCTCACTGCAACCTCCACCTCCCGGGTTCAAGCAATTATCCTGACTCAGCCTCCCCAGTAGCTGAGATTATAGGCGCACACCATCATGCCTGGCTAATTTTTTTTATATTTTTAGTAGAGAAAGGGTTTCACCATGTTGGCCAGGCTGGCCTCAACTCCCAACCTCAAGTGATCCTCATGGCCCAAAATGCTGTGATTTCAGATGTCTTCATGGATTTACTCTGTAATCCTGGCACAGTTCCTTGCTTGTATTGCCTTTCCTTGTCGAACGAAGGTAATTAATGCTAAACCCACCTCACAGGGGTGTTGTAAGGATTAATGTGAAACTATCATCTGAGCCAACCCTTTCTCTCTGACTAGGAACTGCGTTGTCCTAAAAGTGGGTCGTGTTTTTACATGAATGGGTTTTGAAGTATTTTTCTCTCAACAGTATTAACAGGTAAGTTTGCTATTTATCTGAATTGGTCTAGGCACATCTCAATGGATCAGAATTTGATGTTTCGATCACTGAGATTGAATTTTTCCCTCTTAATGTCAAAGATTGGTAGATTTGAAAAGATTAAACTTTGGAAGGCTGACCTGAAGATCAGGTATGTTTATATTTCTATTATATGTTCAGCTGTCTAAAGAATGTACATTTTATGATGGAGTATAACAAATTATTTCTCCACGATAAACAAATAACTTACTGTAGTGTTTGCATGTCTGCATATTTGTTTTAAGCCTAAAATGAACCCAAAGCACACTTCTCTCTAGTGCCTCGCTCTTTACGGATTCCCTTCTTTACTCCCTTCTTCCTCTTCTGAGGGCAGCCTTCCTATGACATGTTGTGGAACCAATACAGCTTACTGATCTTATTCCAGAAGTGTTTATTGATCCTCATAGCCGTGAACAAAGACTGCCATATCTTCACCATGGAAATGCGTTCCCGTGGTTTTTGGTTTTGTTCTTTGGAGACAAAGTCTTGCTGTGTTACGTGGGCTGGCCTCTTCCTGGGTTCAAGCTGTCCTCCCACCTTGGCCTTCCAAGTAGCTGGGACTACAGATGCATGCCACTGCACCTGGCTACAGATTTTTTTTTTTTTTTAATTTTCACCTTTGAACTCATCCATAGATTGTTGGTAGGCTTTGTCCCTTTCACACTGTGACTAATTGATTCCAAGTTCTTTTTTTTATTATTATTATTATACTTTACGTTCTAGGGTACATGTGCATAACGTGCAGGTTTGTTACATATGTATACTTGTGCCATGTTGGTGTGC
>NW_012115855.1:910231-911315 GCF_000951035.1 Colobus angolensis palliatus | reverse complement strand
ATTTGCCTAGAGGTGTTTATAGTATTCTCTGATGGTAGTTTGTATTTCTGTGGGGTTCCAAGTTCTTACTCTTTCCTTGCACACTGCAGCTAGATTACAGTATATTACAGAAATAACACTATGCCCACGCTCCTGTTCAGAAATCTTTATTATTTCCCCATTGTTCACTGGGCTTACTTGTAAGACTTGTTTGTTCCTTACCCATCTCTTCAGGATCATTACTTTCCAACAGAGCCCTCTTAAAAATAAATTGGTCTAATCACTTCCCTTAATAGGCCTTGCACCTCCCCACCAGTGTACTTTTGTCCATTCCATTTGCCTCATCTTTGTATTAAATTTAACTTCCAATGATCAGATCAAGGGTCACCATCGTGAGACCTTTCCAAACTGCACCTTTTCTCGTAGCACTTGCTATATTTTCTGCCTACTGGGCACTCATTGCTACTTTAACCTCTCCACTTAGATACAGACATACATTGTTTTATTGTGTGTCACTTTATTGCACCTCACAGAAGTGTTTTTTACAAATTGAAGGTTTTACAAATTGAGGTAACCCTGCATTGAGCAAATTTATTGGTGCCATTTTTTTCAGCAGCATATACCTCTGTGTCTTTTGTATTACGTTTTGGTGAGTCTCACAATATTTTAAACTCTCATTACTGTTATATTCGTTATGATTTGTGATCCGTGATCTTTGATGTTATAATTGTAATTGTTCTGGGGCACCACGAAGCATATCCACATTAAGGCTTAATTGATATTTGAACCATGTCTGTGTGAGACTTAACCAATACTTGATGATATGTGTTTTTTTGTTTGTTTGTTTTTGGGACGGAGTCTCACTCTGTTACCAGGCTGGAGTGCAGTGGTGCAATCTCGGTGCAGTGCAACCTCCGCCTGCTTGGTTCAAGTGATTCTCCTGCCTTGGCCTCCCAAGTAGCTGGGACTACAGGTGTTTGCCACCACGCCCAGCTAAGTTTTTGTATTTTTAGTAGAGACAGAGTTTCACCGTGTTAGCCAACATGGTCTCGATCTCCTGACCTCATGATCTGCCTGCCTCAGCCTCCCAAAGTGCTGGGATTAC
>NW_012115855.1:891620-910036 GCF_000951035.1 Colobus angolensis palliatus | reverse complement strand
TAGGCCAATTAATAACCCGACAGTGTCTTCTAACTTTAAGTGAAAGGAAAAGTCACACATCTTTCACATTAAATCAAAAACTAGAAATGGTTAATTAAGCTTAGTGAGGAAGGCATGTTGAAAGCCAAGATAGCCTGAAAGCTAGGCCTCTTGCACCGAACAGCCATGTTGTGAATGCAAAGGAAAAGTTCTCAAAGGAAATGAGTCGTGCTACTTCAGTGAACACAAGTGATAAGAAAGTGAAGCAGCCTATTGCTGATATGGAGAGTTTTAATCGTCTGGATAGAAAGTCAGACTAGCCACAACATTCCCTTAGGCCAAGGCTTAATCCAGAGAAAGGCCCTAACTCTTCAATTCTATGAGAGAAGTGAGGAAGCTGCAGAAGAAAAGTTTGACAATAACAGAAGTTGGTTCATGAGATTTACAGAAAGAAGCCATCTTCATAACATAAAAGTGCCAGGTGAAGCAGTAAGTGCCAATATAGATGCCACATCAAGTTATCCAGAAGATCAAACTAAGATAATGTGGCTACATGAAACAACAGATTTTCCGTGTAGATGAAATGGCCTTAAAGTGGAAGAAGGTGTCGAGATGCCATCCAGGACTTTCATAGCTATAGAAGAGAGATCAATGCCTGGCTTCAAAGGACAGGCTGACTCTCTTGGTAGGGGCTAATGCAGCTGGTGACTTGAAGTTGAAGTCAATGCACATTGACCATTCCAAAAATCCTAGGGCTCTTACGAGTTATGCTAAATATACACACTCTGTGCTCCAGAAATGGAACAACAGAGCCTGGATGGCAGCACATCTGTTTATAACATGGTTTACTGAATTATTTTAAGCCCACTGTTGAGACTTACTGCTCAGAAAAAAAAAAAAAAAAAGATTTCTTTCAAAATCACTGACAATGCACTTGGTCACCCAAGAGCTCTGATGGAGATGTACAAGATTACTGTTTTCATGCCTGCTAATGTATCCATTTTGCAGCCTGTGGATGAAGGAATAATTTAGACTTTGAAGTCTTATCACTTAAGAAATACATTTCATGGCCAGGCGCGGTGGCTCAAGCCTGTAATCCCAGCACTTTGGGAGGCCGAGACGGGCGGATCACGAGGTCAGGAGATCGAGACCATCCTGGCTAACACGGTGAAACCTCGTCTCTACTAAAAAATACAAAAAAACTAGCCGGGCGAGGTGGCGGGCGCCTGTAGTCCCAGCTACTCTGGAGGCTGAGGCAGGAGAATGGCGTGAACCCGAAAGGCGGAGCTTGCAGTGAGCTGAGATCCAGCCACTGCACTCCAGTTTGGGCGACAGAGCGAGACTCCGTCTCAAAAAAAAAAAGAAATACATTTTATAAGGCTATAGCTGCCATTGATAGTGATTCCTCTAATGGATCTGGACAGAGTAAACTGAAAACCTGGAAAGAATTCCCCATTTTAGATGACATTAAGAACATTCGTGATTCATGGGAGGAGGTCAAAATATCAACACTAATAGGAGTTTGAAAGAAGTTGATTTCAACCCTCATGGATGACTTTGAGGGGTTCAGGACTTCAGTGGAGGAAGTCACCGCAGACGTGGAAATAGCAAGAGAACTAGAATTAACAGTGGAGCATGAAGATGGGACTGAATTGCTGCACTGTCATGATGAAACTTGAACAAATAAGGAGTTGCTGTTTATGGGTGAGCAAAGAAAGTGGTATCTTGAGATGGAATCTCCTCCTGGTGAAGACGCTGTGAACATTATTGAAATGACAACAAAGGATTTAGGATATTACATAAACTTAGTTAATAAGCATCCACAGGGTTTGAGAGGATTGACTCCAATTTACTGTGGGTAAAATGCTACCAAACAGCAACACATTCTACAGAGAACTCTTTCATGAAAGAAAGAGTCACTGCAGCAAGCCTCATTGTTGTCTTATTTTAAGAAATTGCCCCAGTCACCCCATCCTTCAGCAGCCACCTCCCTGATCGCTCAGCGACCATCAAGACCCTCCACCAGCAAGAAGATTATGACTTGCTGAAGGCTCAGATGACTGTTAACATTTCTTAGCAATAAAGTATTTTTAGTTAAGGAATGTGTATTTTGTTTTTAGACATAATGCTGTTGCACACTTAAATCGGCTGCAGTACAGTGTTAAACATAATTTTATGTGCACTGGGAAACCAAAAAATTCTTGTGACTGTATTGTGATGCTCACCTTATTATGGTGGTCTGGAACCAAACCTGCAATATCTCCAAGGTATGACTGTCAGGGCAGTTGTGTCTTTGTGTCCCTGTAGCAAATATCTTCATACATGGCAAAAGGTCAGTAGTTGATGATGATTCTTTTTTTACTTAAGATAGATTATCACTATGTTGCCCAGCCAGGACTTGAACTCCTAGGCCCAAACTATCCTCCCACCTCAACCTCCCAGGTAGCTGGGACTACAAACGCGCCCCACCGCACCCAGACTTGATGATAATGACTCTTACTTAACGTGAAGTCCAAGTTAATTTCTAACATTTATTCAAGTTAACCAATGTGTACAGCCATTTTGAATGTAGTGTGTATTTTCCCCTAGAACTAGTATTACAAGCAGTAGGTTCCCAGGCCAGCCCACTAATTAGTTGGAATGCTTTGCATTTGAAAAACTGAAATAAGCACAGGCATACTATTGGGATAGATAAATGTAACAATGAAACCAAGAAATAATGTTTCTGGTATCTTCCTTGTGGTGCCGGAGGGGGATGAAGAAGTAGAGATCTTTGTGGATATTCTGGAAAATTCAGAAATTGGCATTTCAACCTGAGGCCTCTGTTACATCTAACTTTACTTCAAAGTTTAAAGTTTGCTTTTTCATGGACCTAAGTGTTTGAGTGGCTTCTTCTTAGACATAATGAATGTCCTTTTTTTTCCCTCAAAATTGAAGCACAGGGACATGGGAGAATATTTTTCTGGAGAACACTGGTCAAGAGAAAAGGAAAGAAAGAAGAAAATTAAATGCAAAGTATGTAATAATCCTGTCTTCTTTCCCAAGAAAGGTGACAAGACAGGCTTCTGACTAAAGGATTAGTAGTGGAGAGCAGAGACTCTCACTGGTTATACTCCATTGGGTCTGATAACCAAAACATTGCCTGATGGTGAGTGACATGAAACAAGCCTACATTTTATTATCTGAACTGAAGTCTTAACTACTACCTTTTAGTTTTTAACAGAAGTCTTTCACATGCCCTTTTGCTGAACTGCCAAATAATTTTTGTAATAAAACAGCATACACATCTTAGAACACCAATTTGCTAACCCAGACAACCAACCTCTGCTAAGGTAATGAATGAGAAGCAATATATGCAATTTCCATTCCAGTGAATGACAATAGGTGATTTTTGTTATGAAGTATCTCAAAACATGATTATATTCAATATAAAATGACAAAAACACACGGCAAAGATTTTTAAACTTCCACCTGTATTACTCTATTAACCACAGTCTCTTTCTTTTCTACTGCTTATTATGTTTTGTTTTGTTTTGTTTTGAGACAAAGTCTAGCTCAGCCACCCAGGCTGGAGTGCAGTGGTGCAATCTTGGCTCACTGCAACCACTGTCTCCCGGGGTCAAGTGATTCTCCCATCTCAGCCTCCCGAGTAGCTGGGATTACAGGCACCTGCCATCATGCCCAGCTAATTTTTGTATTTTAGTAGAGACAGGGTTTCACCATGTTGGCCAGGCTGGTCTTGAACTCCTGACCTTAGGTGATCTGCCCGCCTCAGCCTCCCAAAGTGCTGGGATTACAGATGTGAGCCACTGTGCCCAGCATCTACTGTTTATTATTATGCTAACAGTTAACAGGGAACTACTGGCTTCACATTACAAGAAACAAGGGGCTCCCAAATTTGGAAACAAGTAAAGAATAAGTAGTACTCACTGAAAACCTTAGGTCAGCTGTCATCTTGTCCCTTTGATTCCAGTTTGTTCTAAGGTAGCGATAGTAATTTATCAGCTCTCAATCTGCAGAATCATCTTTATATTTCAAAAATTTCACATTTCAACTTTGCTACTTCCTCCTTTTGCTAGTCTTCCTAATCTTAGCCACATTCTCTCATTTCCTTCACTGCTTTGTACCCTGCTCCCAGCTTAGGCCTGGCACATAGTACGTGAGCAACAAATTTTATGTTAGAAATTTGATGACAGGTCTGTCTTTATTTTTTTATGATTTTCTCCAAATGCTTTTCAATATCACATTCCTGTCATAAGTCAGGCAGTGTGTTTGATGACATGAGAGACAGTCACCATCTTAGAGCTTATAAAGGAGAAGTAAGCATGCAAGTACAGTCAATCATTATCTGTGGATTCGTTTGTGAATTTGCCTATTCACTAAAAATTTTCATGGCACTTTCATAGTCCTTTGCAGATATGTGTAGAACAGTGACAAACTTCAGTCACCCAATGCTCGTATTCCCATCTCAGGTCAAACCACACAATGGTCTGCCTCTTGTGTCAGCTCCTGTACTGTGAACCAAGTGTCCTTTCTGCAGTCTATTTAGGGATACGTTTTTTGCATTTTTATTGGTGATTTTGCTGTTTAAAACGCTCTCAACATTGCTGCAATGCTGTCTAGTGTAAGCCCAAGAATGCCAGGATGGGCCTTAGCGAGAAAATACATGTGTTAGAAAACTGTTCATGTGCAAGTTATAGCCCCGTTGGTTATGAGTTCAATGTTCATGAATAAAGTGTCTTTAAACAGAAACACATAAAACAAGGTCATGTATTCATGGGCTGGTGAAAATATCATGGGCAGAGGCTCATGGGAACCTAACCCTGCATTTCCCCTAGGAGCAAGTCACTGTTCGCCCTTTGCTAAATCAGTGTTTGTGGAGACTTTATAGAACATAACTACCACTTACGAATGATGAGATTAACTGTGGGCAGGTGCTGTACAAACAGCTGCAAAGTTCAGTGAAGAGAGACAATTTCTCGTGGTTGAGTCAGGGACAGTTAATGAAAAGGAGGCATTTGAGATGAGACTCAAATGGTGGGTGAGACTCTGACAGAGGGGGAAACATTCCAGACACAGGAAACAGTGTGAGCCATGGTGTTTAGAAACTCTAGGGGTGGTATAGGGATCTGCAGGTAACCTTGTTTGGCTAAAAGCTGGGGAAGGTAAGATGGAAAACATACATTCTGTGGAGGACAAGTAAGAGTGTACTTAATGAAACGGGCAAAAAATAGCCATGAAAAGCTTGGGGATGATTTCCCCAAGAGGAATGAAGAAATCAGTCCATATAAAGACTTAAATGTTGAAAGCAGCTTTATTCATAGTGGCCAAAAACTGGAAACCACCCAAATGTTCATCAACAGTGGATGGTAAACAGATGCTGGTGTGTCTACATATTGGAATGCTACTCAGCAGTAAAAAGGAACAAACACCAGCCTGGGCCACATAGTGGGACCTCATCTCTACAAAAAAAAGAAGAAAAAGAAAAAAAAAAACATTAGCCAGGCATGGGGTACCTGTACACCTGTAGTCCCAGCTATTTTGGAGGCTTAGGCAGGAGGATTGCTTAAGAACGGGGAGGTCAAGGCTGCAGTGAGCTGAGATTGCACCACTGCACTCCAGCCTAGGTGACAGAGTGAGACCCTGTCTCAAAAAAATTAATAAAAATAATGTTTTTAAAAATCTTTAGGAGACGAAACATTTACTGCGTTTACATCCATGAGAAAGACCAACGAGGGGAAAAGGAGAACACAAAACAAGCTACCCACGAGGTACTGCCTTAGTAATGATCAGATGTGAAACAGAACCTCATGTATCTAAAGCCAAAGCTACGAGACGCCCTCCTGTGTGATAGTCCATTACCCATACTGTTGCTAACTTCGGTTTTATTTAAAACTCACTTTTTATTAGTAATATATATGCCAGTTCCTCTATAATATATCACCACATATCTGCATGGTTTTCTTCTCCAACCATAACACTACTGAATTAATGCTAAGAAAGATAACTGCTTGTGGTCACCCTGTGTTAGGAGCATTGTGTTGTCATCATTTTCTTCCAGGGAGCTCAGTGTGACCCACTGACTGTGCAAGTGAATGTTGCCATATGTACACCAAGATCTGTGCCATCCTGGTACTTTGGTCTTCCGGTCCTTGCCGAGGATCACTCTTTTGAGGGAGGAAAGAGCTGCCTTGTCCTAGTGGTGCCCACTCTCCCATGCAACCACTATTCGATGGTCGATAAAGGGATACCAACGTCAGGGATGGGCGTCCTGCAGGCATGGCCTCTGGCCTCCTCACAGCTTGGGTTAAAGAGATGTTCTCCAGGGAGCTGCCTACCTCTAGTTCTGTTTTCGAGTATCTTTTCCATTACAATATTCAGTCATCCCTCGGAATCCACAGAGGTTTTACTCGAGGACCTCCATGGATACCAAACCCTCAGATGCTCAAGTTCCTGATATAAAATGGCGTTGTATTTGCATATAACCTATGCCCATCCTCCCCTGCGCTTTAAATCAGCTCTAGACTACCTATAATACCTAATACAATGGAAATGCTCTGTAAATCGTTGTTATACTGTATTGGTCTTTATTTTTTGTTTGTTTTGTTTTGTTTGAGATGGGGTCTTGCTCTGTCACCCGGGCTGCAGTGCAGTAGCATGATCATGGCTCCCTGTAGCTTCGACTTCACCAGCTCAAGTGATCCTCCCATCTTAGTCTCCCAAGTAGCTGGGACCACAGGTGCACACTACCACACCAGTTAATTTTTTTATTTTTTGCAGTGGTGCAGTCTCCCTGTGCTGCCCTGGCTGGTCTCGAACCCGTGGCCTCAAGCAATCCTCCCACCTCAGCCTCCCCCAAAGTGCTGGGATTACAGACATGAGTCACCACACCCAGCTTATATTCTATTATGGTATTTTTTTCCTAATATGTTTGTCTTCCTAATATGTTTGATCCACAGATGCAGAACCCGCAGACTCAGAGGGCTAACTGACTGTATATCCAGTGATTCTCTTTTATATAAAACTAACTCTGGTCACATTCACTATGTAGCATCTTATGCTGCCTAACAAATCCCAGACAACTATCAGACACCTCTGCTTCCCAGAGTTAAGCCTTGATTTAGAAATCTTACTTTTATTTGCTTCACTCAGAGTGCCATCCCATGTGCCAAGCCTGGCCTGGGTTCTGGGGATACCACAGTGAACAAGACACAAAGACCCCTGTGTTCACCTACCGTCCTGGCTCCCCCGGGCCTGGACTGGCTGTCAGGCCCTGTGCACGCTGAAGACCCTGCTCCATGTGCTGCCATGTGCTTTGAGAGTGGTCTTGCTTTATTTTCATTGTACATTCCCTCTTTAGTAGCATATGTTCAAATCCGGAAGAATAAATAAAATTCTGAAATGAGAGGGAGGCAGGTGCGGTGGCTCATGCCTATAACCACAACACTGAGAGGCCAAGGAGGGAGGATTGCTTGAGGCCAGGAGTTTGAGACCAGTGTGGGCAGCACCCCGTCTCTACAAACAAAAAAAAAAATTTAATTAACCAGGTGTGGTGGTGCACCTGTCGTCCCAGCTGCTCGGGAGGTTGAATGTGGGACAATCCCTTGAGCCTGGGAGTTTGAGGCTGCAGTGAGCCATGATCACGCCACTGCACTCCACCCTGTCTTAATAATAAACAAATAAAAAATAGATGCAAGGGAACATTACTAAAAAAAACTATAAACCTAAAACATTAATGCTTTTCCTGGCTTCTGCTTTTTGTGATATAATAAAGAAACTCATTAGTCAAGGGGTGTTGCTAAATGCTAAAAAATTTAAAAAAAAAGAAAGAAAGAAAAATTAGCTTTTAAGCACTTGGTACTGATTTTGCCTGTGATGTTGCTGCTATTGTTGAGGTGGGGTGGAAAGATAAATGGGAAGTAACAGCTTTGGGCCACAACTCCCTGAAGGCTGGCGGCTTCTGCTCCAGATACTGCACTAGCAGCGTCTTGCAGTTTTGGTACCTCAGCCGCATCTGATGATTTCTTTTTTCTTTGTTTTAGGTTGGATGGATTCCTAAATCTGATCATCTGATCTCTTGCTCTCTCTTGCTTGCGCTCACGCTCTCTCTCTCTGTCTCTCTCCCATCTTTAATAGGAAAGGGAGAGTGGAGGGCATCTCAAAAAGATCATTCCTCTCCACGTTAACTGCTGTGTTGGGGAGGGAAGCCGTGCGTCTGGTTTCTTTATTTGGGCTCCACTTTCTTGCTTTCTAAGCACATCACGAGGCTGTCCTTCGGTCAGCTGATCACTGTGGCATGGCCCTTAACTGCTGAATAAACAGAATGGAAGTCAAGCGAAAGAAAAGCACAAATACAGACAGAGGCATAATTACAAGGGAACATTTTCAGTTGAAAACATTGCTCACCGGGAAAAACTTTACAGAGAAAAGTTTAAGCTATTTTCAGCATTCCCTTCAGAAATATTTTCTTACAGGGCTGCTATTTCCATAGTTCAAAAGAAACTATTAGAGCAGAGTATTAAGGTTTCAATTAATTCCAGAAGACAGCACAAATGAGGTCCAGCCAACTTCAAAGCGCCTGAATATTGATCATAGGATGTGAGTGCCAAGCAGAGGAAGCAACAGCTTCACTGCAGGGCTTCTGGGCTGCAGGGAGCAGTCGGGGTCCAAGCCCTCCTGCCATCCTCTCCCAACTCTGTCTCGGAAGAGGCTGTTTGAAAACCAGAGTGAAGCCATCACCTTTGCTGCATGAGAATGAAGTTCTGCCTAAAATAGGCACTTCCCCACCACCTCCATTTGCTGTGTTAGGGCATTTACACTTATGTGTGCCCATCTACAAAGCAGACATGAGAAAAATACGCATCAATTACCACCATATAAGTGCAAACTTCCACCTGTGCTGGGGAAACCAGGAGTGCCCGGTGCGTTTTATACCTGTGGTTCTCAGAGGTCAGACTTCACATCATCCCCAATCCAGAACTGATTTTTTTTTCAGTGATTTGTAGCAAAATTTAAAAAAAAAAAACAAAATACTGAATTCTTACAGAGCTAAATTGATTTTTTTTTCTTTTTTTTTTCTGAGGTGGAGTTTCACTTTTGTCACCCAGGCTAGAGTGCAGTGGCACAATCTTGGCTCACTGCAACCTCCGCCTCCTGGGTTCAAGTGATTCTCCTGCCTCAGCCTCCTGAGTAGCTGGGATTACAGGCACACGCCACCGCACCAGGCTAATTTTTTTTTTTTTTTTTTTTTGTATTTTTAGTAGAGACAGGGTTTTGCCATGTTGACCAGGCTCCAACTCCTGATCTCAGGTAATCCGCCTGCCTCAGCCTCCCAAAGTACCGGGATTCCAGGCATAAGCCATTGCACCCGGCCAGCTTAACTGATTTTTTAAGGCTGTCTTTTATTTGAACATTTTCAAATTTCGTTATAGATCCACACCCCTTGAGAAATGGGCCGGCGATGGATCTTTTACATCCGAAAAACAGCTCAGCTGCAGCAGCCACCGAGGCCTGGTTAGAGGCACAGAAAAGAAGGGGTACATGGGGAATGGGAGAAGGAAATACCAGATGGACAGGCTCCTGGGCTGCTGTGCCAGGCTGAGAAAGGGCTGTGGGAGCCCTCGAGCTGCAGGCGTCTATCAGAAGAGGCCAGCGTCTTTATAGGTGACCTGCATCCGCACCCACTGTGCTGGTCCATGGCTAGAAACAGCCTGCAGGAATTCTGGGCACAGACACGGCACTGTGTGCCCTACTCACAGGCACGGACACCCTCACTGCCCAGCAGGGGACGGCATCCCCTTTATAGTGACTTCACAGGTCCCGTTCCACACTGCCCTGCCCAGCAGCGGAGACCGAGTGCAGAAGGAGTTTCTACAGGCACAGTTTGCCCAGCTTAGCAGTTGCAGGGGGTGGTGTATGAGCAGATTGGACCGAATGGAGTCGCGGGTGGCTGTCCTCGCAGAGCCGTCCCACCAAGAGGCTTGGCATTGGTGCTGGCGGGCTGGGAAGTCAGAGGCAGGAGCGGCTCGGTTGGCCTTGGTGAGCAGGGTCTCGCCTTGAGCCATTTCTCTTTCTACTCAAAGTGGATGGCCAGGGGCGCTGCTCGTTGTTCCACCCAGAGAGAAGGTTTTCCCTCCACTGACACTCACAGCCGCCCACGTCACTGGTATGTAGTCACCATGCATTTTCAGCTTGCACCCACATGCTGAGCTGACCTACACTTAAACCAAGTTTGGGCTCTGTCCCCCTCCTTAGCTGGTTGTATAGGACCCTCCCTGGTGGCCATAGGTGTGAGCTGAGGAAGGGAGTGACAGGAGGTCAGGACCCCCTCCCGGGCTCATGCAACCTTGTGCCATCTGATTCTGCTGGGCCTGACCCTACCTGTACCATGCCCCCCGTGAAATGGACTAATGGTGGGGCCATTCAACTTTACAACTTGTGAATCTGGCAGAACCCAGCTCATAGTAGACACTTCTGGATGCCTGGCCACTTGGTACCCTGTGATCAAGGGCCCGTAACATGCCAGGAGCTACTTTTCAAAAGCAGGCTAATTCTTGGCTATGGATAGCACCGCCTTCTCCAAAGTTCCGAGCTCTGCGCTGGGATTCTCCCACGAGCTTGCTGTAAGCTCTACCCAGCATCTCTTTCTAGCACCTGCACCTTCAGCACCACGAGGTTGGCTGGGCCTTACAGTCCAAGCAGCAGGGCTGCTTAGCGGGAGCCTGGACCTGCAAGGGAGCCCTTTCTGCTCCTGAGCCCACGTGAAGCTGACAGTTTTTCATGTCACCTGGTATGTGCGCTGCAGAAGTGTTCCTAGGTGTGGAATGTGTTGCCTCCAGAACCCAAAGAGGCCTTCCAGGCACTTTGTTTTCTTCTGTGTGATCGTTGATGCAGGATGCAGCAATTTGTCTTTAATTTTGGGGAG
Source organism: Colobus angolensis palliatus (assembly GCF_000951035.1). Lineage (NCBI taxonomy): Eukaryota > Metazoa > Chordata > Mammalia > Primates > Cercopithecidae > Colobus > Colobus angolensis. Next base: position 899,133 of record NW_012115855.1, on the reverse strand, counting down.
CAGATATGCCGGCATGCCCCTGACTGCTGGGCCTCCGAACAGCTCACTGAAGTGGCAGGTCCTTGAATCTTCATGGGGTTTGCCTCCCACCTACTAGTGGGCCTGCGTCTTACCTAGGCTTTGCTCACTCGCCACCTTTAGCTCGTCCTACCCAATGGGCATGCGTGAAGTCATCGGTGCACTGGGCCCTGTGCTGTTCTATGGGAAGGCCATGCAGTTCAGACCGCCCTGGCTTAGATTATGAGGGAGGGCAGGAGAATTAACATAGCCCTGAGGTAAACTGTGAATGAATATTGTTGTCCATCCACATGAATGCAAACTTTCTGATCCTCTCTTCCAATTAGAATAGGAAAGGATACATTTGCCAACTCAAAGGCCTTCTTTGTCCCTCAGGCCTTCTCATTGTGCTTTAACAATACCGTACCCAACGCTACAGTTGACATCAGAGCTTTTATGGGGTTGAGCCTGCAGTAGTCCATGCTGTCTCTCCAAGATCTATCCAGTTTCCACAGGGGCCAGGCCAGTCAGTGAAATGGAGGGAGATATGATGAGACCACCACCTCTTTACTCTTTACATCTTTCCTGGGGTTATTAATCTCCACCATTTCCCCTAGGGTGCAATAGTGTTTTTGAAGTATGTTTTTGGCAGGGATGGGGGTTGGGGGGAGTGGGAATAGAGAATCCCACGGGTCAAGGACCCCAGATAGTGGTGACACCAACTGCCAAATACATCAATTCCAATTGCGCACTCACGGACTGCAGAAATGGTCACAGGTGGGACTGTGGACTCAGCGGACTACTGAGAGCCAAATTGTAGCCGGGATTCCATCTATTACCCCAACCCCAGTAAGTCACTTCTCCAACAATAGGGTCCCAGAGTTACTCGGGGCCATGCGTGTCAGTGTCAGTGCAGACCCTGTGTCCACCAGTCCTCAAAATGTCTGAGCATTGCCCCTTCCCAGCATCCAGCCACCTGAGTCAATGGCCACGGTTCCCTTTGGGGGAGAATTCGGGGGCTCAGTATGGGATGCATGTGACACAGTGTTATGAGATGATCCTCCTTCCTAGAAATGTGGCCACCTCCTCAGTTAATTGGTCCCAGATCTGAAAAATAGACACTGGTCCATGACCGAGAAAAGGCTCATGACTTTATTTGGGCAGCTACAGCTGCCCTGAGCTTTCTGCTCTTCCACTTTTGTCTTTTTCTGGTTGTAGGTGTTAAGCAGCATCCCACTGGCCACCCGTCCATGTGGCCTCTAGGGTCACCATGCTGTGATAACCACCTCCACCGCTCCCATCTTGCTGCTCTCCAGGGTCACTGCAGCCTGGTGTCAGGCTGCCACAGCTCCTTTACACCATGGGGTGGGGCATGACCATGAATGAGCACAGCTCTGCAACCACCCCTTCCACCACCAACCCTGGGCTGCAGAGGAAGCCACTACAGATCACCAGAGTGACATCAGTGTCCCTCTCATCAGGGCATTCCTGACTCCTCAGTGTGCCCCAGGGCCCTCTGTGGAACACAACTAGGGGTCTTCTGGCCTCAGTAAGATGATTTACAGCATGACCACTCCCCTAAGGTTCTTTTATATTTTAATTCTGCCTCACTCTATCGCCAAGGCTGTAGTGCCGTGGTGCAGTCATAGCTCACTGCAGCCTCAAATTCCCAGACTCAAGCAATCCTCCCTCCTCAGCCTCCCTAAGTGCTGGGATTACAGGTGTGAGCCCCCGCAGGCTCTTTATTCCTTCCTATCTGTTAGAGCCACGTGGGCATTGTCGCTTCGCTCTGTGTTGGCTGTCACACTTCCAGGCTCCCAACAGCACATAGCAGGAGTTTTCCCCGTCCTCTGGAGTCCTTGCCAGGGTGTTAAATCCTGTGTCCCCCAAACTGATGGATTCTTGCTTATCCAATCTTATATTCTGGCCTCCTTGATCAAGCCCCCTCAAAATGCAATCTCAGAGGCGCTCTCCTGACTCCTGCAGGCACATGCTGGCCAACCCCTCAGATCCTTTAGAGGACAATTGCTGTCCTCCCTGGGCAGCTGCAGGTGTGTGCTGGGATTGAAGCCTGTCTGCAGTTTGGCAGCCAGGAGAGGAGGTGACTGCAGGTCCTAAGGAGGCACCTGTGGCTGGGCAGTGTCAGTGTCTCTGCAGTGCCTCTGCAGTGTCTCCCAGCACAGGGCACCTCTCACTAGGGAAGGGTGGGCCAAATCTGCAAGCTCCGAGGGCTCTAGGGGTCTGCAGAGCCCATGTCCTGGGAGGCATCTATGTATATGCTCCCATGCCATGCTTGTAGGCTGTGTTTTCCCAGCCAGATGAATGACCTCAGCACAACACAGCTGCCTTGACTGAGTATTTAAACATCCCCAAAGTCCTGGGACTATCAGATCCTCAATCCACTGGTCAGCTCTGTCAGCTCTTTCGCCACAGGAGACAAAAGCCTCCTCAGAAGCTGGAGAGAGACCACTGGCTCTCACACCCAGCCTCAAACTGCTCATTTGCTCTATTATCCTTCCCAGGGGCTCAATACAGCTCAGCAGTCACAGCAACTCCACTCTCCCTGCAGCCGCTGTGCCCCCCCATGTATTTCAAATATCTCCATAGCCTGATCATGGCCTAAACTGTATTCTGCCTGGGCAGTAGGAAGAAAGGGCTTCATAAGGGCACAGGATAGCACTGGCTGGATGGCTATTCCTACGAACGCTCTGGATCCAGAGAAAGCTGTAAAAGTAGCCGTGATGTCTGAAAAGAAGAGATTTTTGGGCAAGTCATTTACCCCTGCCTGCCTTCGTGTTCTCATCTTAAATCCTACTTTCTGATTGGCTGCAAGGATGAAATGGTAATGTATGGAAGTCACTGGTCACAATACCTGTGATGGGGGAGCACTCAAACAGCAGCAGGGGGAAGTTGGCTCTGGGCTCCTCCTCCTTCCCCATCCTCCCTAATGCAAACAAGCCCAGACTCATTGCTCATTACCATATCACTAGTCTGCTAAGAAACCCTCTTTCTGATTTACCATCATCCTCACTCTTCTTGTTAGGATCCAGAAAGCTGTAAAGAGGGCTTCAGTGACATCTATAGGAGTCTCATTCTTTTAAAAATTCAAAGCACGTAATGGCTAATGGTAGCATTTATAAAATCTAAGTAGTAGACACATAGGTATATGTTATGACATTTTCTGCACTTCTGTATGTTTAAAAACTTTTTTTAAAGAAACTATGGAGGGCAAAAAGACAATTTACATAATCCAGAGGGAATTTCACAGGAGAACTCACAGTGGGGACGAAGCCATGGGCAGGTGAGGGCAGAACGACCAGGAGGTTTGGTGAGAAAGTGGACGGGGGGGGAATCGGGAGTGTCGCCTACGACTGGTGGGGGTGGCCAGGTGGATGGCTGTGGCATTGGTGGATTTAGGAAACACAGAGAGCGGTGGATACATAGGAGCAGCACGATGCCAGGGGGACGTCCAATAGAGCCATCAGGGGCAGCGGGCCCCTGAGGTGTGTTCCCAGAGAGAGGCAGCCACCTGTCAATGATGGTTCAAGCACAGAGTAAAATGGCCAATGGGAGGGGGCCAGACAAAAAGAGCCGCCCCGGCACTCGCAGCCAGGCAGAGCAGGAGAAAGTGCTGGAAACAGGAGAATTGGAAGCATCACTACGTCAAAACAGCCGAATTTTAAAAAGCAAACAGAGGAAAAGGTTCACAACAAATAAAACAGACAAAAGATTGCTATTCTGAATAGTTACAGCGTTCTTACCATGAATAAATTAAAAACACCAAGATTCTGATCACCAAGCAGGTAAAATACTTGAATAGATGATTCACCAAAGAGGAATTAAACGTGTTAACAATCCGATGGGGAAAAAAAGTTAAAGAAATGAACCTGAAGCTTTTCACCTATCACATTGCTGGTTTGGTGCTGATGACAGTAGTTTGGGGGATTGTTTTTAATGAAGTCTTGCTGGTGAAGAAGTGATGACGTGCATTGCTGGTGATGGTGATGGTATACAATTGCACGGCTTTCACAAAAGCAGCTTGAGAACAGGCGTCAGAGGCCTTAAAATATCACATACTTTGCTTGCATCTAATTCGGTCAATTTATGCCAAAAGTAATTTTATTTATAATAGCAAAAAAAGAGATAATGTGCAATAAGTTTAGTCTCTCCACTGCGGAAAATGTAGTTCCACAGATCAGCCTTACAGAGTTTATAATAAGATGAGGAAATGCTCATGTTATTATAAAAAGACAGAGTTTCACTCTTTTCGCCCAGGCTGGAGTGAAGTGGCGCGATCACGGCTCACTGTAACCTCCATCCCCCACCGGGTTCAAGCGATTCTCCTGCCTTAGCCTCCCAAGTAGCTGGGATTGTAGGCGCCCGCCACTATGCCTGGCTAATTTTTGTATTTTTAGTAGAGATGGGGTTTCGCCATATTGCCCAGACTGGTCTTGAACTCCTGACCACAAGTGATCCACCCGCCTCGGCCTCCCAAAGTGCTGGATTACAGCTGTAAGCCACACGCCCAGCCATAATATTATTTTTAAAAACAGAATTTTTTTGATCAGTGCTAAAGGAGAAAATTAACTGGCTTATCCCATATGCAAAGATGGAAGAGAAAAATGTAATGATCTCAATAGATTTAGATAAAGCATTCAGGGAATTCAAAGTTTATTCACACACACAAAAAATACACCAATAACAGACTGTGAAGAAAAAAGAACCCATTCATAATAACAATAGTGCTAGAAATCTACGTGGTACTCAGAAATAATTTTAATAAAGTATACACTCGTACATTTGTAAAGAAAATTACAAATCATTATTAAAAGAAATAAAACATTAATGCAAACATGGCAAGGTGTTAAAATTCAAGTCAGGCAGCCACTTTGGGAGGCTGAGGCAAGAGGACCACTTGAGCTCAGGAGTTTGAGACAGGCCTGGGCAACATGGCCAAAAATACAAAAAAATCAGCCAGGTGTGGTGGTGCACACCTGTGGCCCCAGCTACTCGGGAGGCTGAGCAGGAGAATCACTTGAACCTGGCAGACGGAGGCTGCAGTGAGCCAAGATCATGCCACAACACTCCAGCCTGGGCAACAGAGTAAGACTCTGTCTCAAAAAAAAAATCAGGCATTTGTTACAATAGTCATACATACACATAATTTTATGTATGTTCAAAATAGTTTATTATGAATTTTAAATGAAAATATATTTAATTTGCCTTAGCTGTTACATCTTCCATCACAGAGCTGTAATTGCCAGGGTGCAAGTGCCGGTGTTTTTTCCTGTATTTTATCATCATCATCCTCAGCTGTTCACTGGCTGCTGACCTGGGGCTCCGAGCTGCTAGGCCTGTGGGAACCCCATGACACGGGAGAGAGCCAGTGGCAGTTCCACTGCGAGCGGGTTCAGAATAGTCGCCAATCCAGGTCAATGCTTGTTGTGTTACAATGGCGCCACCTACTGGTCGGTTCTGGTTCTGCCATGCGTCCCTGGGTCTGAAGGGACACCACCAGTTGTATTGGGTAGTCTGTTTCTAGCCACTCTGTGTAAAGAGAATAAAGGATTCAGGACCGAAGCAGATTACAGTTGCTCAGCTCCTTTCTCAGTTAGCTGAAGCAGACCAATGCCTTCCCCTCCAGAGAATTTCGACTGTGCTTTTCCTCCCGCCTTGCAGAGGTTAAAGGAGTGGAGTCCTATGTTCTGGAGGGCTCCCTCCCAGCATCCTTGCCAACACCACGGCAATGTTTGAAGCTCTTTAAAAATCATGCCTCAAACCCACATTTGAAGTGAGATTTGAGGGGGAGAACTATTTCTGCAGTAGGATAGGAAAAAACCGCATGAAATGGGAACATAACTTTTTCCGTTTCAAAGCAAGTTGGTCAGCGATGCTATGTAAATGTGTTGGGGTGGTTTTTAGAAATCATGGAATGTTAGCGCTGGACAAGACCTTAGAGATATGTTACTAATTCCCCACAAGGCATCTGAATGTCGAAATGTCCAAGAATGTAAGTGTGAAACTAAGAACAAAATTGACTCAATAATACTATATACTAAAATTACTAAATTTCACTAAATATACTAAAATACTAAATACTAGTATTTCTAGCACTACACACATGGGTTCCCACATCACGCGATGAAGCGTACCTTTCTCCTTCCATGCTGTTTATCAATTCTCTACATCTGCACAACAGACCACTAACGAAGCTGACTGCTTACTTGTATTGATGGTGAAATCATCAACAGCCTGAGTACTTTGTGCTTCAGAATTACTGAAAATCAGGCCAGGCACAGTGACTCAAACTTGTAATCCCAGCACTTTGGGAGGCCGAGGTGGGAGGATCACCTGAGGTCAGGAGTTCAAGACCAGCCTGGGCAACATGGTGAAACCTCGTCTCTACTAACAATACAAAAATTAACCAGGCGTGGTGGCACATGCTTGTAATCCCAGATACTCGGGAGGCTGAGACAGGATAATCACTTGAACCTGGAAGACAGAGGTTGCAGTGAGCCAAGATGATGCCACTGCACTCTAGCCTGGGCGACAGAGTGAGACTCTGTCTCAAAGTAAAATAAAACAAAATAAATAATAAAATAATGAACATTAAAATAAATTACTGAAAATCTATATCTTCATGGAGCAACATTTGTGTCACAGAGGCTACAGAGCATCCCCTAGTCACTTCCTTCAATTAGTTTTATGATTTACTTGGATAACAATGTAATGATAATTGCCAGCATTTTGTGCTGTAAGCTGTCAAGCACTGCACTTGGGGGTCTATTTACAGTAGCTCATTTAGTGTTCTTGATGATCCAATATGCCAGATACTCTTTGCACCCTTTTTACTAATGAAAAACTTGAGGTTCAGAGAAGCTAAGATACTTTCCTAAGGACTCACAGCAGATGGTAGGAGGTAGAGCTGAGATCAGCAGCTAGGCTGCCTGAGGCCAAGGCGGGCTTACTTAGCCACAAAGCAGCAGGTAGCAAAGAAGCCCTGTAGCAAAGAAGCCCGGTAGCAAACACTGCCCACAGGTATACTGGAGAGATCCCTGGATTGGTCCCCGTCCTTCACAGTTGGAACCCAATACCCATCAGCTGAAGGACTCAGACAAGTCACCCCATGAGCCTCAGTTTATCCATAAAATGGGACTTAAAACCTACCTCACAGCATATTAATGGTACTTTCACCATTAACATGAAAAGTACATAATACAGTACATGGAAATTCGCTTGATGAATGCCAACATGCCACACAAATGTAAGTTGTCTGTATTACAATATCTTTCCCTCCTAGTTTTAGTTAACCATTTTTGGAAGCTTGTTTTTTGCAATGACTATCCTTACTCTGAGTAAAAGCTTCTGAAATGTTCCTTATTTACGATCTTATAAATGTTTGTTTGTGTGCACACTGTGTGACCATCTAGCAAGTCAGTCATTCTTGGCTACTCTTTTTTTTTTTTTGGCTGAGCACAGGGGATTTTATTGATGGTACACGACAAGGTGGGGCTCC
>NW_012115855.1:877730-890770 GCF_000951035.1 Colobus angolensis palliatus | reverse complement strand
CCCCCTGCAAATGAGCCCCAGCCTTCTCCATGGTGGTGAAGACGCCAGTGGACTCCACGACGTACTCAGCGCCAGCATCGCCCCACTTGATTTTGGAGGGATCTCGCTCCTGGAAGATGGTGATGGGGCTTCCGTTGATGACAAGCTTCCCGTTCTCAGCCTTCACGGTGCCATGGAACTTGCCATGGGTGGAATCATACTGGAACATGTAAACCATGTAGTTGAGGTCAATGAAGCGGTCATTGATGGCAACAATATCCACTTTACCAGAGTTAAAAGCAGCCCTGGTGACCAGGCGCCCAATACGACCAAATCCGTTGACTCCGACCTTCACCTTCCCCATGGTGTCTCAGGGATGCGCTGGCGATGCAAAAGAAGATGTGGCTGACTCTCGAACAGGAGGAGCAGAGAGCCGGCTACTCTTTAAAAGTCAAAAAATAAAAGATGTTGGCAATGTTGCAGAGAAGAGAGAACGCTCATATACTGTTGGTGGGAATGTAAATTATTCAGCCCCAGTGGAAAGCAGTTTGGAGATTTTTCAAAGAACTAAAACTACAACTACCATTCACCCCAGCAATCCCAGTCCTGGGTATGTACCCAAAGGGAAATACATTATTCTACCAAAAATACATCTGCACTCACATGTTGATTGCAGCACTGTCCACAACAGCAAAGCCGTGGAATCCACCTAGGTGCCCATCAGCGGAGGACTGGATCAAGAAAATGGGGCTTCCCTTTGCAGCAACGTGGATGCAGCTGCAGAACATTATCCCAAGTAAATTATCACAGAAACAGAAAACCACTTACAAGTGGGAGTGAAACCGTAGGTATACATAGACATAAAGATGTAAACAATAGGCCGGGCGCGGTAGCTCACGCCTGTAATCCCAGCCCTTTGGGAAGCCAAGGTAGGATGGCTTCAGGCCAGGAGTTTGAGACCAGCCTGGGCAACATAGTGAGACCCTGTTCCTACAAAAAATAAAAATATAAAATGTGACTCACGCCTGTAATCCCAGCACTTTGGGAGGCCAAGGCGGGCGGATTGCCTGAGGTCAGGAGTTTGAGACCAGCCCGACCAACGTGGAGAAACCTCATCTCTACCAAAAATACAAAATTAGCCAGGCGTGGTAGCACATGCCTGTAATCCCAGCTACTCAGGAGGCTGAGGCAGGAGAATCACTTGAATCTGGGAGGCAGAGGTTTTAGTGAGCCGAGATTGCACCATTGCACTCCAGCCTGGGCAACAAGAGCGAAACTCCGTCTCAAAAAAAAAAAAAAAAAAAGTCATTCTTAACTCATTTTTACCAAATATAATGTTAAAAATATATATATATATATGTGTCCTCTCAGTTTTATAAGCCACTCTGAATGCGTGCCATGATGTGAAGCTAGATTAAGATGGGGGATTAATGGAAAAGATTTGGGTGTTTACTTCATATTTTTCCCATTAACATTCAATCATCTTTTTTTGTAAACTTTTAAGAAAAAATTAAGTAGATCCATTAATGAATAAAATGATGTTATTTGTCCACTAAAAGGATGTAAGTATGGAAAGTGAGGTGTGATAAAACTGACAGATGAAATATCTGGCAGATGAAATAATGCATACGATGTTTGTAAGTGATACAGTGTAAAATAAAAGCAAGACATGTATTCTTGTGTGATTTTTGTTTTTTTGTTTTTTGTTTGTTTTGAGACGGAGTCTCACTCTGTTGCCGAGGCTGGAGGGCAGTGGCGCAATCTCGGTTCACTGCAGCCTCCACCTCCTAGGTTCAAGTGATCCTCCTGCCTCAGCCTCCTGAGTAGTTGAGACTACAGCTGCCACCATCCCAGCTAAGTTTTTGGGTTTTTTTTGTTTTGGTTTTTTTTTTTTTTGGTAGAAACGAGGTTTCACTATTTTGGCCAGGCTGGTCTCGAACTCCTGACCTCAGGTGATCCACACACCTCGGCCTCCCAAAGTGCAGGGATTACAGGCGTGAGCCACCACGCCCAGCTTCTTGTTGTCATTATGACGGGTTGCTGAGGGTCCTCTGGGAAGTGGGAGAAGGTCCCATGCCGCAGGGTGGGAAGCCCACAAGGCGCTCCAACCTTAGCCCCAGGAAATGGAGACAGAGAAGACAGAGCTGCCTCCTCACTCCTGGGTGTGGACCCCAGAAAGGTCTTCTTCCCCTCAGATCACGCCTCCTACACTGTCTTTATTAAGAGCAGGTTTATGACAAGGACATGAAGGAGGACGGTGGAGAGAGAATGGGGTCAACCAAGGTCCCTAAGTGATTGTCCCACATTAGTCTCTTATCCTGGGCTGGTGGTGACTTAGCCCTTGACAACTTACCTGCCTCTGAAGGTCATGACGTGACCAGAGCAGGGAGATGATAGACTCAGCAGTGACAGTCAACTCCCCAGAGGTGACAATAGCGATTGGGGAAGGCCGGTGGCGTCTGGGCACAGGGCTGGCCTGTGCTGTGGACTCTTCCCAGGACCTTGGTGCAGCCAACTGCCTCATCCCAGGCCCAAAGCTCTGCCATCTGGCTTTTTGTGATTTCTATTTCGAGGCTCACAGCAAGACTGTCCTCCCCGCTCCTCCAGATGTTCCTGTCTCTGCAGACACTGGAGCAGAGGAAGGTGGGAGCCAGTGCTCAGAGCTGCCCAGCCATTTGCCTTCAGGGGCCATGGGCTTGTGAGGAGTCAGGGTGACCCTCATCCAGTTTGCCCGGGACTGACGGGTCCCCCAGGATGCAGGACTTTCAGTGCTAACACTGGGATGGTCCTGGGCAAGCTGAGTGATGGGTCACCAAGGATCCCCAGGATTCCAAGTGGCTCCGGGCTCTTTGTCTCCCTCTATTTGGAGACTGTGTCTGTCCTGCACCCACGAAAGCGTTCAGTGGCCTCATGGCCCAGTGGCTGTGTGGCTGGGTCAGCTGCAACTTGGGACCCTGATATTTTCTCCATGGGGCAAGAGTGATGGGTGTTTGGCAGCCACTGTCACAGCCTTTGATGTGATAACAGCACTGTCGTGGGCCACAACCCCCAGTGTGGGCTGAAGACAGCCACAAGCCTGCCTGGACTCACAGCCACATTGAGATTAGTGCCAGCAAAGTGCCCTCTGTAGGTGGGACAACTGTGCCCCCTCGACTCACTCTGCAAGGAGCTTAATGACAGCCCTGAGGTGCCAGGGCCTGGGGTCACGGAGCTCCCATAGCCGAGGACAGTGCTGTTATCACATCATGCCCAGCACTACCATGCCCAGCTAATTTTTGCATTTTTAGTAGAGACGGGGTTTCACCATGTTGCCCAGGCTGGTCTTGAACTCCTGGCCTCTACAAGGCCTCTACAAGTGATCCACCCTCCTCGGCCTCCCAAAGTGCTGGGATTACAGGTATGAACTACCGCTGAGCTATCACTTCCGGCCAGACACCACATTTTTTTTTTTATCCACTCATCGGCTGATGGGCACTTCGGTTGAATCCTTATGTCTACAATTGTAAATTGTGTTGCAATAAACATATGCATGCAGATGTCTTTTTTTAATTAGTATTTAATGACTGAATTTCCTTTGGGTAGATACTCAGTAGTGGAATTGCTTGATTGAATGGTAGATCTACTTTTAGTTCTTCGAGAAATCTCTATACTGCTTTCCTTAGAGGTTGTGTTAATTTACATTCCCACCAGCAGGGTATGGGCATTCTTTTTCTACCACATTCGTGCCAACATCTATCATTTTTTGACTTTTTGGTAATGGTTATTCTGGCTGGGGTAAAGTGGTATTTCACTGTGGTTTTAATTTGCATTTCCCTGATGATTAGTGATATTGAACATTTTTTCATACATTTGTTGGTCATTCGCATATCTTTTTTGAAAAATGTCTGTTCATGCCATTTGCCTACTTTTGTAATGTGATTATTTGGGTTTTTTTCTTGCTGATTTGTTTTAGTTCCTCATAGATTCTGGATATTAGTGCTTTATCAGAGGCATAGCTTGCAAATATTTTCTCCCATTCTGTAGGTAGTCTGTTTCCTCTGTTGATAATTTATTTTGTTGGGCAGCTTTTTAGTTTAATTGGGTCCCATTTATTTTTGTTGTTATTGTTGTTGCATTTGCTTTTGGGGTCTTAGTCCTAAATTCTTTGCCTAGGCCTGTTCAGAAGAGTTTTTCCTAGGTTTTCTTCTAGAATTTTTATGGTTGCAGGTCTTAGATTTAAGTCTTTCATCCATGTTGAGTTGATTTCTGTATACAGTGAGAGATGGGGATCCAGTTTCATTCTTCTACACGTAGCAATCCGATTTTCCCAGCAGCATTTATTGAATAGAATATCCTTTCCCTAGTGTGTGTTTTTGTGTGCTTTTTGAAGATTAGTTGGATATAAGTATTTGGCTTTATTTCTGGATCCTCTATTCTGTTGCATTGGTCTTATGTGTCTATTTCTGTATCAGTACCATGCTGTTTTAGCTACTACAGTCTTGTAATATACAATTTGAAGTTGGGTAGTGTAATGCCTCCAGATTTGTTCTTTTTGCTTAGGATTGCTTTAGCTATATGTGCTCTTTTTTGGTTCCATGTGAATTTTAGGTTGAGGGTTTTTCTAATTCTGTAAAAAATGACCTTGGTATTTTGACAGGAATTGTATTGAATCTACATATTGCTTTGGGCAGTATGGTCATTTTCACATTGATTCTTCTAATTCATGATCATGGAATGTTTTTCCGTTTGGTTATGTCATCTATGATTTCTTTCATCTACTTGCTTTCGTAGTTCTCCTTGTAGAGACCTTCCATCTCCTTGGTTAAGTATATTCCTAGGGTTTTTGTTTGTTTGTTTTGTTTTGTTTTGTTTTTTTGAGACAGAGTTTCGCCCTTATTGCCCAGGCTGGAGTGCAATGGCATATCTTGGCTCACCACAACCTCTGCCTCCAAGGTTCAAGTGATTCTTCTGCCTCAGCCTCCTCAGTAGCTGGGGTTACAGGTATGCACCACCATGCCCAGCTAATTTTGTATTTTTAGTAGAGATGGGGTTTCTCCATGTTGGTCAAGCTGGTCTCGAACTCCTGACCTCAGGTAATCCACCCGCCTTGGCCTCCCAAAGTGCTGGGATTACAGGCATGAGCCACCGCACCCGGCCTTTTTGGTAGCTATTATAAAAGGAACTGAGTTCTTGATTTGACTCTCAACTTGGTTATTGTTGGTGTATAGTAGTGCTATTCATTTGTGTATATTGATTTTGTAACCTGAGACTCTACTGAATTTGTTTATCAAATCTAGGTGTCTTTTGGATGAGTCTTTGGGATTTTCTAGGTATAAGGTCATATCATGGCAAACAGAGATAGTTTGACTTCCTCTTTTACAATCTGGATGCCCTTTATTTCTTTCTCTTGCCTGATTTCTCTGGCTAGGATTTTCAGTACTGTGTTGAATAGAAGTAGTGAAAGTGGACATTCAGGTCTTGTTCCAGTTCTTCGAGGGAATGTTTTCAACTTTTCCCCATTCAGAATGATGTTGGCGGTGGGTTTGTTGTATGTGGCATTTATTATTTTGAGCTATGTTCCTTCTATGCCTAGTTTGTTGAGGGTTTTTATCATAAAGTGATGCTGAATTTTATGGAATACTTTTTCTGCATCTATTGAGATAATCGTATGGTTTTGTTTTTAATTCTGTTTATGTGGTGAATCACACTTATTGACTTGTGTATGTTGAACTATCCCTGCATCCCTGGGATGAGACTCACTAGATCATGGTAAATTATCTTTTTGATGTACCATTGGATTCACTTTGCTAGAACTTTGTTGAGGATTCTTGTATCTGTTTTCATCAAAGATATCGGTCTGTGGGTTTTTTTGTTGTGTTCTTTCCTGGCTTTGTTATCAGGGTGATAATTGGCTTCATAGAATGAGTTAGGGAGGGTTTCTTCCTTAATCTTTTGGAATTGTTTCTGTAGGATTGATAGCAATTCTTCTTGGAATGTCCAGTAGGATTTGGCTGTGATTCCACTGGGTCCTGGGCTTTTTAATGTTGGGAGATTTTTTATTACTCATTCAATCTCACTGCTTGTTATTGGTCTGTTCAAGATTTATATTTCTTCCCAATTCAAGCTGGGTGGAGGTGGGATTTGGGGTTAATTTTGTTTTGTTTTGCTGAGGTCAGTAGGAAGAGTCAGCTCAGAAGCTGAAAAGCAGCCTGGAATCCCAGTCCACCAACCCCTTGCTTTTCCCCCATCTAGCCCAGCCTCAGTTCATTCTCCCAGCAAAAGAAAGAAACCAAAGCACTACTGGCAGATCTTCACAGGTTTATGTGTGGGTCTGAGGCCTGAGCCAACTAAGCACATATTTTGAACATCCCACTTTTCAACAATGAAAAATTATTTCTCATTTCCTTTCTGCTAATTAACAAGATTCTAGCATTTATTTCTGTAACAGTTATTAGGCTCTCAGTTTCCTCCTCTGGAGACAGAAACCCCAATTAGGGGCCTTCAAATGCTAACCAAACAACCTTTCATGCAGATTAGAGTTACTTTTTTTTTTTTTTTTTTGGCGGAGTTTTGTTCTTGTTGCCCAGGCTGGAGTGCAATGGCACAATCTCAGCTCACTGCAACCTCCGCCTCTGGGATTCAAGAGATTCTCCTGCCTCAGCCTCCCGAGTAGTTGGGATTACAGGCATGCGCCACCACACCCGGCTAATTTTGCATTTTTAGTAGAAATGGGGTTTCTCCATGTTGGTCAGGCTGGTCTCGAACTCCTGACCTCAGGTGATCTGCTCGCCTCTGCCTCCCAAAGTGTTGGGATTACCAGCGTGAGCCACCACACCGCCCCCTAGAGTTACTTATAAATGCATTCATACTACTATTTACACTGAAATCTTTTTAGCCTAAGTAACCATAAAGATAACACAAAACCAACCTTTGGCAAGTTGCTTCCGGCACCTCAGTTTTCTCTTCTATGAGACAGAATTAAAGGCACGCATCCCAAAGGCTGTTGTGAGGGTCCCAGGGTGATTCAGAAACAGGGTAGAAGGAATGTGCACAATGAACCCAAGCTTTGTTTTGAACCAGAAGGTGAGCTCTGTGATAGCAGGATTTTCCCCAGGTCCTAGAACAGAGGGCATAGATCAGGGGCCTCAAATAGCGTGCTGGATAAATGAATGAATGAACCAGGACATTTTTTCAGAAATCCCTAAACTGACAGAAAGACCCCAGGGCCACAAGCTCCCCCTGTGCCTTGAGCAAGTGACTCGGCCTCCTCGGACAGGCGTCCCCTCAGGACCTCTGAGTTTCCTCCAGACTCTACCCAGCAGTGAACAGACAAAGCCACACACAAAAGTACACAGGCCCAAAGAACAAGGCCCAGGATTGCTCAGGGTCCCTAACCTACCCCAGGAGCCCTCCTTCCTTGCACACCAGCCCAGCTGCCCATGGGTGCTGCAGGCGCCAGCTGCACTCACAGACTCTGGAAGGAGGCTGACTCGTCAGAATTAATAATAATAGTAATTCATCTGCTCTTCCTCAGTCCCTCAGCTGTGGAGGGCCAGGAGCCCAAAAGGAGGTGGGAAGAGGCCAGGCAGCGGGAGGCAGGGCAGAGTGAGACATGCAGCTCTGGGGACTCTCTCGGGGGATTCTCAATGAGGATTGTGGGCCAAGGAATATGAATGACACGGCCCAGGGCGTCCAAAGGATAACTGCCATTCTGTATGAAATATGAGTCTGAGCCCCTCCCAGGCTGTGAACCCTGATGGCAGGGGCCATGCGGTCAGGTCTTACAGCGGAAGAAATGGGAAACCTCTTGCCACTGAGGTTCCTAAATCACTCTGGGTAAATAAGCAAAGGAAAACCTCCCTACGACCCCAGGCAGAGCTTTGACAACAAATCAAAGGTCAGCAAAGCCATAAATCTACTGCCTTTGCCACAAACAGATCATGAAGAGCTATTTTGAAAATGACTGGGCCAAAAAAATTCCCTGGAGCCGAATCAACTCAAAGAGCTCAAACAGAGAACAGGAAAATCTTCCTACTCTCTCCCAGGAGACCAGACCATGAGGCCCCAGAGCCAAGCACCCACAGTGAGGGCTGCCTCCTTGCACTGATGAGAGCACAGTCCCTAATGCCAGACCCAGGACAGTGTTCGCGGCCTTGGGGGCTGCAGACTGACAGGTCTTCCCCCAATAGCCACTGCAGCCTGCAGCTGGCGACTTCCTAGAGGAGCCTCCCAAGATCCTTCACTCCCCGTCCCAGGAGCGAGGGCCCGCACAGGGTTTTCTAGCAGGGCAACCAGGCACGCTGCTCACCTGGGCTGTGCGCATGGGTTCAGGTCTGACAGCCCTGGTGCTAGCCAGGGACCCGGTCCACGAGAATTTTCTTTCCATGAAATATGTATACATGTCTGTATGTGTGGAAAACGGCCTAAAAGGATCCACACTAGTATTATCAGATGTCACTGCAAGATCCCTGAATTTTACAATGGCTACATTCTGTACAATAAGTTTTTACAAAGATGACTGAATTTTCTGAATAATGAATGTGTTTGTTATACTTTTAAATTCAGCACTTTTTGGCAAAATTTTTTTTCATGTTACCAAAGTTATTAAAGACAGAGATTTAGAAAAATAGAAACCAAAATGGGGAGAAGATTACCTGTAACCATAATCCTACTATCGAGATCTATTCTGATGATCTTTTAGTGAATTCCCTTGGTATTTTCCTATAATAAGCATTTTTAATAAAAAAAAGATTATATAGGACATTCTTTTCTTTTCTTTTCTTTTTTGAAACGGAATTTCCCTCTTGTTGCCCAGGCTAGAGTGCAATGGCACGATCTCAGCTCACCACAACATCTGCTTCCCAGGTTCAAGCGATTCTCCTGCCTCAGCCTTCTGAGTAGCTGGGATTACAGGTGCCGCCACCATATCAGCTAATGTTTGTATTTTTAGTAGAGGCAGGCTTTCTCCATGTTGGTCAAGTTGGTCTCAGACTCCCAACCTCAGGTGATCTGCCCGCCTCAGCCTCCCAAAGTGCTGGGATTACAGTCATGAGCCACTGTGCTTGGCTGGGACATTCTTTTTTATAACCTACTTCGCTGCTTCACAATACATGCTCAACACTTTCTAGTTCATGAGCATCCTTTGCAATATCATTTTAATGCCCTATGGTATTCCAGTAAGTGGATGTACCATGCTTCATTCAACTCATTCTTTCCTTCAGGATTTTCAATCAGCAAGTATTTCTCTCTAGGCTTCCACAGGCAGATTGTCATGAGTGCTATTCTACAAATATGTCAACCACGTGCAAACAGTGGGATCATGCTTTCTTGTCCCTAGAAGTTAGGTGTTGTCATGTGACTTGTTTGGGCCAGTGAAACGGAAGCAGCAATGACATCTGGACAGAAGCTTCAGGGTCCAGTGCACATTTCTGAACATTCTCTTTCCTGGAGATAACTCACTGTGAGGCTGGTGGCAGAAACTGCTTCAACCCAGGTCTCTGCATGCAAGCCCCAGCCAACCTACCATGGGCATCTAGCACAAACCAATAATCAACTCAGTGGTCTCACTCACCGGGATTCAGGCCTGCATTGTTTCTGAGCTTGTCCTGACTGACTGGCCTCAGGGCTGATGCAGGAACAAGGTTGAGACAGAATCCCAACCCTCCGAGTGTGCGTGGACCAGTTGGGGAAGTCCAGCCTACATGTAAGGGAAGAGTTCAGTGGTGCACAACAAGTAACCATTCAAAGCAGAACTGTTGCCAGAGTGCCACGGAGCAGAGTGGACCAGTTCTGCCCTGAAAGAACAGCTTTGAAGCAGTCTGAGAATAAGGGGGGCTCCTGGCACTGGAATGGCCTGGGCAGATGCCCTGGAGGAAGGGTCAAGGGGAGGGCTCTGAAGGATGGGGAGATTTGAGGGGTGTGGAGGTAACAGATGGAGAAGGGCGGGAGAGGAATGGGGTCATGATGAAGCAAAACACAGAGTCCAGAGGACTGCAGGTGGGTGATTGCTGTGAAGTTGGAGCTCCGAAGAACTGAGAGCTGGAGACAGCCTCTGAGAAAGAGCAAGGAGCCAGAAGAGGAAATCACCCCTGTCAGGGGAGGAACCTCAACCCCCTCCTGTGCTTCCCAGGCTTCTTTTTGGGGGAAATTTTCTGTAACTGCCTCATTCAGGAATGCCCTCTGTGAAGCCTAACTTTGGAGGCTTAAGCTGGCTTGATGTCATCACACATATGTTATATTCAGGAGTAAGACTGACTGCAGATAAAGTCAAAACCACTGTGATTTGCTAATTCTATTTGAGTAATCACTCTCAACAGCCAGCCACAGGTCCTGGCCACACTTCAGTGTCATCAGCTAGTGCCACTCAGCCAGTGTCAGTCAGCCAGTATCAGCCAGTGTTAGTCAGTGTTTCAGCCAGCCAGTGTCAGCCAGTGTGTCAGCCACTGTCAACCAATGTCAGCCAGTGTGTCAGTCAGCCAGTGTCAGTCAGCCCATGTGTCAGCCAGTGTCAGTCAATGTCAGCCAGTGTGTCAGCCAGTGTCAGTGTCAGCCAGTGTCAGTAAGCCAGTGTGTCAGCCAGTGTCAGCCAGTGTCAGTCAGCCAGTGTCAGTCAGCCAGTGTGTCAGCCAGTGTCAGCCAGTGTCAGTCAGCCAGTGTCAGTCAGCCAGTGTGTCAGCCAGTGTCAGCCAGTGTCAGCCACCCAGTGTTTCAGTCAGCCAGTGTCAGTCAGCCAATGTGAGTCAGTGTCAGTTGGCCAATCATTGTGTCTGTCAGCTAGTCAGTCAATCAATGTTCATCCATTAGTCTGTCAGTGTCAGTCAGTCAGTCGTTGTCAGTCACTTGGTCAGTCAGACAGTGTCAATGAATCAGCGTCAGCCAGCCAGCCCATCACTGTCAGTCAGTCCATGTCAGCCAGCCAGTTAATAAGCAGTGTTCAGGTGGTTTCTGAGCACTGGGCCTGTTTGCCTTTCTGTTTATTTAACTAGCACCTTTCCTGTTTCTGGGCATTTGAATAGGTGTGTGTCATCCCTTCGTGAGGACAGAGAGCTGTCCCCAGGAACTCAGGACAAATTAATTGCCCAGCTGGGTAATTAAAGGACCAAGGTCACCTTCTGCAGAGCCTCTTCCTCCCCGACAGGGGTTTTTGGTGGTGTGCCACAGCAGGGCTCCTCTGGCCACAGTCCCAGCATTGGTGATGATACCTCTGGCTCTGTGGCAGCGGCCCTTCCACCTTCCTCCCACAGGAGACCGTGTTGTCTATGGATGGGCAGACACAAGGGTTTTCCTAACATAGCCGCGGCTTTCTCACATAGGACCAGGGTAGGGGGTGGAGGAGGGCAGGGCCATGCCAAGCCTTGGTGCGGTACCCAGGTTTGCACATTGCTGTGGGCATGTGCGTTGTCTGCTTAAACTGTGCCCCCCTTCTTTGAGGGCACTGCTTATCTCCCTCTCCCCAGCCCCCACCAACCACGTGGGTTCAGATATGAGGTGAGGAGCCAGAGGTGGGCCTGAGATCCAGGCTAGACCAATTGTAGTACTTCCTTATCCCACAGTGATTGGTCCAGGGGTGGGCACGTGACCCAAGCCAGGCCAATCAGAATCCTTCCCCAGGATCTTTCTGAGGCGGTCTCCTTGAGTCCTTTAGTTGGAAGGATGTGTGCTTAAGCCGGCCACGAGAATGGCTCTCAATGTGCAGGAAAAACCTTGGAAGGAGAGAATAAACAGAAGGTAACAGGTGCAGAAGGAAACAGACAAGAGTCTTGATAGGGTTTTGAGGTCCTAATTCCAGTCAACTCCACAGCTGCCTTCTACCCCTGGCCTCCTGCCATTTGGTTTTGTGAACCACACTTGTAGCCAAGAACCTTGGCTAATACAAACTAGTAGAATTCTAGAGCTACCCCGACTGACATCTGTCACTCATTTGGAAGTGGACAATCCAGAGTGTGATTTACCCAAGCCCCTTGACTTCTCCCCTTTAGCCCCTTCCAGGGAAAGCCAAGGGAGCCCCACTTAGTCCTCAGGTGGCTGCAGTGAGCAAACCCTCAGGTAGAGGCTGGGGGACCAGCACCTGCTCCAACGCCATGACCTTTTCTAGCAGTGAAGCACATGCATCTTGGCCTCTGACTTCTTTCAGTCAATGTTTTGTTCTGAACACACTCTCGGCACTGAGAATGTTCTCTTGCTTGTCTTTTAGGTAACTCCATGCAGGGCTAGATTCCTGGGTATGTGACTTGTGCTGTCGCACAGGGCCCTATGCTTAGAAGGAACCCGTGTTTGGTTTCATGCTCTGCCGACATCTTGAAATTGTTATACATTTTGAATAGGGAACCTTGCAGTTTGATTTTGCTTAGAGTCCCACACATTATGCCACTGGTCCCGGCTCTGTGCCATCCCTCTTGGTAGGATCTGTGATTCCAAGGAATTGCTCCAGTTCCCAGAACTCCTCTCCCGATCACCCCTATCTTGTGTCTTCTTTACCTTAATGCCTCCCTCCCCCGATCCATGACTTCTGTGGTCTTCTCCCCACCACACCCCATAGGTGGACTTTTCCCCCAGAAGCCCACAGCCTCTGTGGCCTCATCTGAGCTGTGTCCATGCCAGCCACAGCTGGGGCATGGCTCCTCAGCTGAGCTCAATGTCAAACCAAAGCTGGATCCATTTTATCTGGAAGAATGCCAATTAGAGTGGCTTGTCTTGCTTCCACCCCTCAACCCCCGACATTCTGCAGTTCTGCCTCAAACCCCTTTCCAGAGGCCTCTGGGAAGGCTGCCCCAGGTCAAACTCAACCCAGGACGGCAATGGCCTCTGGTTTGATCAGTCGAGGAGAGCTCTGCTGCAGGTTTAAACAAGAAGAGCGACTTCTACGAGTCAACTTCATAGTTCTGTAATGAGGATTTTAGAAGTCTAGGAAATGGGCAAGCAGCCTGTGTCCTTAGGAACTGCCTGCTGCACATCCAGCAAAGGGAGGTCCTTGCCATAGCCTCACTGCTTCTCCTGGAAAAGGTGGATTTGAGCTCCTCACATCGCCCCAGGTGGAACAACACGGAACTGCAGCTGCTGAGACTGGCCACAACCTCAGTCTT
>NW_012115855.1:875460-877630 GCF_000951035.1 Colobus angolensis palliatus | reverse complement strand
TCAGCCTCCTGAGTAGCTGGGATTACAGGCATGCCCCACCACGCCCAGCTAATTTTTGTATTTTTAGTAGAGACAGGGTCTCACCATGGTGACCAGGCTGGTCTCGAACTCCTGACCTCATGAAGCCCGCCAAAGTGCTGGGATTACAGACATGAGCCATCAGGCCCAGTCTACACCCACAATTTTTAACAGAACAGACCAATCTGGGGGAAAATCAATAGGAGAAACTAATAGACAATTTGACAATAAAGAATCCAGGTGTGGTAAAAATGATTTATTTTTGAAGCACGGTAACAGCTATGCAACTAGGAACATTTCATTTACCTGTCCCATCTATGTTTTTGTGTCACAAAGACATATACTAAGACTTCGGAAAAATTCCAAAGGGGATTACACTTGAAATGTGCTGTGTTTTCACTTTTTTTTCTTTTTTGTACTTGTCTTATTCACAGTGAATCAAATAAAATAGCTTTACAGCTTACTAAAACTCAAACTTGTTCTCAAAGGAAGCAGTTTAAACATTTTAACTGAAAAATCAGCAACACAACGATTCTACATCAGGAAACCGAACCAGTGAGACAAAAAGTAGCTCTAATAGAAAGTGTGTCTTGTCAAAAGGCTAAAAATAAAAATAAAGGCCCAGTGCAGTGGCTCATGCCTGTAATCCCAACATTTTGAGTCTCTACAAAAAATAGAAAATATTAGCTGGACGTGGTGGTGCAACTGTAGTCCCAGCTACTCAGGAGGCCGAGGCACAAGGCCTGCTTAAGCCTGGGAAATCAAATCTGCAGTGAGCCCTGATTGCACTACTGCACTCCAGCCTGGGTGGCAGATGACAGAGTGAAATCCTGCCCCCTTCCTCTCCCCCGCCAAAAAAAAACCCACACACATCATGAGGAAAATCCAACTTGTTTACAAAGAGTGGGCCATCTTCAGGACTGAGATCCCAATATGATACGGTAAAACTGTGGGTGCACCGCCCTCTTCGGGAAAAGGGGGTGAGGAACAGGTCTGGCTCAATCCATGCTAAGAATCTGGTTTTAAAAGATCAAAGGAGTCTCAGAGAAAAACCTAACATCACTGTATGCCGCAGGGGTGTCATTTACCATGAATGAAACGGCTGGGAACGCACTCTCCCTGAGGTGCCCCCCAGGCCTGCCAACCTCTCATGAAATCTGGTAATAAACTGGCAAGAGATCCCTCTGCACCAGCAGGCTGCAGGAAGCTTGTGGGGTTGAGGGCTGGTCTTCTCCTGGGAAGTGCCTCCTGCTTTCCCCAAACTGCCAAGCTACCAAACCCTCTAATGAACAAATGAACCATAGCCTGGAGGGCTGGCACGGTAATCAGAATGGGTGGATGCTGCCAGGAGAGGTCAGGGCCCCCTGAGGATTCGGGGGTCGGCACTCTGGCAGCACCATCTCACTTCTTAGCCATTGCAAATGGATAGGCCCTTTCTCTTCAAACCCAGAGCAGTAGCTGGCTGGAAGAAACGGCACCAGGAGGATGGCAATCAACTCTGACTGAGTGCATGTCAGCTTTCTGCTGACCCACCTGTAGATTTCAGAGCAGAAGTCCTGACTCACCCAGTCCCAGTTTAATTGTGAAGTGTGGCTCTCATGCTTACAGTCCCAGTTACTCAGGAGGCTGAGGCAGGAGGATCGCTTGAGTCCAGGAGTTTGAATCTTCAGTGAGCTATGATCACACCACTATACTCCAGACAAAGTGACAGAGTGAGACTCTGTCTTTTTTTTTTTTCTATTTTAAGATGGATTCCCGCTCTGCCGCCCAGGCTGGAGTGCAGTGGCATGATCTCAACTCACTGCAACCTCCACCTCCTGGGTTCAAGCGATTCTCCTGCCTCAGCCTCCTGAGTAGCTGGGACTACAAGTGTGTGCCACCATGCCTGGCTAATTTTTTGTATTCTTAGTAGAGACAGGGTTTTACCATGTTGGTCAGGTTGGTCTCAAACCCCTTACCTCAAGTGATCTGCCTGCCTCAGCCTCCCAAAGTGCTGGCATTACAGGCGTGAGCCACCATTCCGGGCCAAGACTCTGTCTTATTACAAAAAAACACACACACACACAGAAGAAAGAAGAAGAAGAAGTAAAAGAAGGCGGCTCAGTTGGTACACTAGATGGCCTATTCTGGAAACTGCCATGATGGGTGGCTA
>NW_012115855.1:836451-869980 GCF_000951035.1 Colobus angolensis palliatus | reverse complement strand
CACCGCCAGCTGCGTGTGGTGCGGCCTCTCCGGGTGGTAGAACTTGCACTTGATGCCGTAGGTGCATTTCTTGCCTGAAAGGGGCGGGGGCAGAGAGGGCGAGGCGTGAGGCCGGGGGCGCGGAGGGGCAGTGCTGCCTGGTGCATCCGGGGAGTGCCAGCCCGCCCGCCTCTCCGTGGAGAGTCCTCCAAGCAAGCCCCCAGGCCGCCGCGGACTCCGCAGACTTAGTGCTCTGGAAACGCCTCAGGATCTGGGCTCGGGGCCAAGGTGGGGAGAAGTGCCCAGGAGGCGCGGGCGGCCTGGGCGAGGGGGCGCTGGGCACACTCATCCCAGGGTATGCAGAGGAGTGTTGGTCCCAGGTCCCTTTGACCAGGGACTAAGACCAAATCTCTGGATTCAAAGACTTTCAGCCTCCACTTCCCCAGGGACCCTGTGGATAAGGCATCACAGGGAGAGGGCTGTAGGGAGTGGGTGCTCGGGGCATAGGACTGTGCCTGCAGTGCCGCCTCAGTTCCCACCGTTCTCCCTGTTCGCTGTTTAACGCTTGCCTTCACCCTGCACGTTGTTCTAACAGAGTCGTGAACAAATGATCAAGTGTTACCATCCAGACCCAGGGCTTCTGAGAGTGAAAGGGGGAAGGAGTCAGCCTGAATGTATGTATGGTCACCTAATTCTAACAAGAAATGATTGACTGTCACCCAAGTCTTTACTGAACTTTGAGACATCAAATAACTTGGTGAAGCAAGTCAGTAAAAGAGCTGACTAGAAGGCTGGCATCCCCCTGGGTGCTAGGATAAAATTCTTAACTCTTCATGGATAGCAGTGACCAAAATCCATAAAGTTGGGGGGGGAGGGGGTAGGGTGAGGACAGAAGCTGCCAGGGGCCAGGTGAAGGGACTGAGACCTGCAGCTGGGTTTGTGTCCAGTCTCCTGGCTTCTCAGACACAGCTTTGCTGTGTGCATGATCCCTGCATCCGACCGTGGCATGGGACCCTGGCTCCCATGAAATCACCAGCCAGGATGTCAGTTCTACAATAACCCTGTCAGGAAAGTTCACTCTCCAGGGTGGCATAGCTGGAGGGCAGAATTTGGGCAAGAGCCCAGGCTGCTGAGCACCAGGCCAGTGCTTTTTGACTGTGCTCCTGTACTACCCCTACACAAGGCCCTGAACAGGGCCTGCGAAGCACTGGGCACTACCCACCATAGGGACAATGCTGCCAGGATGGCTCTGGGGGCTTCGGCTTCCTGCTCAGGAAGTTGCTCAGGGAAGGTCCGTGGCGGCCCAGGGGGTCATCAGGAGGCATGAACCTGGAAAATAAGCACAGGTGCAACTGCAAGACCACCTGGGATTTGCCACCAGCACCTGTACAAAAGAAGCAGGCCCAAGTTCCCCAAGAGCACCAGGAAGCATTCCGGCCTGGGCCCACCACAACCCAGCGGGATGTCACAGCATCTTAAAGCAAAAGCTTCCCTTCACACTGAACCCCATGCAGAGCACACAGCACAGCTCTGGGCCTCTTTGGGTGTTTCTCCTGCTGTGGTTCAAGTCAGCAGTGTCAGAATCACCTAGCAGCTTAAAAGTACAGTCATCTGAGTGCAGTGGTTCACATGGGTAATCCCAACACTTTGGGAAGCTGAGGCAGAAAGATCCCTTGAGCTCAGCAGTTCAAGACCAGCCTGGGCAGCATAGTGAAACCTTGTCTCTACAAAAAGTAAAAAAAAAAAAAAAAAAAAAAAAAAAAAAAAAAAAAAAATTGAAGATACTTAACCCTGAGCCAAACGGTATGTGTCTGTGTGGTGTGTGTGAGTAGGTACATGTGTGAGACTGCATACGTGTGTGTGTGTACATTTGTGTGGTGTGGGGTATGTGTGTGAAGGGGGGTGAAGGTCCCAGAGGCGGCCCTGGGACAAAATGCTCCTGCCACTCATCCCTAGCATGGCACAGCCACACAATTCAGAGCACAGAAGAGCCCACACCTAGAGGCTGGGCTCCTCTTGCGGGTGGGGTTAGCAATAGCCAACATGAAAAATTCCAGATAGCAAACCTCCCCTGGCCGCCTGACTACATATTTCAAACATTATCTGATGTAATGAAATTCAAGACCATTCACAGTCTTTTTTAAACTTCTGACTACGACCGACATTGAGGTTAGTTACACGGCTACCAAGAGGGTAGGGACACAGGCTAGGTAACAAGAGTTCAGACTCAGCCTGATTGCACAGGGTGTGCTCTGACCTGTCCCAGTCCACTGTTTGTGGTGGTGACCCACTAAATTGATTTTGTTACCCACTTGTGGATTCTACTGCAGCTTGGACATGCAGTCTCCGTGCACATGGAAAATCATTCCCTCCACGGAAGTAGGTGGACCTCCCCGCAGCAGGCCCCGGCCTCAGTGAGTATCACCAAGTGCCACCAAGCCCCCACAACCCTGCTGAGGAGGAGGAAGCAGGCTTCCCTGACCATCTTTAAAGAAAAGGGGGCGCCACGGTGGGCCCACTCAGGTCCAGGCTGGCAACCACAGGTCCACCCGTCCAAGACACAAGGCGAGGCTGGGCCATTCCCTGCAAGGGCGTGGTGGTCCCTTAGGGCTTGCCCAGCGGCGCCCCCGCGCTCTGGGATCTCTGCACCAGGAGGATGAGCCTGGCGAGGTCGGAGAGCGCCGGGAACGCGGCCATCACGCGGTCCACCTGGTCGCGCGGGAAGACGCCGTAGAGCGCAATGCGAGCCCGGGCACGAGCTTCCCCCTCGTCCTCGGCCGCGTACCCTGAAAGTCCCCCAGTGGCGCCGTCGCCCCAGGCCGGCTCCGCCCAGGCGGAGCGCCCAGGGAAGCGGTCGGAGCGGGGTAGACGGGCCCACGGGTCGTCCGGCAGCCTGCGCGAGGAAAGCAAGTCGCCCTGCAGGTCCCTAGGGCGGTGTTCGCCCCGCGGCTGGAGCTGCAGGCCGGGCGGAGGCTGGAGGTCGCCCAGTGAGAACTGGCTCTCCGGGCTAGGGAAGCTGAGCGGACCTGCCACCTGGCAGCCCGCAGCAACCCAGTCGGGCCCTCCCAGTCGGGGCGTGAGGCCACAGGCGTGGCCCGGGGAAGGCGGCCCGAGGGGCCCCGGGTCGTCACTGAAGGCCAGCCGAGAGAAGCTCCCCTGCAGGGCGACCAGGTCTGGGGACCCCCGCGCCAGCGGGCGGCTGTGCGCAACTGGCTCCCGGGGGGCCGCCCGGGCTCCTGCGGGGCCGCCCGGGGCTCTCGGTGGCAGCTGCTCCTCTGCGCCCGCGCCAGGCCGGGCCCCTGTCTTGGCGCGGAGCTCGTCGGCCACCGCCAGCTGCGTGTGGTGCGGCCTCTCCGGGTGGTAGAACTTGCACTTGATGCCGTAGGTGCATTTCTTGCCTGAAAGGGGCGGGGGCAGAGAGGGCGAGGCGTGAGGCCGGGGGCGCGGAGGGGCAGTGCTGCCTGGTGCATCCGGGGAGTGCCAGCCCGCCCGCCTCTCCGTGGAGAGTCCTCCAAGCAAGCCCCCAGGCCGCCGCGGACTCCGCAGACTTAGTGCTCTGGAAACGCCTCAGGATCTGGGCTCGGGGCCAAGGTGGGGAGAAGTGCCCAGGAGGCGCGGGCGGCCTGGGCGAGGGGGCGCTGGGCACACTCATCCCAGGGTATGCAGAGGAGTGTTGGTCCCAGGTCCCTTTGACCAGGGACTAAGACCAAATCTCTGGATTCAAAGACTTTCAGCCTCCACTTCCCCAGGGACCCTGTGGATAAGGCATCACAGGGAGAGGGCTGTAGGGAGTGGGTGCTCGGGGCATAGGACTGTGCCTGCAGTGCCGCCTCAGTTCCCACCGTTCTCCCTGTTCGCTGTTTAACGCTTGCCTTCACCCTGCACGTTGTTCTAACAGAGTCGTGAACAAATGATCAAGTGTTACCATCCAGACCCAGGGCTTCTGAGAGTGAAAGGGGGAAGGAGTCAGCCTGAATGTATGTATGGTCACCTAATTCTAACAAGAAATGATTGACTGTCACCCAAGTCTTTACTGAACTTTGAGACATCAAATAACTTGGTGAAGCAAGTCAGTAAAAGAGCTGACTAGAAGGCTGGCATCCCCCTGGGTGCTAGGATAAAATTCTTAACTCTTCATGGATAGCAGTGACCAAAATCCATAAAGTTGGGGGGGGAGGGGGTAGGGTGAGGACAGAAGCTGCCAGGGGCCAGGTGAAGGGACTGAGACCTGCAGCTGGGTTTGTGTCCAGTCTCCTGGCTTCTCAGACACAGCTTTGCTGTGTGCATGATCCCTGCATCCGACCGTGGCATGGGACCCTGGCTCCCATGAAATCACCAGCCAGGATGTCAGTTCTACAATAACCCTGTCAGGAAAGTTCACTCTCCAGGGTGGCATAGCTGGAGGGCAGAATTTGGGCAAGAGCCCAGGCTGCTGAGCACCAGGCCAGTGCTTTTTGACTGTGCTCCTGTACTACCCCTACACAAGGCCCTGAACAGGGCCTGCGAAGCACTGGGCACTACCCACCATAGGGACAATGCTGCCAGGATGGCTCTGGGGGCTTCGGCTTCCTGCTCAGGAAGTTGCTCAGGGAAGGTCCGTGGCGGCCCAGGGGGTCATCAGGAGGCATGAACCTGGAAAATAAGCACAGGTGCAACTGCAAGACCACCTGGGATTTGCCACCAGCACCTGTACAAAAGAAGCAGGCCCAAGTTCCCCAAGAGCACCAGGAAGCATTCCGGCCTGGGCCCACCACAACCCAGCGGGATGTCACAGCATCTTAAAGCAAAAGCTTCCCTTCACACTGAACCCCATGCAGAGCACACAGCACAGCTCTGGGCCTCTTTGGGTGTTTCTCCTGCTGTGGTTCAAGTCAGCAGTGTCAGAATCACCTAGCAGCTTAAAAGTACAGTCATCTGAGTGCAGTGGTTCACATGGGTAATCCCAACACTTTGGGAAGCTGAGGCAGAAAGATCCCTTGAGCTCAGCAGTTCAAGACCAGCCTGGGCAGCATAGTGAAACCTTGTCTCTACAAAAAGTAAAAAAAAAAGAAAGAAAATTAGCCAGGTGTGGTGGTGAATGTCTTTAGTCCCAGCTACTCGGGAGGCTGAGGTGGGAGGACGACTGAGCCTGGGAGATGGAGGCTGCCGTGAGTCGTGATTGTGCCACTGCACTCCAGCCTGGGTGACAGAGTGAGATCCTGGCAAAAAAAAAAAAAAAAAAAAAAAAAAAAAAAATTGCAGCCTCTGAGCTTCACACAAGACCTGATTCATCAGAATCTGAAGTTGTTCAGGAATCTGCTTTTAAGAACTTCCCCTTTGGGAGGCTGAGACGGGCAAATTGCCTGAGCTCAGGAGTTCAAAACCAGCCTGGGCAGCACAGCGAAACCTCATCTCAACTAAAAAAGACAAAAAAATTTAGCTGGGCGTGGCAGCAGGTGCCTGTAGTCTCAGCTACTCAGGAGGCTGAGGCAGGAGAATTGCTTGAACCCAGGAGGCGGAGGTTGCAGTGAGCCGAGATCGCACTACTGCACTCCAGCCGGGACGACAGAGTGAGACTCCATCTCCAAAACAAAAAAGAACTTCCCAGGTGATTTTTATCCAGGAAAATGAAAGCATAATTGCTCTAAGGGCTCCTCTGGCTTCCCACTGTCCTCAACAAAAGGTTAGAAACCTCTATGAGGTTAACAAACACTTTCAGAAAAGCCAAGAGTGGTGTCATACGCCTGTAGTTCCAGCTACTAGAAAAGCTGAAGAGGGAGGACCCCTGGAGCCCAGGAGTCCAGCCTGGGCAAGAGAGTTAGACTCTATCTCTAAACAAACAAACAAATAACAACAGTTCCAGAAGGTTTCAGAGTTGTATGAGCTCCTTGAGGCATACGTCCCATTTCTCCTGTGTTTCACCCCTTGAAACAGAGCTGTGTGACATAGCTCTGGGCTGTGAACCTCCAGGTGAAGAGGTTCAACAGGAACAGGGATTTTGAATCAGTGAGGAAGTGGACCCCAGATGCTGCCTGCACATACAGCCACCTCACAGACTTAACCTCTTCCCCTGCACACCCTGGGGACACAGGGTCTGGTCTCAGTTTCCAGGGCTGCCCTGCCCCCGACCTGCCCTTCTCTTCTCCCTGGCGTGGAGCCCTAATGAGGAAGGGAATGCACGCTCAGAGTTCAACAGGGAAAACCCAATTCCTTAGAAGGAAAACGCCCCTTGCTAAGTGAGGTTCCACTTACTATATAAATACTTTTGTTCCCAAGGCCACTTTCAGGTCATACAAAGGTTCTGTAGAGAGTTTGGGATTCTAATTCAAGGAGGAGATGCTTTTATGGGTTGTTGTCCCCCTAAGAGTCCAGAGTCATACTGAAGTCCCACTCTGCAGAGAGCTGGGTGATCCCCGGCCCTGTGTGGCCTCCACAGCGCAGCTCCCAGCTGCACAGCCAGCTTCTCAGAATTGGGCCTTGACCAAGAATCTGGGGAACCGCCCACTGTGGTTATTAAAAGTTCCCAAAGACTTCCTCTCCTGCTCTCCCAGGAGCAGAAGCTGTGCCAAGAGGGCCCTGTGAACGTGCCTGGGGCACCAGGGCAGGCGCCCTCGCTCACAAGCGGGCGGCAGGCCCTGCCTCCTGGCAGGCCCTTAACAGAGGCCAGTGCGTCAAAAGGACTTGGCCCCGGCCCCAGGCTGTCGTCAGGCCAGAGATGGCCATGTCCCTGAGAGCTCAGTGAGGATTTCATAGGCCCAGACTAGCCAGATTCCTCCAGGCCACAGATGGACAGTGAGAGCCACCGGCCTTTTGCAGCTGGAAATGACAATGGGGGCTCCTGCAGGACACTGCTGCCATGCCTCTGGCCCTCCACCTCCATGGCTGCAGGAGCAGTTGGCCATGGGGACCACAGTACCCCTTGGGGCACCATGTCCTGCGAATAGCTGCTACCACTTCTGGGGCACAATTGTCTCTAGTCCTCACAATGATCTGAGGTGACACTATTAATCCCTTTTCAAGTTGAGGAACATTCAGCTCAGAGAGGTTGAGTGGTTCCCCCTTGACTCCCAGCCAGTAAGTGGCAGGGCCTCAGATGGAAACTTCACCTGCCCCAGCCCTTTCTCAAACACTACACTGTGTCCCTGGGTCCAGAGTCAGGAGCTGCTCAGTCATGTGCAAACAGCCTGAGCTCAGACCTCTCTCCCCATCGACCCTTCCCCGGGCCACGGCCATTCACTCGGTCATTCCTTTACAACTAGTTACTGCATGCCTGTGGGTCAGGCATGCTGAAGACACCATACGTAAGACAGATACAGTCCCTGCCCTCACAGAACTGAGGAGTTTGTCTCAAACCACATTCCAAAAAGTCAGTCAGAGAGCCCAGAATGAGGGCTAAGCCAACACTGCCTGGAACAGAAATGGAAATGGGAGCAACAGCCCAGCTGGCTGTGCTGTGTCACATACTGCTCTGGTCTCCAGACCCTCATCCTCCTTGCCAGTGTCTGCCCTCACCACCTGCTAAGCGGTTTGTGCCTGTGGCCCTAGTGTCCCTCTCCGCCTCCAGCCATAGCCAGTTGGTCTGGGATGAACTGACCCAAGGGTCCTATTTCAGGGCTACATGAACCAGCCAGGTTCTCTTGAACATTTCAACCCAGAGGTATGGAGACAGAGTCAGGGCCAGGCAAGGGGAGATCTTTACAGCCCAAAAGAAAAGATTCTGGACGGGTCTCAGTGGCTCACACCTAAAATCTCAACACTTTGGGAGGCTGAGGCAGGAGGATCGCTTGAGTCCAGGCATTCAAGGCTGCAGT
Source organism: Colobus angolensis palliatus (assembly GCF_000951035.1). Lineage (NCBI taxonomy): Eukaryota > Metazoa > Chordata > Mammalia > Primates > Cercopithecidae > Colobus > Colobus angolensis. Next base: position 862,211 of record NW_012115855.1, on the reverse strand, counting down.
GAGCTGTGATCATGCCACTGCACTCCAACCTGGGCAACAGAGTCAAGGCCCTGTCAAAAAAAAAAATCTGTTGCCCACTCCCATATGTAATTCAAAACTTTTGTAAAAAAAAAAAAAAAAAAAGCAGTGGCTCACGCCTGTAATCCCAGCACTTTGGGAAGCCAAGGTGGACAGATCACGAGGTCAGGAGATCAAGGCTATCTGGCTAACATGGTGAAACCCTATCTCTACTTAAAATACAAAAAATTAGCCAGGCGTGGTGGTGCCTGCCTGTAATCCCAGCTACTCAGGAGGCTAAGGCAGGAGAATCGCTTGAACGCCAGAGGCAGAGTTTGCAGTGAGCCAAGATTGAGCCACTCTAGCCTGGGTGACAGAGCAAGACTCCATCTCAAAAAATAAAATAAAATAAAATAAGACAAAAATCTGAAATAAGTGAAAGGCAATACAACAAAGTATAGATCTTTTCCATGATGACTATTTCAGTAATCTGAAGTATGCAATTCTGTTTTTTTAAGTTAGTGGTGCCCTAAGCGCATGCTTGCATGCTTGGCCCACATCTTGGGCTTCTCTGTAGTGTATCAGATGTGGCCCTGGGAACAGCAAGGTCAGAGCAAAGCAGCCCGCCGAGAATGCGGACCTGGGGGAGCTCTGTCTGCCGGGCTGAGTGACCGGGTGACCCCAAGCCCCGCCACCTGGAGGCGGGCGTGGCCACTGCCGCGCCCCCGAACCCCCGCCCGCCCGGGTGTCAGGATCCCAGCCGGCAGTACCGGTCGTTGACAAAGGAGAACATGAGCAGCCTCTGCTCGATGAACCACTTCCACTCGGGGTTCTCGCTCTGCAGGTCCCGGTAGTTGTCGTTGGAGACGATGACGCCGTCCTGCTCGTAGGCCACCTTCACGATGTAGCGGTCGTCGTAGCAGACCAGGCGCTTGCCGTGCACCTTGCGGGATGGCGTGTACACCAGCACCGCCTGCCGCTCCAGCTCCGCCAGCACGTGCTGCTCTGGGGGCGGGCGACGGAGATGCGGGTGAGGGCCCAAGGGCACCGCCCCTGAGGACCACCCCCAACGCGAGGCCACCCGCCTCCCCACCCGCTTCCTGGGCCGGTCAAATGAGAGCCAGAGAGGTTTTGAGGGGAGCGGAGGAAAAAAATATCAGTTTTTCCCGCCATAGCGTTCGCTTCTTTCACTCAGTTTCACTGAATTTGCCTGAAGCCTCAGGTGAAGCGGGTGTGTGGCTTCCGTCCTGCCCACGTCATGACAGGAGTCCAGAAAGCGGTACTCTACAAGGGAGAGTCACTTTAGAAGGAAGGGTTCAGCCACAGCCTTTGTCTTTTTGAGGGATCCATGCCACAATGCCCCTATGGTAGCAGGCACAGGGGCCTCCTGGAGAAAGACACTCCTGTATTAACCCGGACCTTGGTGATGCCTTCAGCATCATGGGGAGCCTTGCCTCCACCTGGAAAGCCCTGCATGGGCCCCTAGCTGGGAGCCAGAGGTCCATCTTCTCCCACCATACAGGAACCTGCCTGGGACACCTTCGGGATGGAGCACGCCATCTCTGACAGATACGGGGACTCAAGAACATGATAGAAAGCGTCCAGGACTAGGAATCCAGCCTGGAATCTGGGCTGGGCTCCAGTTCCTGGGTACTTCACCCCCGTTTAATGTCCGTCCGGTTTTATATTTATAAAATGAAGATAGCAACGCCTCCTCTTCCTGTCTCAGAGTGTCTGTAAGTGGACTGAGCTCAAGTAAGTGTGAGTTCTTGCAAAAACTACTCAAGAGATAAACATATACCAGATGGTACAAACATTACAAGGCCTTTTTTATCAGAGGCTAAAATCTGCATCCCAGGAGGGCCAGCTGTTTGATCTGAATTTTGCCTTTGGAGACATGCAGGAAAAAAAAAAAAAATCCATTTGACCCATAATAATTACTCCAGTCCCTCAAGTTTAAGTCCTTTCCCATATGACACTGTTGGCTGATTTTTAAAAGGTGCATAATGCAGCTATGACACAAAGAACAAAAATAAAGACACCACATATCCAGCATCTCCTTTGAGAAACAGGAGGTGGCTCATGTTTTGAAGTCCCCTCTGTCCCCTCAGTCTGCAATCCTCTCCATTCCCCTTAAGCCCTTAGGATAACCCTAGTTTTAGAACTCCGTGTTTATAATTTCCTTGTTTTTAGTTTTAAAAATGCAGATTATGAAAATCATTTTCTTTTTCTTTTTTTTTTTTTTTTTTTTTTTTGACAAGATCTCATTGTGTCATCCAGGCTGGAGTGCAGTAGCATGATCATGGCTCACTGCTGCTTCTACCCTCCAGGCTCAGGTGATCCTCTTACCTCAGCCTCCCATGTAGCTAGAACTGCAGGCGTGCACCATCACGCTCAGCTAATTTTTGTATTTTTTGTAAAGATGGGGTTTCGCCATGTTGCCCAAGCTGGTCTCAAACTTCTAGACTCAAGCATCCACCCACCTCAACCTCCCAAAGTGCTGGGATTACAGGGGTAAGTCACCATGCCCTGCTGAGGACCATTTTCAGTGTGATTACACATTAGACTTGACACAAATGGAATCATACTATACATATACTTAAGCAGCTTGTCTTTTTTGTTCATCATTATGTTTGTGAGGTTTGGTTATGTCATATGTTCATCACTGTTAGTCTTGCATCTAAGTCCCTGGCACAGAAGAGGCAAAAGCCTCTTCAGGGTATATCTCCAAGGGTGAATATGGATTAGTGGTATGGAAGGCACTTTACAAGGTAATGCCAAATTGTTTTCCAGAGTGGTGATGCCAAGTTACATACCCAACACAGCACATAAGACAACCTTGCCGACACTTGGCATTTTCAGGCTTTTGAATTTTTGCCAATATGGTGGGCACAAAATGGCCTCCTATTGTGGTTTTATTTTGCATTTCTCTGGTTGCTAATGAGATTGAGCGTCTTTTCATATGTTTGTATGTTTATATGGCCATATATGTTTCCTTTTCTGTAAACAGCTTATGCATGCTTTAGCCCATCTTTCTGTTGATTCATTGTCTTTTCTCATTGATTTGGAGAAGTTCTCTCTAGATGTAGGCAGTAATCCTTCATCAGTAATGTGTGATGTATAACCTGCCCCTACACTCTCACCCCAGTTTCAGGCTTATCTTTTCACTTTTTTGTTTTTGTGGTATCTATTAATGAATAAAAGCTTTTATTCATTAATAGGTTGAGAGGGCAGTAGGGAGTGGGTGCTTGGGGCATAGGACTGCGCCTGCAGTGCCGCCTCAGTTCCCACTGTTCTCCCTGTTCGCTGTTTCATTAATAGGTTGTGTGGACCTCTTTGGGTGTTTCTTCTGCTGTGGTTCAAGCCAGCAGTGTCAGAATCACCTAGCAGCTTAAAAGTGCAGTCATCTGAGTGCAGTGGTTCACATGGGTAATCTCAACACTTTGGGAAGCTGAGGCAGAAAGATCCCTTGAACTCAGGAGTTCAAGACCAGCCTGGGCAGCATAGTGAAACTTTGTCTCTACAAAAAGTAAAAAAAAAAAAGAAAATTAGCCAGGTGTAGTCAAATTATACCTGACATACATGTATGTATTACATTTATTACATCATACATAATAAACAGTGAAATTTATTCATCTTTCCTCATAAGTTTGCACTTGTTGTGGCTTATTTAAAAATTCCTTCCCTACCCCAAAGGAATTTCTCTACTTTTTCCTACATTATATTTAAGTATTACACTACTGTTGAAATTCACCGTTCTTCATATTCAGACCATAAAGAATAATTCAGGACAACCAGTTCATGACAGGGAACAGAACACAAGTATTTATATTCCCTCCTTCTCATAGTTTCAACGTAATGAAAGGTGGGGGAGAGCTGTAATCATGTTAAAAGTAGGTTTGGGGACAGCAGCGAACCCTGGATTTTGACATATTTTAGGAAGACAGAAAGCAGAGAGGATCTTATTGATTGGGGCATGAAGGGAACCACAGCCCAGAATGTGCGCAGAAGGCTGGAGTGGAGGTGGGAGCCATTTCCCTGCAGTCTTGGAGCACTCCCAGTGGTGGAGATGGAGTGGACGTTGGCAAAGTCGGGATGACTAACAGGTGAGCTGAGCTACTCCCTGGCAGCTGCTCCCAGGAGCATGGACCTACACTCATTTCCTGTCCCCATCCCGATAAACAAAGTGAAGATACAACCAGGAAGGAGGAAGCCTCCCATTGTTGCTGTTGACCTCCTAGAATAAAACCATAAAACCATCATCATCCTGCCATTGGAATAAGTGGTGGGCAGAGGCGCCAGGCTGCCTGCCTACTCCATGCCAGGTATACTAAAGTGAAAACTGCCAGTCAACACAAATGGTCCGCACTGCCATTCAGGGAGAAGTTATTATACTAGGAGAGAAAACCCATGGCAATTACACAGATACACAGTCATGTGCTGCATAACAATGTTTCAGGCCATGTGTGTGATAGTGGTCCCATAAGACTATAACAGAGTTGAAAAATTCCTATCATCATAGCCATCCTGACCTTGTAGTGTGACACGTGACTCATGTGTCTGAGGTGATGCTGGTGGAAACACTCTACTGTGCTGCCAGTTGTGCAAAAGTAGCACGTACAATTATGTACAGTATGTAACACTTGATCATAATAATAAAGAGCTTTGCATCTGATCTCTTCTCACAGGTGAGCACCCTAATCCAAAAATCTGACCAACATGATGTTCAAAGGAAACACTCACTGGAGCATTTGGGATTTGGGATTTTTGGATTAGGAATGCTGAGCCAGTAAGCATAATGAAAATATTCAGGAATTCAAAACTCTTCTGGTCCCAAGTATTTCAGATAAGGGATACTCAACCTGTTTAAGAAGCCAAACAACAAACAAGACCCTGTTTGTTTAAACTACAGTGTTCTGACCGTGCCTGGTGGCTCATGCTTGTAATTCTAGCACTTTAGGAGGCCGAGGCAGAGGGATTGCTTGGGCCCAGAAGTTAAAGACCAGCCTGAGCAACATGGCAAAACACCGTCTCTACAAAAAACAAAAACTAGCTAGGACCAGGTGTGGTGGCTCACACGTGTAATCCCAGCACTTTGGGAGGCAGAGGAGGGTGGATCTCCTGAGGTCAGGAGTTCAAGACCAGCCAACATGGTGAAACCCCATCTCTAATAAAAATACAAAAATTAGCTGGGTGTGGTGGCGCGTGCCTATAGTCCCAGCTACCTGGGAGGCTGAAGCAGGAGAATCGCTTGAACCTGAGAGGCAGAGGTTGCAGTGAGCCAAGAGTGAAACTCCATGAGGAAAGAAAGAAGGAAGGAAGGAAGGAAGGAAGGAAGGAAGGAAGGAAAGAAAGAAAGAAAGGAGAAGAGAAGAGAAGAGAAGAGAAAGAAAAGAAGGAAGGAAGGAAGGAATAAGGGAGGCAGGGAGGGAGGGAGGGAGGGAGGAGGGAACCAGCTGGGTGTGGTGATGGGCACCTGTAGTCCCAGCTACTGAAAAGGCTAACGTAGGAGGATCTCCTGAGCGAGGGGAGAGCAAGTCTGCAATGAGCCATAATGAGACTCCATCTCAAAACTAAATAAATAAATAATAAAACTGCAGTATTCTAATATTTGTAGCTTAAAATATTCCTAGCTGATTGAAGAATTAAAAAATGAAGAGCCTGGGTGAGGTGACTCTTGCCTGTAATCCCAGCACTTTGGGATTTTGAGGAGGGCAGATCACGAAGTCAAGAGGTTGAGAAAATCCTGGCCAACATGGTGAAACCCTATCTCTACTAAAAATATAAAAATTAGTTGGGTGTGGTGGCACATGCCCGTAATCCCAGCTACTCAGAAGGCTGAGGCAGGAGAATCACTTGAACCCGGGAGGAGGAGGTTGCAGTGAGCCAAGATCATGCCACTGTACTCCAGTTTGGTGACAGGGCAAGATTCGGTCTCAAAAAATAAGAAGAATAATTCCCTGGGTCTCAGTTTTCTTCTTCTTTTTAAATAAAGAGATTAGATGAGGTACTCAGTAAATAAATATTACCTGACCAAATAAATGTCTCTTTCAAATCCTATAAACTATTAGGAGTGGAATACAGATCCAGTGTCTCTTCAGGTATTAAAAGGTGTCAGGCACAATTATTTTGATAACTTAACACACCAAAAGAGTAACTTTTTCATTCATCTACTCAACAGCTGCTTAATGAACACCTAATTTTGAACTACTTATTGAATACCAGGTGTTAACGCTAGGTGCTAGGTACTAGGTGCTGGGGCTATGGCATTGAACAGTCATAATCAGTGCCTTCATGGAGCTTATAGCACAGTGAGGAAGACAAACATCATTAAACAAACAACTGAGTAGATATTTGACTACTGATGTTAGAAGTGCACCAAGGAAACGTGTCTAGTACCTCTTGGGCATACATCTGCTCCAGCATACCTCTGATAGGGGTGTCAGCTCTTGGTGGGTCCTTCCTCCAGGATGGAACAAAAACTTTGATGTAGGTGTGTCCTCTGTCCCTGAACCAGTCCACAGCCAGCTTGATTCCCCGGCAAGAGAAGGTTTCTTTATTTCCATGGCTACAATGGGAAAACAAAGAAATCTGTAGAGACACTGCAAGTGTTCTTAAGAGTGATTCCCTGTGAATATCCTGGATCACAGTCTCATAATCAAGGGGGAACCAGAAAAATCTACATTTTAGGCCAGGAGCGGTGGCTCACACCTGTAATCCCAACACTTTGGGAGGCCGAGGCAGGCAGATCATTTGAGGTCAGGAGTTTGAGAACAGCTTGGCCAAAATGGTGAAACCTCATCTCTACAAAAAATACAAAAAGTAACCAGGTGTAGTGGTGCGCACCTGCAGTCCCAGCTACTCTGGAGGCTGGGGCAGGAGAATCACTTGAACCTGAAAGGTGGAGGATTCAGTGAGCTGCAATCCCACCACAGCACTCCAGCCTGGGCAACAGAGGGAGACTTTGTCTCAACAATAACAACAACAACAAAACAAAACACACACATATACACACATAGAAAAAATCTACATTTTAAAGATAGTTCATTCTTTCATTCACAAATAATATCCATTAACAAGAACCACATAGCGTGTGATAGGTATGTAGAGGGGTCTTGGGCTCTGTGATAGCTAATACTGAGTGTCAACTCGATTGGATTGAAGGATGCAAAGTATTGTTCCTGGGTGTGTCTGTGAGTGTTGCCAAAAGAGATTAACATTTGAGTCAGTGAACTGGGAGAGGCAGACCCACCCCCAATCTGGGTGGGCACCATCTAATCAGCTGTCAGCATGGCTAGAATAAAGCAGGCAGAAGAAAGTAGAATGAGCAGACTTGCTGAGTCTTCTGGCCTTCATTTTTCTCCCATGCTGGATGCTTCCTGCCCTCAACATCAGACTCCAAGTTCTTCAGCTTTTGGACTCTTGGACTTACACCAGTGGTCTGCCAGGGGCTCTTCAGCCTTCGGCCAGACTGAAGGCTGCACTGTCAGCTTCCCTACTTTTGAGGTTTTGGGACTTGGACTGGCTTCCTTGCTCCTCAGCTTGCAGTTGACCTGTTGTGGGACTTCACCTTGTGATCGTGTGAGTCAGTACTCCTTAATAAACTCCCCTTCGTATATACATCTAGCCTATTAGTTCTTCGCTCCAGAGAATCCTGACTAATACAGCTCCAAGGAGAATACATTCTGAGGACTAACAGACAAGACCCTCTCTTTAACTGAAGCTAAGAAAGATCAACATAAGACAGATAGGAGTAGCCATCTACAGAATCACTCTCACCCTGAGAGATGGTCATAAATGTGTTATTGGGTTTCCCAAGTCCAAGCAAGGAGGCCAGTGCCCCTCAAATTCCACAGAAGACTTCAGTGGAAGCAATAAGGAGAGAGTGTGAGATCAGGCAGGGCCTTGCAGACATTATGGAAGATTCCTTTCTTCCTCCTAAGAGGAATTAAAAAGCCACGGAAGGATTTTAAGATTTGAAGTAGATGATGTGATGTGATGTGGTGTGGTGTGGTGTGGTGTGGTGTGATGTGATGTGATGTGATGTGATGTGATGTGATGTGATGTGATGTGATGTGATGTGATGTGATGTGATGATTCAAAAAGCCCAATCTGAGGCCGGGGGCAGTGGCTCATACCTGTAATCCAGAACTTTGTGAGGCTGAAGCGGGTGGATCATGAGGTCAGGAGATCGAGAACATCCTGGCTAACATGGTGAAACACTGTCTCTACTAAAAATACAAAAATTAGCCGGGTGTGGTGGTGCGTGCCTGTAATCCCAGCTACTCAGGGGGCTGAGGCAGGAGAATTGCTTGAACCTGGGAGTCGGATGTTGTAGTGAACCGAGATCGTGCCGCTGCACTCCAGCCTGGGCGACAAAGCAAAAATTGACGGTGACTTGGACTAAGCTGGTGGTGGTGGATGAGGGAGAAGAGTAGGTGAACTTGAGAGATATTTATTTAGAAAGTCAAATCTCCAGAACTCGATGACTGATTGGATATGGGAGTGATAGAGAAGAAGGCATCAAAGATGACTCAAGATCTCTGGCTTGTGTAACAGGATGGTGGGCTATTCACTGACTCCAGGAATTCTGGAAGGGAACAGGGTTAGAGGGAAAGATCATGAGTTTTATTTTAGACACATATCAAGCTGTTAACATTTCCACTTAGAGGAAATGTTAAGTAAACAGCTATGGTGCAGAGGAGATGCCTGAGTGATTAAAGCTGTAGGCCATCTCTGTGTAATCAATAGCTGAGGCCACAGCATGGACAGAATTTCCTGCTCGCCTGGAGAGAAAGTGAGCAGCCTGGGCTAGACCTGGAGGAACTCTGCGACTTCACAACTGGTTATAGGTAGATGGGGGGCAATATCACATGGGACTCAGGAGGGATGGATCTAAGAAGCAGGAAGAAAATCAGAGGGTGTGCATCAGGAAAGCGGAGGGAAAGGGGCCACCAAACGCTGCTCCAAGTAACTGGTGAAACCTGAAGATGTCCCTCAGACTCAGTCAGTGGGGTCAGTGGGGTTTCGCTGGAGGGAGACAAGTGGATAGATTTGAGATATTGAGAAGGCAAAATCAACTGGACTTAGCCATGGATAAGACAGAGCCTGGCTTCAAATTAGATCACTCTGCCTCCTCTTCCACCTTCAGATCCCAGCTTCATCCTCACTTCCTCAGGAAAGCATCTGCTACTCCCTAGACTCCATCAGATCCGTCTCAGGAGCTCTCAATGCACCCTCCCGCTCCTTCCTGGCACTGGGGAACATTCGCACCCATCCAGGGGATGGCCGGGGTCTCCCTTCTTTAAACCATGAGCTCCTCTTGCTCACCACGCAACTCTCAGTGCCCAGCATTGTGCCTAATAATTGTAATGACCCAATTTAAAAGCCGTTGAATAAACAAATGGCTGAGAAGAAACTCAGCTGAGAAGCAGCTAGAGGAGAAGCTGAAGCAAAGGGAAGAGTTGACTGGAAAGATCCAAACATAGGCATGACTGATATGGTCTAAGGATCAGAAAGACAAGAGTGGGGCTGGAGCACGAGGAATGAGCCCGGGCAACAGGTGTAAAGGGAGAGGCAAGGATAAGTTCTTAGAGAGCCAAGGACCACCACGCCACTCATGCCCTCTCCCGAGAAGCCTGGCAGCCAACCCATATGCAGACAAGGATGACATTTTGAATTCGCATTGCTGTGCTCTCTCTCGTATGTGACCTTTCCTGCTATTTTCTCAGGGGAGATTAGGAGAGTCACAAGTTTATAAAAGAAAAAGGACGCTCATGCCTGTAATCCTAGCACTTTGGGAGGCCGAGGTGGGCGGATCACCTGAGGTCAGGAGTTCAAGACCAGCCTGGCCAACATGGTGAAACCTCGTCTTTACTAAACATACAAAAATTAGCTGGATGTGGCAGCACACGCTTGTAATCCCAGCTACTGGAGAGGCTGAGGCTGGAGAATCTCATGAGCCCGGGAGGCAGAGGTTGCAGAGAGCCGAAATCGGGTCACTACACTCCAGCATGGGTGACAGTGCAAGATTCTGTCTCAAAAAAAAAAAAAGATAAATATCCCTTTCACTATTGAGGCTGAACTCTGAGGCTTGTACAGTGAGGAGAAAACATCAACAGGGATATCTGTGGTCAAAAGGAAGAGGAAGGTCGAGCGCAGTTGCTCACGCCTGTAATCCCAGCACTTTGGGAGGCCAAGGAGGCAGGATCACGAGGTCAGGAGATCGAGACCATCCTGGCTAACACGGCGAAACCTGTCTCTACTAAAAATACAAAAAAATTAGCTGGGTGTGATGGCATGCACATGTAGTCCCAGCTATTCGGGAGGCTGAGGCAGGAGAATCGCTTGAACCTGGGAGGCAGAGGTCGCAGTGAGCTGAGATCGCACCACTGCACTCCAGCCTGGGCGACAACGAGACTCCATCTGAAAAAAGAAAAAAAAAGAAGAGGAAGCAGATCGCTGGTACCTTCCAGCCCAGCAGAAGTTGAAAAAGAGGGAAGATGGAAGGAGGAGGAGGTCCTCACCCCGCACCCCCACTCCAGCTCTACCCAGCCCAGCCATACAGGAGGGGGAGATGGAGAAACATGGAGACTGTGTGAACAAGAGGCTGAACCAAAGGCTGAACCTTTGTTTTTCAGCACAGCCCAGGCAGGTTGCAAGCCCCTCAGAGAAACCTGGTTTCTGTAGGGCTGCCTTGGAGGAACATGGCTGGAGAGGTGAGTCTGAAGCAACACCCCATCCCTCATGTGCCCCCAGGCCTAGTGGACTGTCTAGGGATGGACAAGCTGGTGCCAGTGAGCAGACAGCACTTTAAGCCAGTATGGCTCCCAGAAGGCCACTTCCATGTTCCCTGTTTAGAGGCCAGGCCAGCCCAGCCACTGTGCAGCAGAACCCAGTGAGGGTCCCAGACCCCTTTTCCAGCCAATACCAGATCTCAAAGGCCCCAGAGGCCATCTGAGACAGGAGGGGGTGGATAGGAACCACAGAGCCTGAGTCGCCCAGGAGACAGAAGAAACGGAGGCCCCACCTGATGTACACTGGCAAATGTAAGATGTACCCCCCCACCGCCTAAAAAAGAGGGGAAGAGATCGTGCCCGTCATAGAAAATGAGGTCCATTTTCTGTGTCCCTGAAGCAGTAAAGTGAACAATTGATGACACCCTCCCCCATGTCACCCCTGAGACATATGCATCTCTTCAGTGTAGTCAAGTCCACCCTCAGTTAATTCTCAAGGGAAAATAGCACCACCACAATTATTATTTTTGTTTGTTTGTTTGTTTTTGTTTTTGTTTTGTTGAAACGGAGTCTCGCTCTATCACCCAGGCTGGAGTGCAGTGGCCGGATCTCAGCTCACTGCAAGCTCCGCCTCCCGGGTTCCCGCCATTCTCCTGCCTCAGCCTCACCCTGTCCCCATTTTAAAAGTTGTTTCTTGGCCAGGCGCAATGGCTCACACCTGTAATCCCAGCACTTTGGGAGGCTGAGGCGGGAGGATCACAAGGTCAGGAGTTCAAGACCAGCCTGACCAACATGGTGAAACCCCGTCTCTACTAAAAATACAAAAATTAGCCAGGCATGGTGGCACGTGCCTGTAATCCCAGTTACTCAGGAAGTTGCGGCAGGAAAATTGCTTGAACCCGGGAGGCAGAGGTTTCAGTGAGCCGAGATCAAGCCACTACACTCTAGCCTGGGTGACAGAGTGAGACTCCATGTCAAAAAAATAAAAAAAAAAACTGTTCCTTACTTGCTGGTCTCTTTTCAGGGTCTCCTTACATATTTGCGTTTAACCATTCACAAGTCATCTCTGACACCTTTGGTGGGTGTAGGAGGCAGTGTTCAGTGGTGAGAGAGAGGAAGGGAACCTGGACCCTGGCAGAGATGTCAGTCTCCCTGAGAGCCCACTCCCCAGCACACAGACAGGAATGCACACACCGAAAGCATCCACTCGTCCACGCATTCCTTCACAGACTCAGCGCAATTCCTGAATAGCTACTACAAGGCTCTGCACTCGTGCTAAGAAGAGACATCACCCCTGCTTCTTGGAGCTCTTTTTTTTTTTTTTTTTTTTTTTTAAGAAATGGGGTCTCACTCTGTTACCCAGGCTGGAGTGCAGTGGTACAGTCATGGCTTACTGTAGCCTCGACCTCTCAGGCTCAAGCAATCCTCCCACCTCGGCCTCCCAAGTCGCTGGGACTACAGGTGCGCACTGCCATACCTGGCTAATTTTTAGAAATTTGTTGTAGAGATAAGGTCTGGCTATGTTGCCCAGGCTGGTCTTGAACTCCTGGCCCCAGGTGATCCTCCAACGTTGGCCTCCCGAAGTGCTGAGATTACAGGCATGAGCCACTGCACCTGGCCTTGGAACTCATTTTTAAGATCTGTAGAGGGTTCTGTCTGCCAGGGCACTTTGCACTTTTTGCCTCATTTAATCATTACAACAAGCCCTTGAGGAAGTTACCCTGTCCCCATTTTACCCTTGAGGAAACTGAAGCAAAACAATGTGTCCAACTCTCTGATCTAGGGGCAGCCCTCAAAACCTGACCCCTTAGGCTGCAAACTCTTCCTCCCTAGTCTCCCGAAGATCACTGATTCCCCCCAACTCCATCTATACCCCAGGATCCAGATGGCAGCTCCTTTGGAACAATAGTAACCCACAGTTTAAATGCTCATGCTTAAAAAAGGCACCTCATGCCTTTGTTAACCAGTACTGTGAACCAGCTCATCAGGCAGCAAGCCAAGAGCCAGGCCCTGGGAAAAGGAGACAGGAGCTGGGAGTTTTGTTTTTGTTTTTTGTTTGTTTTTGAGACAGAGTTTTGTTCTTGTTGCCCAGACTGGAGTGCAATGGCGCAATCTCAGCTCACCGCAACCTCTACCTCCCAGGTTCAAGCGATTCTCCTGCCTCAGCCTCCCGAGTAGCTGGGATGCACCACCACACCCAGCTAATTTTGTATTTTTAGTAGAGATAGGGTTTCGCCATGTTGTTCAGGCTGGTCTCAAACTCCTGACCTCAGCTGATCCGCCCGCTTCGGCCTCCCAAAGTGCTGCAATTACAGGCATGAGCCACTGCACCCTGCCAGAGCTGGGAGTTTTGAATAACCAAAGGTACAAATAGGAAGTGGGTTGGCACCTAAGGCAAATTTTGCCTGCCTGACAACTGTGCGTGGGGTAACTGCAATCAGAGTGCCAGCCAATTTCAGTAACTAGATAATCCAATTGTACACCACTGCATCTTTGACTATTGCCAAGAAATTCCTGCAAAGGCTAGCGGCTCCCAAAGCAGTCACATTTGGAGGAAGGTTGTGGCTGTGGGCGGGAGGAAAGAGAGGAGGAATGATTCCTCAGGGGTCTGAGATGTGAAGGGAAGCTGCTGTTGCCAACTCTGTTTCTTATTGGGGGTAAACACCCTGACCTCACCAGGAGATCACCAGGAGATCTCTCCCCAGCTCAAGACAGGGGAAAGAGAGGGTGAGCAGGGGCTGCTCTGGGAGCTTTCATCTTACAAGAAATGGGTGCAGACAGGAAGGAGCCCAAGGCTAACGTCGGGCAGAACAGATTCAGGTCTGACCCCCAGCCCTGTCATAAACCCCACCATTATCTTTCTTGCCTGCTGGGAACCCACTGAGAGGGTCATGATGAAAACTGAGAGGTATGATTTCAAGCCTGATCTGTCTCTTCCTTGGAGATCCCTTACTCCAGCACAAACCAGAGCCTGCAGAGTGTCCTGAGAGTATAAAAATGTAAACAACAGCCAAAGCAAAAAGCCCTGTGCACTCCAAAATGAGGACACATTTACATGAAACCCTACTTTGGGGCAGTAAGAGGATGTGAAATTATCAGGTGGTTTCCCCCTAAGCTTGTACTTCAAATCCCGCCTTTTCTAGATTTGCCTACAGAATGTAAAACAGGCTGGGCACTTGTGAGTCTGCCTGCCCTAGGCAAGAAAATGCTGCAACTGTTGGCTCGCGAGAATTCATGCTCTTCCCACACGCCATGATGCCGTTGTGAACATGCTTTCAATGAAAGATACCTTCTTTTTAAAAAGTTGCTGGACATTATTCTTAAGGCGAGTTATCTATGGACTCAGATATTCAGCTGAATAATACAAGCTGATGTCCCTCTCTTTCTCACAGAAACACACACACAGCCCTACCTTGAAGGTATGGAGACTGCACTCAGAAATCAGTCTTTGGGCTGCTAGTCCATGAGAGCTACTATTTGAGGCACATGTGGCACTCTGAGGGCATCCTGGGCACCTGCCCTGCAGAGGGCCCCTGTGGAGGGAGTGGGGCCTCATACCTCCTGTCTGCAGCTGACAAGTCCAGGGCTTGTCAACTGCAGCCAGAGCCCGCCTGTGCTCTGCCAGGCTCTGGCTGCAGGACAAGAGCCTATGGATCAGGGTGGATCAGGGTCTCCTACCCTGTGGCCCTTTCCTAGGCCAGGGGGAGAGCAGAAGGAATGGTAATGTCTCAGGGGAACACGAGGCATTGGAGAGAGCACTGAATCCAGAGCTGGCTCTTCTTGCTCTGTGACCTCAGGCGAGTTACTTACACTCTCTGAACCTCTAAAGAAGAGAAATTCCTTTATGAGAAAAATGTATTGACCAGGCACGGTGGCTCACACCTATAATCCCAGCACTTTGGAGGCTGAGGTGGGTGGGTCACTTGAGGTCAGGAGTTCGAGACCAACCTGGCCAACATGGTGAAACCCCGTCTCTACTAAAAAATACAAAAATTTGACCAGGTGCAGTGGCTTACACCTGTAATCCCAGCACTTTGGGAGGCTGAGGCAGGCAGATCACGAGGTCAGGTGTTCGAGACCAGCCTGGCCAACATGGTGAAACCCAGTCTCTACTAAAAATACAAAAAATTAGCCAAGTATGGTGGCACATGCCTGTAGTCCCAGCTACTCGGGAGGCTGAGGCAGGAGAATTGCTTGAACCCAGGAGGTAGAGGTTGCAGTGAGCCAAGATCTTGCCACTTCACACCAGCCTGGGCAACAGAGCGAGACGACAGAGCGAGACTCTGTCTCAAAACAAACAAACAAAAAACTACAAAAATTAGCCGAGTGTGGTGGCAGGCACCTGTAATCCCAGCTACTCAGAAGACTGACGCAGAAGAATCGATTGAACCCAGGAAGTAGAGGTTGCAGAGAGCCGAGATTGGACCACTGCACTCCAGCCTGGCAAAAGAGCAAGACTCTGTCTGAAGAAAAAAATAAAATAAAATAAATGTATTTATTTATTTCAAGCATATGTAAAATAGCCACCTTGAATCCTCACGACTGTTAGAGATGAAAAGGCCTTTTAAGGTTTAGTCCAACCTCCTAATTGTGTACATAGGGCTCAAGCCAGGTGACTTACCTGAGGTCACACAGCTGGATGGCTGAAAAGGGAGAGCTGTACAGTCCAATCTGTAGCCACTTGCCACACCTGGCTATTCACATTTAAATTAAAATTAATTTAAAAACTAAAATGTAGAAGCCAGTTCCTTGGTTGCATTGGCCACATTCTAAGTGCTCGATGACCACACGTGGCAAGTGGCTCTGGGGGGACAGGGCAGGGGTGGGCCTTGCCCTCACTGCGGGGAGTTGTGTTGGGCAGCCCTGGCCTAGCGGTCCCATGACCTCCCTGGTTTCCTTTATGGGGTGCAGCAAGAGGTCCAGCAAAACTGAGGGCAGCCATAGGTCTGTTTACCAGGCCCCCGTCTTCCACTCTCACCACATCATCACTTGTAGTTCTCATTACGTTGACCCACCTCTTAAACAAAATGATGAATGATGCCAGTAGTCCTGCTTAGAAGAGCCCATTTCTGTAAAAGGCACTGGGCCAGTGGCCCACTCTGTCAGCCTCCAGAGAGCAGCAGCCAGGCCTTCTGGGTTCAGCCAGGCACGACCAATGGCCTTGGGCTAAACATTCTGAAGCACTGGGGAAAGAAGCCCACAGAAACTTCTACCTATTGTGTCATGGTTAGGAAGCATGGGTGGGGGTCAGGGTCTAATTCAAGCCAGTGTTGACCACTGTCAAGCCTGTCAAGTCCCTTCCTGTGTAACTGACAGGATCAGAACACAGACTGATGGCCTGCTCTAATATTCTCTGTGCTAACAGGGGACACATGGCCTAGTGCCTCCCGAAAGGCAGAGGAAAAGTAAATCCCTGGTCATAAAGCATAGTATTATCTGTAATTTCTCATTCTATGTCAGTGGGTTGTCATATTTTGGGGATGACAGGCCTTTTAGGTATCTATTGAAAGCTATAAATCTTTCCCCCAGGGAAACACATATATGTACATAGACATCACGGTTGTGTATATCATCGTTTCAGGCCATTGCTGGCTTTGAAGATAGAAGGGGCCGTGAGCTGATGAATGCAGTCTCTAGAAACTGGAAAAAATAAAAAGACTCTCCTCTAGAATTTCCAGAAGGACATTTCCAGGGGACAGAGCCACAGCCAGGAACAGGCACACTGAAGAACATTCCCACCAATAGGAGCCACATTTCTCATCCGCTCAAGGAGGGAAGAACAGGTGTCTCATTTGGTCTTTAAGCCCCTCCCCACCACTGCAAGGCCAGACAATGCATGAAGCAGTATTGCCTTCAAAAACGGAAAATGGCAATGTCTGCAATACTACAAAACCTCAGTGAGAGGGAATTTTCAGAAACCATGTTTCTGAGGTTAATTGAATTTTGAGGTCAACAGATAACAATGAGACACCACTTTGGGTTTCAATCACCCATTGCCTGTGAAGGGTCAGCACCCGCTTGAACCTTTCATGACTAAGGATATGGCAGACCCAGGGGACGTGTGTCCTGCTGAAAATCCCATTGGAGGACACAACAGATGTCACTGTAGAAGGGGCAGAGGATAGGGTGGAACCTCACACCCCACTCTCCCCAGAACTTGCCTTTAAAAGGAACAAATTAAGTCCCGTGATCAGGTGGCGGTTGTGCCATTTGTCTCTTTTCCCTAACTACTGGGATCCAAGGGCAGAGGGAGGGGATATGTGTGTGTGTAGACACATTGTGTGTGTGTGTGTCCATATATCACACACACAGAGCATACGTACATGTGCTCTGGAACTTAGGGGCTTTGGAGGTAGCCAGTGTGTGAAAACATTTATGCTCTGACACATTCTTCGTAGGAAGTCTGAGTAAGGGTTTCGATGTGCAACCCACACAGACTGAGCATGAGAAAATTAATCTGATTGCAATCATGGGAGGTGAGGGGCAGAGGTGGGGGATCAATGGGTGTACCCAGGACACATTACGGTCATGTGCAAACAGAGGATGTGGCTTAAGTTTGACTCCAAGCAGCAACAGAGACTCCCATAAAAACAAAACCCTCCACCACTGTCCTGTTATAACAATTTCTAAAACATGCCTGGTCCCCAAAGAGATTCTCTGGAGACCAGGCATGTTTCTTGTTGCCCCGAAATAGTCTTTTTACCCTATAGCCACTCTGCTCTTTTGATTTGGAATCACAGAACTCATACAGCCTTAGGGCTGAGAAGGTCTTTGATTTAAGCATTCAAAGCCTTCTTTCTATGGATGCCCAGAGAGAGAGGTTCCTTGCTCAGATCATATAGAGGCCAGGCCCCTCTCACAACCCCTTCTAGACTTTCTAGGACCCTCAGAGCCTACTGGATTCTTAAAAATCCTTTTAGCTTCCCAGCGATCTTAAATTGAGCAGGATTTCATAGATTTACCTATCTGGTGCCTATACATGACGTGGGTGAGAATGTGACAGAGAACCCCTGGGCCAGCCCATAAGTCCCAGGAGAAAGAGAGGGCTCCATTGCCTGCTGATGTCATCAATGCCAAGGAGACTTAGCTGGTCAAAAGTTGAAAAAAAAAACCCTCAGTACACACCTCAAAAAGGGCAGGACTATCTGGGTTGAACCATTGCAAACCTAGGTCCTGCAACACCAAACCCAAAGTGAGCCCAAATCCCCAGGAGAAACTTTTGGAGGCCCTGTTGACACATTCGGCACTGTGGAGAATTGCTTTTATGGATTCCCACCTATGGTGGGAGTAACTCAGCTTTTGAAAAGGGAAGCACATATATTTACAGCTGTGAGTAAACCATTTCCTATGGCTCTGCCCTTTGCACGGCTGTAACAAAGCCAAGTGGTAGAATAATCCACTTGTTTGAGCAATGCCCCACTTCGCCCAGCAGGGTATTGGGGGAGGCTGCAGAGATTCCATCACAGAGGAGCTTAGCCAAGACAGGCAGATAACAATTCGGGCATGAGGCTGGCATTTCTGAAACCCACAAAGATGCCAACACACAAATGTTCACACAGCCGCATCTGCAGCTGAGGGGGCCACAAACAAATCTCTCAAACTTAACTGGGGAACCGCAACACCGCCTCCCCAGCAACCCCAGCAGAGGGCTTCCAGCACACTTCAAAGCACACCAGCCCCTCTGTTGCTCATAATCTTGAGAGAGTAGAAGAGATATTTGTGGGCCTTTTTCACAGACGAGGAAATGAGTCCTGCAGCTTTCCCAGAGTCTCGCAGCCAGTTAGGAACAAACTCCCAACAAGAAGCCACATCTGCCAACACTTGACCCAGGGTGCCTCCCTCATTACCACACCTTCCCCAAAAGAAGGCTCTTCCTCTGGGTTATGATAATAACAGCTACACTTGTTGAACACTTGTTCTGTGTCAGGCACTATCCTAGGCATTTTGTGCATAAAAACCCTCTACAGAGATTTTATCCCAACTGTACAGATGGAGAAAACGAGACTCAGAGGGGTTAAGTGACTTGCTTAATGCCACACAGCTACTAAGAGATGGCACAGGGATTCAAAGCCTGATCCATTGGCCCCAGAGCTCTTTGGACCAAATCACAGAGAAGAGGGACAGTTCTCAGGGCTCCTGTGAACAGGAGCCTCCCCAGCCCCAGCTACAGGATGAAGGGAAGCTACCTCATTGCCACATTGCTGCCATCAATCACTATGGGTCGCAGAGAACTGGCCAGGGATCCGAAGTCCTCTTCCAGGGCTGTCCCCGGGCCACGCTGGGCAGAGTCCAGGGCCCCACAGGAGCCCCGAGGCACTAGCCTGGGTGCAGCCGGGTGCTCCAGGGCCCCCGGGCGGCTGCCCGTGCGGATAAGCTCCTGCAGCACGTCGTTGACCAGGGCGCCCTCGCCCAGCTTGCCCAGCACCCGGAGCACGTCCTCCCGGTCGTAGCCCAGCTTCTGGAAGAACTCCATCTTGCTGGGGTGCTCCATGCTGTGCCCAGCGGCAACGGGCACAGGTCCTGCCCCAGGCGTCCTCCTCTCAGAGTCCTGCAGGCGTGAGCTAAAGAGAAAAAAAAACGCATCCATCAGGTGTTTCCTGGGCAGACTGGGGCAAGGGCAAGGCATGCCTGCGCTGGCTCCCTCCCGGCCTAGCTGTCAGGAAATCAGGTGGAGCCCAGACCCCTTGGGGACTTTCAGTTGCTCAGTGTGGCTGCGGAGCTGCAGAAGCTATCACGCTGCTTTCACAGTGCGCTCTCTGAGGCCTTCACCCCACACTGCCTGGCAGGGAACCCTGACCACACACCAGGGCTGCAGGGGCTGAGCATGCACCCAGCACTCAGGACAGGCCAAACACAGATTTCTTGTTTCTCAGGCTCTGTAGGGGGCTGAATAGTGACCTCCCAAAATTCCCATGGTGAATTCCTCACCCCAGTGCCTCAGAGTGTGACTGTATTTAGAGCTAGGACCTCTAAAAGGAGATCCCTCATCCAATATGACTGGTGTCCTTATAAGAAGCAGAAATTTGAACACAGAACACACAGAGGGACCACCATATGAAGACTCATGGAGAAGGGAGAAAGTAACCCTGCAGGCACCTTGACCTTGAACTTCCAGGCCCCAGAACTATGAGACGATGAATTTCCCTTAAGCCCCCAGTCTATGGTGCTCTGCTCTGGGGCCAAGCAGACTAACAGAGGCCCCTGGCTTACCCAAGGCCAAGTGCCCCCTGGTGAATTCTACTCCCAGAAAGGCAGTGCTCCCACCCAAATTCTGCTTGGTGCCCTGCACAGCTTTCCCTAATGATTAACTCAGACCACACTGAATCTCTGCAATAGAAGGGCCTGCCCCGGCCGGGCGCAGTGGCTCACGCCTACCATTCCAGCACTTTGGGAGGCTAAGGCAGGCAGATCAAGAAGTCAGGAGATAGAGACCAGCCTGGCCAACATGGTGAAATCTCATCTGTACTAAAAATACAAAAATTAGCCGGGCATGGTGGCGCATGCCTGTAATCCCAGCTACTCTGGAGGCTGAGGCAGGAGAATCGCTTGAACCTGGGAGGCAGAGGTTGCAGTGAGCCAATATCACACCATTGCACTCCAGCCTGGGCAACAAGAGTGAAACTCCATCTCAAAAAAAAAAAAAAAAAGGGCCTACCCCAAATTTCATCCGTCCCAGCCAGGCACTATGTCCTGGCCTACACCAAGGGGTGGGGGGTGACCTGGGAAGGGGGTTGCAGCCTGATAGATGGTTTCTAAAGGAAGACGACTAAACCAATAGGAACACTCTAGACAGCCTGGGTCCCTCCTCTTTTCTACCCGCAAAGACCAATACATTCAAAAAAATAAATTTTTTAATACAGAAATAATCAGGAAAACATATTTACTACAAGCGAAAACTCCAAGCAACGATGAATAAAATACATGATGTCTCTCCTGCGCGACCCCAACCCACTTGCTTCCCCTACTGTTTTTCTACATCCCTCTAGTGCTTTCTCCGTAAGTTCACTTGCATGTCTAATAGATAAACACAAATATTGTTTTAGAGTTGTTTCGTTTTAGTTTCACACAAATGGTGTCATATTACACTTATTGCTCAGCAACTTACTTTTATTATTAAAAATGCATTTTGGGGGCTGGGCACAGTGGCTCACGCCTGTAATTCCAGCACTTTGGAAGGCCAAGGCAGGTGGGTCCCAAGGTCGGGAGTTCGAGACCAGCCTGGCCAGCATGGCGAAACCCCATCTCTACTAAAAATACAAAAATTGGCCAGGCATGTGGCACATGCCTGTAATCTCCGCTACTTGGGAGGCTGAGGCAGGAGAATCGCTGGAACCTGGGAGGCGAAGGCTGCAGTGAGCCGAGATTGTGCTACTGCACTCCAACCTGGGTGACAGAGTGAGACTCCATCTCTCCAAACAAACAAACAAAAAAAAAAATGCATTTTTGACCGGGCGCGGTGGTTCATGTCTGTAATCCCAATACTCTGAGGGGCCGAGGCAGGTGGATCGCTTTAGCCTAGGAATTTGAGACCAGTCACTGCAACATGACAAAACCCTGACTCTACAAAAAAATTAAAAAATTAGCTGAGCATGGTGGCGTTAGCCTGTAGTGCCAGCTACTCAGGAGGCTGAGACGGTAAAATCTCTTGAGCCCAGGAGTTTGAGGCTGCAGTGAGCCGAGATCATACCACTGCATTTCAGCCCAGGTGACAGAGCGAGACCCTGTCTAAAAAATAAAAACAGAATGGAATGGAATGGAATGGAACGGAACAGAATGGAACAGAACAGAACCGAATAGAATAGAATAGAATAGAATAGAATAGAATAGAATAGAATAGAATAGAATAGAATAGAATAGAATAGAAATGCAGTTCACAAATTTTTCCATGCCAGTTTACCTGTTCTGCTGCTCACTGTATCCCCAGCACTTAGGACAGTGACTCACACGGTTGAATTCAATGTATACATGTTGACTGGTGAGTGAATGAATGAATGAATGAATGAGTGAATATGTTCTTCAGTGTTTAACCATGTGTCGTAGGAGGAAAGTCTGTTTTCCATTTTTCGCTGTTACAAATCAGGCTCAGTAAACATTCTGGCACGTCCACCTTTCTACACCACCCTCATCTCAGTATCACAGGCTCCTGACCTTCAGTCCCTCTTCTCCTATTTGACTTCTTTGAGTCAATCACATCTCTCAGCCAGGTTCCCACTTTGGCCTGGCATTCTCTGCAGGCCTGTCCCAGGAGTTCAGGAGCCAGAGCAGATCTAACAATGGCAGGGTCTGGCAAGTGAAGGGCATTTCGCAGCCAGTCCCCTGGACAGAGAGGCCTCTGCCGCAGCGGCCACCTGCTCACCTCCCACTCCACCTCAGCCCACTGATGGCAGGTACCACATGAAATAATGAAACTGACCCCAGGGGCACCAGCCCCTTCTAACTGCCAACTCCAGCAACATCTTCACAGTCTTTGCCTTATGCCACCTCTCTGCCGTTTTTGAAACTGGGAACCACTCCTTGACCTGCTATTTTAAATTAAAAAATTGTGGACTGCCCTTTCTTGAAACTACCTGTTCCCTTAGGCTGTATAACTTGGCCTCATTCTTTCCCTAAATCGGTCCAGCTATGTCCCCTCTCCTTCAGTGTTGGGGTGCCACCCAGACTCTCCACCAGCCCCTATAATTCTGATGGGCCCCACAGCTGCATGATTTGCTCACACCTCCCACTGAGCACCGGGCACTGTTATAAGTCTGTGAGACAAACGCTGTGCATGCTATTTAAATGTTATGGGAACTCAGAATGCTGTCACACAACAGACATTTGCTAAGTGACTACTTCAGTGGTTCCCAAGGTGTGGTCTAGGGAAGCTTGGGGGACTCCAAGATTTTTTCAGGGCATCTTCAAAGTAAAAACTATTTTTAGGCCGGGCACAGGGCTCATGCCTGTAATCCCAACACTTTGGGAGGCCAAGGCGGGCAGATCACGAGGTCAGGAGTTTGAGACCAGCCTGGCCAATATAGTGAAACCCCCTCTCTACTAAAAATGCAAAAATTAGCTGGGCATGGTGGTGTACACCTGTAGTCTCAGCTACTCGGGAGGCTGAGGCAGGAGAATTGCTTGAACCTGGGAAGCGGAGGTTGTGGTAAGCTGAGATCGCGCCACTGCACTCCAGCCTGGACAACAGAGTGAGACTCCATCTCAAAAAAACAAACAAACAAAAAACACTATTTTTATAATAATCTAAGGTGTAATTTCTGTGCTTTACTCTTATCCTCTCCTATGTGTACAACAGAATATTCTAGAGACTACATGTTGTGTGACACTGCAACAGCTTGAATGCAGAAACAAGTATGAGAATCCAGCTGTCTTCTGTTAACCCAGACATTAAAGAGATTTGCAGAAATGTGAATCAGTGCCAGGCTTCTTACTAACTTTTTTTTGTTTTGGAAAATAAAGTTACTTTTCATGAAGATATGTCATTTATGTCAGTGTAATTGGTTTATTATTTATGTAGAAATAAATGAATTTTTTAAAGTTCTTTGTTTTCATTTCTAATAAAGTACGTATTCAGCGATAGATAGAACCCACATAAACAAAGACTCAACAATTTTTAAGAGTATAAAGGGGTTCTGAAATTTAAAAGTTTATTCTTAAATCTAGAGCTGTTCCAACAGGTATTCCCACATAGCTGACTCCATGTAGGTGACCTATAGACATGCCCTCCTTCACCCAGGGCCCCAGTACAGAACATCCAGTGTCTTTACTCCCTCAGTCTGGCCCTCTCAAATCTATCTCCTACTGTCCTCTGCCCTACCCACACCTCAGTCCTGCCGTCTTCACCCCACACCCGACAACTGTAACAGCCTCCATCTGACCTGTAACCAGCACTGTATTTCTAAAACGAGTCTGATCATGTTCGCCACCTGCTCGGAAATCTCCTCATTGGCTACAAGAAATACACCAAGTTCCTAGGCAGGCTGATGAGCTTGTCACAAAGCAGCCCTGATATCGTCCACCTCACTGCCCACCCCTGGCACACCTGACCCCTTCTCTAGAGCCATGCTGAACATTTCCCTGCTCCCGAGGCATTCCAGAATGTTCTCACACCAAGCACAGTGGCTCGTGCCTGTAATCCCAGCACTTTGGGAAGCCGAGGTGGGAAGATTGTCTGAGGCCAGGAGTTCAAAAATAGCCTGGACAACATAGTGAGACCCCCATCTCTAAAAAAAAAAAATGTTAAAAATTATCTGGGCATGTTGGTGTGTGCCTGAAATCCCAGTCACTCAGGAGGCTGAGACAGGAGGATTACTTGACCCCAGGAGGTCAAGGCTGCAGCGAGCTGTGATCAGGCCACTGCACCCCAGCCTAGGTGACAGAGCAAGATCCTATCTCTTAAAAAATAAAACTAAACTTAAAAAACAAACAAAAAAACAGGATGTTCTCAGCACTGTGTTTCTGCATATGTTATCCTCTCTACCTGGAAGGCTCTTTTTGTCTTGGAAGACATCAAGATTCAGCTCAGATGTTATTCAGAGCTATCATCCCTGCGCCTACAGACAGAATGAGCAGCTTGGCCATCTCATCTACCACAGCGCTTTGCTCACACCTGTCTTATAACACAGTGAATTGTCATTCTTCTGTTTCTCAAGACGCTGAATTACTCAGGTATCCTGACCTATTGCCTCAGAATCACCAGCACCAGCATGATGCCTAGTATATCTGAGGAGTTTAATGGATTTTTTTTTAATTTTTAGAGATAAGGTCTTACTGTGTTGCCCAAGCTGGACTTGAACTCCTGGGCTCAAGTGATCCTCCCACCTTAGCTTACTAAGTATCCAGGACCACAGGTGTGTGCCACAATGCCCTAATAGATTTTTAAAACTAAATGTCCAAAGCTAAAGTTATCTTGTCTCCTCAAATATTTTTTTCCTTGGGCTCCCAATCTTATTGAATGGCATCTCCCAGAGGCCCAAAGAAGAAATCTCGAAGTGCCCTTCCACTCCTCTCTTTTCCTCACCTCTACATCCCATTGGCCAATAATTCTACTTCCTGGACATTTTCCATAACCACCCTCCCCTTCACACTCACAGCACCACCCTAGCTCATTCACTCCTTTGTGTAACAAACATTTGCTACTCACCAACTCAGCACCAGCACTCTGCTGCACCACAGCTCTATGAAAACAAAATAAGACAATCCAGTGTCAACTCATTCATAATCAGCTCAATAAAACAGACAAAAAACGTTAACAATGAGCCGTAAACCATGAAGATAAGCACGTACATTCAATTAGAAAAATGTGCTTTCAAATGTGGTACAACACATCACGGAACACCATGCAGACATAAAAAACAAAATCATGTCCTTTGCAGCAATATGGATGGAGCTGGAGGCCATTATCCTAGATGAATTAATGCAGAAACAGAAAACCAAATAGCACATGTTCTCACCTATAAGTGGTAGTGAAACACGGAGTACACGGGGACACAAAGAAGAGAACAATAGATACCAGAACTGACCGGGCCCAGTGGCTTATTCCTGTAATCCCAGAACTTTGGGAAGCTGAAGCAGACCAGCCTGACCAACATGGAGAAACCCTGTCTCTACTAAAAATACAAAATGAGCCGGGTGTGGTGGCGCATGCCTGAAACCCCAGCTGCTCGGGAGGCTGAGGCAGGAGAATTGCTTGAACCAGGAAGGTGGGGCTTGCGGTGAGCTGAGATCATACCATTGTGCTCCAGCCTGGGCAATAAGCTTGAATCTCTGTTTCAAAAAAAAAAAGATACCAGAACCTACTTAAGGTCGGAGGGTTGGAGGAGGGCGAGGATTGAAAAACCACCTATCAGGTACTAAACTCATTACCTGAGTAACAAAATAATCTATACACCCAACTCCCACCACATGTAATTTACCCATGTAACAAACCTGCACACGTATCCTTGAACCTAAAATAAGAGTTGGAGCCTGGGCACAGTGGCTCATCACTGTAATCCCAGCCCTTTGGGAGGCCAAGGTGAGCGAATCACTTGA
>NW_012115855.1:829367-834471 GCF_000951035.1 Colobus angolensis palliatus | reverse complement strand
ATACGGAAGAAGCAGGGGTGAGGGTGAGGTGCTGCTCCTAGGAGCCCCCTAGGTCTCGGGGCCACAGCCTTCCCCCAGGACATGATGGTCTTGAGCCGCAGCTCTGCCAGCCGCGACTCATTTCTTCCTTCCTATTTTGAAGACCTGAAAGTCTGAACGACTTCATTTCAGTTTCCTTCCTCCATCCTGACTGGAAGTCACATGCTGTCCAGATGATTAGCGACAACACTTAGAAAATCCTCCAAGTGGCCCCGCAAGGCCCTGGGAGGTCACAGGAGCAGCTTCCTGTGGTCAGAGCAGGCCCCTAGGGTGGGTTCGGGCGGCCTGGAAGAGCAGGGGCCCCACGGCTGGAACAGATCAGATCTGTCCATTCTAGAATCAGTCAATCCAAGGGAGGGGTCCCAGGTTCTAGTCTGCAGCCTCTGACTAGAAGGGCCCTGAGGAAAAGAAAAACAAAGAGGAGAGAAGGAGGGTGGGGGAGAAGTGGCAGCTCCCATGGGGGCTTCCTTGTATATTATCACATCTGTGGGAACCTCAGTGTCCTGGGAACCACCTTATTACTCCCAGTGCAGGGGAGGAAACTGAGGCAAAGAGCGGCTTTGGTGACATACCCAGGCCCCTACTGTAAATAGGGGAGAGCAGACTCCCAAAGGTGGCGATTCACCGAGGCCAGAAGGCACTGCCCAGGGCTGCTCAGGTGCCACCCAAAGGCCACCGGCCACCATGAGGCACCATGGAGCAGGCCACAGCCACCCCAGTCCCAAGACCAGCACACTCAACACCTCGCCCCTGCCCCCCAAGTCTGTTCCCAGGTCACCTCTGCCAGCTCCACAGAAATCCACGACATTATGGCCTCCAGAACTCAGCCACCAGGGTGAAGAGAAAGTTTCCTGCCCTGAGCTTCTCCACAGAGGCCAAGCAAAAAGTTTCTGGTTCAGCTCAGAGCTAGAGGCCCACAGTGGAGCTGTCAGTTAGATTTTGAGGAAGTCACAGACAGGCAAAGACTGTGGTTCATGGGACTAGTGTTTCTCGCCTGGCCGCCTTTTTTTTTTTTTTAAGGGAATTTGTACTTTTTAAAAATTTTCTTTAAATTGTGGTAAATTATATGTAACATAAAATGTACCATTGTAACTATCTTAAGGGCACAGATCAGTAGCATGGAGCACATTCAGACTGCTGTGCAACCATCACCACCATCCAGCTCCAGATCTCTTTTCAGCCTGCAAAACTGAAACTCTCTGCTCATTAGACAGTAACTTCCCATTTCCCATCCCCAGCCCCTGGCACCCACCTTTGTACGTTCTGTCTCAATAAATATGATTCTAGGCAGCTCTTAGGAGTGGAACCGTACAGTATTTGTCGTTTTGTCACTGGCTTATTTTGCTCAGCATTGTATCTTCAATACAAACTCCCGGGCTCAAGCAATCCTCCCACCTCAGCCTCCTGAGTAGCTGGAACTACAAGCACACACCCCCATGCCTGGCGGGGTTTTTTTTTTTTTTAATTTTTTTTAGAGACAGGGGTCTAACTAAGTTGCCCAGGCTGGTCTCAAACCCCTGGCCTCAAGGGATGCTCCCTCCCTGGCCCCACAAAGTGCTGGAATTACAGGTGTGAGCCACCATTCCCAGCCAATTTCTCTTGTTTCTAAGGCTGAATAACATTCCTTTGTATGTATACACCACATCATGTTTATCTATTCACCCTTCCATGGATACTTGGGTTGTCTCTGCCTCTGGGCCTCTGTGAGTGATGTTGCTGTGAACGTAAGAGTGCTGGCCTGGCCTTTTGCTTTCTCAAACTTGTCCCCTGCTCTTCTGCACTGTGATGGTTTCTCTAAGGTGGACACACAAGTATTTAAGCCCGGATCCACATCCCGGAGCAACTCTACTGTAGTGCACACCCCAGCCTGTTCATGTGTCAGGGATGGGCACCCCATGATTGGCATCGCCTGGCCTTAGAGAAAAGCTCATAATCTTGGGGGCCACAGCTGAGGTTTCTTATGAAAGCAGGGAATTTGTCTTCACTGCAGTCAGATTAAGATTTAGTTCAGTTTCCTCATTAGCCTTCATGAAGCCCACAGAGGCATCCTCTGTAAGAGACACTACCCAAAAGTTCCTGACTGCATTCAGCCTGGAAACTAGGCTTCCCATAGACGATAACTAGTCTAGAAGATGCTCTCATGAGCATGGTGACAGGGCTCAAATGTGCCTGAGAGTTCTACTCTTTCTGATTTCCTAACATGTAAATATCTTCAAAGGCCACAGCGGATCTGAAGGAGGTTTTACTGAAACTGAAGAGCTTCCTCTGTTTAATCTTTCCCCCAAAAAACTCATCTGGAAATTAAGCACAATTTTACTAAAATGACCAAGGATTTCACCTAAATGAAATTAAAGAGGGTTATCTTATTTTTTATTTGGCACTTAAAATAATTTAGACTGTGAGAAATCAGATTGTTCAGGGTCACACTCCCCCAGGACTGCTCTCTAACAGCCCTCCTCCGGCCCCTGCCCCAGGGTTCCAGCCTCTCTCCTCCACCCCTGGACTCAAGTCTGTGTGGTGTTGGCCACACTGACTGACAGCCAGGGGACATGCACTCACCAGCAGGGTGTGTCCCTCCGGTCTTCACAATGGATGCTGGCCCAGTCACCAGTAGCCTTTACACCAATGTTCTCCCACCAGTGAGGCCAGGCCCCCAGGTACCAGTGGAGTCAGAGGAGGGCAGCTGGCGTGCGCCACACAGCCACTAGGAGCCACTTCATGCCAGTGCTCCACTTCCTGCACGCCACAGTCACGTTCAGCTGCAAAAGTAGTTATGCTTTGGGTTTTGTTTTGTTTTTTTTTTTTAAGAAAAAAAAAAAGGAAAGGAAGAAAGCAATTAAATGGGGGGGGGGGTGTGACTTAAAGTGTGCGCCTCAGCATGAGTCACAGAATCAAAGTTCAGCAACCACATGCAAAACGAACCCTCCGTGAGGGCAGCAAGTCTCCGTGAGGGCGGCTGGGGTTGGCTGCACAGCAAAGCCAGGGGAGGCACCATGAGAAGAACAGCATTCAGAGTCCAAAGGGGAGAACCCCTGTTCCAAGTGAGAACTTGGAACAGAAGTTCTCCTGCCTCCAGCTGAGAAGATGATCAGATTCTAGCTGCTCCTGGGGAAAGTCGGTACTCACAGCTGGATACAAACATAGCTTGCAGGAGGAAGAGTGTCAGGGCAAGAGAGAGAGCAGAGATGGCTACGGGGATACGGGTGCATATGGGGATATGGTGCAGGGAGGACTCTGTCCCTGCCTTCATGAAGGGGAATTCCAACCAAGTCACGAAGTCCTTCTGACTAGGGACCAAGGCACTAGCCTGTGTCAGAGATAACATGGCCCTGTGGCTTCCTACTGCTGCCCTGCAGGGTGTGGGTGGTAGCTTCTCTCCCACTGTGGCAGGGGAAGTCTGACCCAGAAGTCTGACCCCACCTGACCACAGCATTCTGCAGGCTACCTGGCCTCCAGCCTCACCAGGTACAGGCAACAGACCCAGAACTCTGAAATGATTTCCTAAATTTGCTGATGCTCATCAGTGGTCAGAAGAAGAGGAAAGAACACAATCAACCCACACGGTAGCCCACCTCCCAAAAAACCTCCGTGTCTCAGGCAGCAACTTGCTCAAGGACACACAGTCGACCAGTTGGCCAAGGTGGGTTTGGAACCCAGGTGTTGGTGCTAGGGAGGTAAGAATGGCACAAGGTAACTGGAATGTGTAGCTCTATTTATTTATTCACCACCTGTCTCCCAAAGAAAATGGGAAGCAGTGTAGATTAAAACACATAGAGAATGGAATAATTAAAATAATAAATAAAGCCAGGTGCAGTGTCTCATGCCTGTAATCCCAGCACTCTAGGAGGCCAAGGTGGGAGGATTGCTTGAGCCCAGGAGTTCAAGACCAGCCTGGGCAATATGGCCAAACCCCAGCTCTACAAAAAGTATAAAAATTAGCCAGGCATGGTGGCACACACCTATGGTCCCAGTCACTCTGGAGGCTGAGATGGATTGCTTGAGCCCGGGAGGTTGAGGCTGTAGTGAGCTGTGATTGCACTACTGCACTCCAGCCTGGGTGACAGAGTGAGATCCTGTCTCAAAAACAAATAAATAAAATTTTTTTAAAAGTTCAATCAGAAATCCTTACAAGAAAAAAAAAGTATCATACTAGAAAGCTAGATTAGAGTAGTCACTACGTTAGAACACTAATTCTAGCTTTGAAGTTTTCTGGTACAATGGATTTTCAAGTAACAGCTCCCATTTGTTTCTTTTGTTGTTGTTGTTTGTTTGAGATGGAGTCTCGCTCTGCCGCCCAGTCTGGAGTGCAGTGGTGTGATCTCAGCTCACTACAACCTCCGCCTCCTGGGTTCAAGCAATTCTCTTGTCTCAGCCTCCCACGTAGCTGGGATTACAGGTGTATGCCACCATACCCGGCTAATTTTTGTACTTTTAGTAGAGACAGGGTTTGAACATGTTGGCCAGGCTGGTCTCAAACTCCTGACCTCATGATCTGCCCACCTTGGCTTCCCAAAGTGCTGGGATTACAGGCATGAGCCACCACACATGGCTGACAACTCCGATTTGTTTAGCACCAATGATATACATGGTAGTTTACATCAAAGTATCCTAATCCCCACAACAGCTCAATGGCATTGGAATAATTATTTCCATTTCCAGATGAGGTCATTGGGGATGAGAAATGGTAGCCAACCTGTACACATTCACTCATTAAGTGGTTGAGTGAAGATGGAAACCCAGGGCCATCAGGCTCAAAAACATGCTTTACACAACCACACGTTGCCTCCAAGCTCCCAAAACCATAAAAAAGGATGCAGAGTTTCCAAGAAAAATAAATATATTCCTGATGTTAAATTTTAGGAGAGATTGGTCGGTGTGGTGGCTCACGCCTCTAATCCCAGCACTTTGAGAGGCCAAGGCAGGTGAATCACCTGAGGTCAGGAGTTCGAGACCAGCCTGGCCAATATAGTCAACATTGAGAAACCCCGTCTCTCCTAAAAATACAACAATTAGCCGGGCGTGGTAGTGGGTGCCTGTAATCCCAGCTACTCGGGAGGCTGAGGCA
>NW_012115855.1:814765-829317 GCF_000951035.1 Colobus angolensis palliatus | reverse complement strand
ATCCCTATCTAGACACATTATAGTGGAATTCTAGAATACTGAAGACAAAGGAAAACCTTAAAAGCAGCCAGAGACCTTTTTCAACAAATAGTGCCAGTACAAGTGGATGTTCATAAGCAAAAAAAAAAAAAAATTCTCAAAGTGGATCACAGACTTAAATGTAAAACTAGAGAATTTTTAGAAAAAAAATTAAAAGTATGAGAAAAATTTTCAGAAGCTAGTGCTCAGCAGAGTTCTTACTTTTGACACCAAAAGCACGAGCCATAAAAGGAAAAACTGATAAACTGCAGACCAATTAAAATCTTGTACTCTACAAAACTCTGTTAAGAAGATTAAAAGATAGGCCATACATTGGAGGCTAGGCATGGTGGCTCATACCTGTAATACCAGCATTTTGGAAGGCCAACGAAGGAGAATTGCTTAAGACCAGGAGTTTGAGACCAGCCTGGGCAACATAGGGACCTCGTCTCCACTAATAATTAAAAAAACAAAAAAAAACTAAGCTGGGTGTGGTGGCAGGCACTTGTATTCCCAGCTACTAAGAGGCTGAGGTGGGAGGATTGCTTGAGCCCTGGAGGTTGAGGTTGCAGTGAACTGTGATTACACCACTGTACTCCAGCCTGAGTGACAGAACGAGACTGTCTTAAAAGAGAAAAAGAAAGACAAGCTATACATTGGGAGGAAACAGCTGCAAGCAGCATATCTGACAAAGAACTAGTATGTAGAATACATCAAGAACTCTCAAAATTCAAAAATAAAACAACTTAAAATCCAATTAGATATAAAGTAACATTTCACCTAACAGGATATGCAGATGGCAAAATGAGTACATGAAAAGATACTCAACATTACCAATTAAATAAAAATTAAAACCAGAGTAAGTTATATACCTATCACTATATACCAACCAGAATGCCTAAAATAAAACAGAGACACAACTAAATGTTGCTGAGAATGTGAATAAAGTGGATCACCCATATGTTCTTGGTGGGAATGTAAAGCAGTCTGACTCACCCTGGAAAACAGTTCAGCAGTTTCTTTAAATACGCAATTATCATATGACCTAACAACTGCACTACTGGGCAGTTATCCAGAAGAAATGAAGACTGTGTTCACAAAGAAACTAACAGCAGCTTTATTCATTATGGTCTCAAACTGTAAACAACCCAGATGTCCTTCAATGGGTGAATGGTTAAACAAACTACAGTATATTCATAGTCATACCATAAAATACTGCTCAACAATAAAAGTGAACTATTGGCCAGGCACAGTGGCTCACACCTGTAATCCTAGCACTTTGGGAGGCTGAGGCAGGTGGATCATGAGGTCAGGAGTTCAAGAGTAGCCTGGCCAACAGAGTGAAACCCCGCCTCTATTAAAAATAAAACAATTAGCAGGGCATGGTGATGTGTGCCTGTAGTCCCAGCTACTCGGGAAGCTGAGGCAAGAGAATCACTTGAACCTAAGAGGCAGAGGTTGTAGCGAGCCAAGATTGTGCCACTGTACTCCAGTCTGGGGAATGGAGCGAGACTCCATCTCAAAAAAAAAAAAAAAGAGAGAGAGAGAGAAGGCCATGGCTTCCCTCTTGCTGTGGCAGTGGGACCAATGTCCACACATCTCTGGACACTATTAGAGCACTGAGAAGAGAGTTGGGGCAGTGAGCCTCACATACTTTCTTCTACCTTGTTTAAAATTGTCATTGGATCTGTCCCAAGGCTATTTCTGCCCATTCTGGCCCTTGTGGTGAGACTGAGGTCTATGCTTTCAGGAAGCAGTCCGGAGATGCTGAGATGGTGGATGGCAGATGTGTGGGTACAGACCGTCACCACAGAGGAAGACACGGATGCCCAGAGAGATAACATTTGTCCTGGAGACTGGAAGCCCATCCATGGGTCCAGGAGGGGACCCTGTAGCTTGCCTGTCCCCTTCTATCTACAGCATCAGTGAACATCCTGAATATCATTGGTTGTGTAACCTGTTTTTCCAGTGAGCTAAAAGAGAGTATATAGAGCTATTTGCAGTGGTGACATGGACATGCATGGGTTGGGCCCCACTAGAAACTGCTCAGCTGCTCTCCAATGACTCGTTCACCAGCAGTGTGGGAGGGGGTCCCCATTCCTCCATATCCTGACAACATCTGGGATTGAGACAATCTCAGTGCTTTCTGCTAATCTAATGTGTGAGAAATGGTATATCATGATTATTTTAACTTTCATTTCCTTGGTTCATAGTGAACTTAAGGATCTTTTTATATGTTTCTTGGCATTGCAATTTTCCTTTTTCACCCTTCCATTGCCTGTTTTCCTATTCTGTAGACTTTTTTTCTTTTTATTTGTATTAATGTTTATATATATATTTTGTTCTTTTGTCTTGAGATAGGGTCTTTGCTGCTCAGGCTGGAGTGCACTGTCATAACCACAGTTCACTGCAGCCTTGAACTCCTGGGCTCAAGCCATCCTCCCAGCCAAGTAGCTGGGACTGTACTAGAAGGGGTGCACCACCACACCCAGCTAATGTTTTCAGTTTTTGCAGAAGCATCATCTTGCCCAGGCTGGTCTCAAACTCCTGGGCTCAAGTGATCCCCCCAAAGTGCTGGGATTACAGGCATGAGCCACAATGCCCACCTTAAGTTTTATTTTTTACATTCAGGTCTTTAATCATGACCTGGAATTTCTTTTGATAAACAGTATGAGAAATAATCTAAGCTCTTTTTTATTGTTTCTTTTTTTCTTTTTTTGCATATCTTGGTAGGGAAAGAATCCAAGCTTATAATGGCAGGCAGTTTGGTGTCATGAACTTGAAGCCAGAGTGCTCTGCTACTTATTAACTGTGTAACTTTGAGCAAATTATCTAACCTCTGTACTTCAGTTTCCTAATATGTAAAATGGGAATAAATAATCTTACCTACCTCATAAGGATACTGTAAGAATTACAGGAATTAGTGTCTGTAAAGTACTTAGAAGAGTGCCTGGTGTATAGAGACCCATTTTTCTGGAAGCTATAGTTCTCTTACAAAAAGCCCCTAGGGAACTATATGATGGCCTGTACTAACACGCTACCCATTGCTAGGAAGAGAGACTGAATGAAAAGACATGAGCACTATGGGAAACAGGTAGAGGAACCTTGGGTTGAAGGCAAAGAATGAGTGATGATTGCATGTTAAAATGAAACACCTACTCCTGGGCTAATGATGTGGGCTTATAAGTGGTCACATTTGAATGCCTGCAACATTCTATGTTTTAGAAAGTTGGCTTCTAAGGCTGAACTCCGTATCTGCTCAACATCTTTGCTAACCTCTAGCCAAAATTCTGGGTAGTTTTTCTTGAGCTCTGCAAGCACCTTACACCCTGTAGTGGGTTAAATAGTTAAATTGTGCCCCCAAAAAGATATGTTCAAGTCCTAACTTCCAATATCTGTGAATGTGACTGTATTCAGAAATAGAGCCTTTGCAGATATAATCAAGTTAAGAAGTATTCATGCTGGATGAGAGTGAGCCCTAAATCCAATGACCCAATGACAGGTGTCTTTTTTTTTTTTTTTTTTTTAAGACTAAGTCTTGCTCTTGTCCCCCAGGCTGGAGTGCGATGGCGTGATCTCAGCTCACTGCAACTTCTGCCTCCCGAGTTCAAGCGATTCTCCTGCCTCAGCCTCCCGAGTAGCTGGGATTACAGGCACCTGCCGCCACACCCAGCTAATTTTTTGTATTTTCAGTAGAGACAGGGTTTCTCCATGTTGGCCAGGCTGGTCTCAATCTCCTGACCTCAGGTGATCCACCTGCCTCGGCCTCCCAAAGTGCTGGGATTACAGGCGTGAGCCACTGTGCCCAGCTGGGGTGTCTTTTTAAAAGAAAGGACTGAGAAATTCGGAGGGAGTCGCAGGGAGGAAGGCAATGTGAAGACAGAGGCAGAGATGAGGGTGATGCAGCTATAAGCCAGCGAACGCGATGAGAAGCTAGGAAGAGGCAAGGAAGGATTCTTCCCTAGAGCCTTCAGAGTGAGCATGGCTCTGATGACAGCTTGATTCAGACTTCCAGCCTGCAGAACTGTGAGATGATAGATTTTGTTTTGCTTTGTTTTGTTTGAAACAGAATCTCACTCTGCCACCCAGGCTGAAGTACGGTGGCACAATCAGCTCACTGTAACCTCAAACTCCTGAACTCAAGCAATCCTCCTGAGTAGCTAGGACTACACGCATGCACCACCACACCTGGTTAATTTCTTAATTTTTGTAGACATGGGGTCTTTTTATGTTACTCAGGCTGGTCTTGAACTCCTGGCCTCAAGCAATCCTCCCACCTTGGTCTCCCAAAGTGCTGGGATTACAGGTGTGAGCCACCATGCCCGGCCTTGTCTTAAGTCACCCTGCTTGTGGTAGTTTGTTGTGACGGTCCTAGGAAACTAATACACCCCTCGAGCCCACAAACACTTTCCCTCAGATTTCTTAGTTGTGATAATGATTTACTCACAGCTAAGCACACTCTCGCTGTCTAATAGGAAGACAGTGAAAGAGCTATGGAGTGAATCCTTGAGCCTGAAGGATGGGTTGGCAGCCCATGGGGCAGCTGTCTGCACGTGATGCAGTGTTGCCTGTGCCTGCCCGTGCTGGGGTTGTGCAGTGAGAGGGAGATCTAGGACAGACCTAGAAATTAAGCATATATCATGGTCATGCCTGTCGTGTTATTTCCTATAAGCATATGCCAGGGGAAAAGACCATGAGTGTGTGTTTTTGGTGTGTTCTTAGAGAGTGAGCAGTAGAAAATGATCAATGCAGCAATGAAACATCACTTACCATGAAGGTAAAAGTGCGCACTGCCGCCTGCTGAGATTGCAATGTTTTTGAGGCTACTTTCCTGCTGTATGTGAGGCACTCTCTCCTGCATGCCAGACATGCCATGAATCCAACAAAGAGCCTGTGCCCAAGATGCTTCCAGGTCAGCCCATGAATGCAGCACAGGCCACAGTCGACCTTGTGGGCTCCATTCTGATTCTGCTTACACCCTATCAGGTTTACTGAAACCACATCCATCCCTGGTCATGCTGAAGATACTGGTATTATTTCTGTGATGCCAAATGAGTGATTATGTAACAAAGACTGTATGACTTTAACGTTGTTGTTTTTGCGCCCATTCTATGTTCTAACAATGCACCAACTTGGATATCAAAAGCAGAAGAGAAGTCCTCAACATGTGCATCATCTCCTCTGGGAAGCCTGCTTGAGGCATGTCTGCATTTGGGGTGATGTGTGGAATCAGTATTGAATGAAATCATGTTCAATGCCACGTGAGGAATGTGGTGCCAACCCATGGTAAAGGTCCTACATACAACGCCCAGAGTAACTTTTCTCAACTATCCCAGTGCCACTTTCTTCCGGGGGCCTGGCAAAGCAAATCCAAGCTTCTCAGTTTTGCATTTGGGACTCTCCCCTTCCCGATTTCCTCATCCTTCCTGACACTCATTGCCTTCCTAGCCTTGGTGATAGTCAGACACCACCCCGCTCTCCCTCTGCACCTGGCTTGTTACCACCTTCATATGCCTTTGTTCCTGACTCAGGTTTCCCCAGTTCTCTCCACCAAACCAAGCAAACACAACTTTTCTCTTTTTCAGGAGCCAGAGGTCACTGGTCTTGTTCTAGATTCACAGCAGCAAAGAAGCGTTGCCTAACTTCTCTTTGTATACAAACTCTCTTGCTGGAATGATACTGTATTTGCAACCTTTATGTATGTCCAGCTTCCTAGTACTCTACTCATGTAAGTAAATAACAGCAATACAACTTTTTAAAAAAATTTTGAGGCTGAATCTTGTGCTGTTGCCCAGGCTGGAGTACAATGATGCGATCTCAGCTCCCTGCTGCCTCCGCCTCCTGGGTTCAAGTGATTCTCCTGCCTCAGCCTCCCAATTAGCTGGGATTATAGGCATGCACCACCACACCTGGCTAATTTTTGTAGTAAAGATGAGGTTTCACCATGTTGGCCAGGCTCATCTCAAACTCCTGACCTCAAGTAATCCACTTGAGGTGGATCAGTGCCTCAGCCTCCCAGAGTGCTGAGATTATAAGTGCGAGCCACCATGTCCGGCCAATACAACTTTTTAATTGCCCACAAAAACGTCACTCAAAAACCCTGCCCATCTGCCCATTCAATGAACAAGGAATAGCAGAGGAGGCAAAAACATAAAATTGTCAACTCTTGACAGTGCCCCTAGCAAAATTAAGCCTAATTAGTAGTCAAGTGTGGGTAAAATAGGGTAAGACCATAGATTTTCCCATTAGCAGAAGAGTAATTAAAATGACTTGCTTTAAAAAGAGTTTTGGGCTGGGCGTGGTGGCTCATGCCTATAATCCCAGCACTTTGGGAGGTTGAGGCTGTTGGATCACTTGAGGTCAGGAGTTCAAGACCAGCCTGGCCAACATGGTGAAATCCCGTCTCTACTGAAAATAACAAAAATGAGCAGGGCATGATGGCAGGTGCCTGTAATCCAAGCTACTTGGGAGACTGAGGCAGGAGAATCACTTGAACCTGGGAGGCGGAGGTTGTGGTGAACCGAGATCACACCATTGCACTCCAGCCTGGGTGACAAGAGCAAGACTCCGTCATGAAAAAAAAAAAAAAAAGAGTTTTGAAAATGAAGGGGATCTCCACATTCTGTCATTTAATAACAGGAAGCCCAGGGTTCTCTCAAATTTCCCATCAAAACATGGTTTCATAGCAACAGCCACTGAAAGGTAAGGTTCCTGTGATTTCGATTTTACTATCTATTATGCATTCTTTGTGACTCAGTCTAGATGGGTAAGAAATGTCACTTAAGATTAAATGTTTTTATGATGAGTGGAAAACAAAGATGAAATATATTTTTCAGTAACTAAAAAGCAACCAATTTATTAAAAGACACTTGTAAAAGTATGATTGCTGAGTGTATTTAAAATTTCTTTTTTTTTTTTTGAGACGGAGTCTCGCTCTGTCGCCCAGGCTGGAGTGCAGTGGCCGGATCTCAGCTCACTGCAAGCTCTGCCTCCCGGGTTTACGCCATTCTCCTGCCTCAGCCTCCTGAGTAGCTGGGACTACAGGCGCCCGCCACCTCGCCCAGATAGTTTTTTGTATTTTTAGTAGAGACCGGGTTTCACCGTGTTAGCCAGGATGGTCTCGAACTCCTGACCTCATGATCCACCCGTCTCGGCCTCCCAAAGTGCTGGGATTACAGGCTTGAGCCACCGCGCCCGGCCAAATTTCTTTTATTTAGCCTTTATTAGTTCTAATCAAAATCTTTGAAAATTCAACCGGTAAGAAAGATTAAGCTGAAACCTTACAGTGAGGTTGTAATAACTAAGAAATTTTAGGCTCCAAATAGTTTTGGTGTTATTTATTTTTTATTTCTCATTTTTTATTTTTGAGGTGCATTTCCACTTGGCATCCAGGCTGGAGTGCTGGCACGATCTCTGCTCACTGCAACCTCCGCCTCCCGGGTTCAAGCAATTCTCCTGCCTCAGCCTCCCGAGTAGCTGGGATTACAGGTGCCTGCCACCATTCGCTGCTAATTTTTGTATTTTTAGTAGAGACAGAGGTTCACCATGTTGGCCAGGTTGGTCTCGAACTCCTGACCTCAGGTGATCCGCCTGCCTCAGCCTCTCAAAGTGCTGGGATCACAGGTGAGCCACCATACCCGGCCCCAAATAGCTTTTTAACTTAAAAAAAATCTGACTACCAAGAGCTCACTCAATCTTTCTCTGTGGGAGGGGTTGGCAGGGACAGGTTAGCAAAAGCCAGTAGAATATATAAATGGAGACTGGTTTTAAGAGTTCACCTAAAACCTAGAGAAGCAAAACAGAAGAAATAGGAAACATGGCCACTTTACCATAGATTAGTAGTAGTATCATGAAGCCAAGACTGCGCTGTATCTGATCAAGGATGCATGATAAACACTACGTTTCTGTACACACATCTTTGTTAAAACCAGTTTCTCATACCTAATTGCAGCATTTGCAATTAAGGAAAGTTTTGTCTTGAAATGATAGGTTCAAACATTTTTACTACTTTGATTTTTCCCACTGGATCTACTGAATTCAAGCTTCAGGTGTGGGGATGTTATTTCCTGTCATGGCCCCATCACCTGCAACCAGCATTTCTCCCTTGGGCATTCATTCTTTCAGACTACATTTTAGAATCTTCTGTATGAACAGTATGTATTTTTCTATATTCAGAGTGATAGTTTCTTATGTATTTAAAATGTTTTCTATTAATGGCTAAGAATTACATACAATAGCAGGGAGACAGTTGCTCTTAGCTGTATGGTGAACTAGATATTCTGAATTGTAACCACCTCCTCCCACTTCCTCCATACAACATCCACATGCTAGATAAATTACAGCAATTATACTTTATTTATTTATTTATTTATTTTGAGATGGAGTTTCACTTTTGTTGCCCAGGCTGAAGAGCAATGGCGTGATCTCGGCTCACTGCAACCTCCGCCTCCCAGGTTCAAAAAATTCTTCTGACTCAGCCTCCCAAGTAGCCGGGATTGCAGGCATGCACCACCACGCCCAGCTAAATTTTTGTATTTTTAGTAGAGACAGGGTTTTTCCATATTGGCCAGGCTGGTCTTGAACTCCTGATCTCAGGTGACCTGTCCACCTTGGCCTCCCAAAGTGCTGCGATACAGGCGTGAGCCACCACGCCTGGCCAGCAATCATACTTTTACATGCATTGATGAGACTACAAGACAGGGAAATTCCTCATGACTCACAAATATATTAACAAAATGGTAAGCAGGCCACTAGCGAGGATGCCCCTGCCTGCATAGCTGGGGACTAAGGACTTCAGGTCACAGTGATTAGGGATATTTATAAAGATGAGGCTTTGGACCTAAAAGAGAACTGGGAAGCTGAGCCTAAGATCTTCCCATGAAGCCAGGAGACTATAATAGAAGAGCTCACCCAGAGAAAATTCATCAGAGAAAGACTGGGCTAGAGAAAAAAAAACCACCTAAGGCTGGACACGGTGGCTCACGCCTGTAATTCCAGAACTTTGGGAGGCCAAGGAGGGTGGATCACAAGGTCAGGAGTTCAGCCTGGCCAATATGGTAAAACCCCATCTCTACTACAAATACAAAAATTAGCTGGGCATGGTGGAAGGCACTTGTAGTCCCAGCTACTGGGGAGGCTGAGGCAGGAGAATCGCTTGAACCTGGGAGGTGGAGGCGGAGGTTGCAATGAGCCAAGATCTCACCACTGCACTCAAGCCTGGGTGACAGGGCGAGACTCCATCTCGAAAAACAAAAAACAAAAAAAAACAACACCTGCATTTTACCCAGTTCTACATTGATGGGGGTATAGATGGGAGATCTTAATGCTAGATACGTTTTCCTTGATATTTTGTCAACTTTCATCAAGGTCTAGGGTTCAAAAATACATTATGCTTGCACATGGAAAGTCCAAGCCAGAAATGAAAGTAGCCTCAAGTGATTGCATCACCTGGATTTTGAAAGGTAAATATGCATCCTCTCTGGAGAAAAGCATCTTCATTTTAGGTACCTTATGAGTCCCAAAGTACATCCTCCCAATTTAAGGGGAAAAAAAAAATCTGAAACACACAAGGAAATAAGCCACTATGCACAAGGGTCAGCAGAAAAACTTTTTTAATTCTTAATAAATTAAGATACTGGGCCGGGCGCGGTGGCTCAAGCCTGTAATCCCAGCACTTTGGGAGGCCAAGACGGGCGGATCACGAGGTCAGGAGATCAAGACCATCACGGCTAACATGGTGAAACCCCGTCTCTACTAAAAAAAAAATACAAAAAACTAGCCGGGCGAGGTGGCGGGCGCCTGTAGTCCCAGCGACTCGGGAGGCTGAGGCAGGAGAATGGCGTAAAACCCAGGAGGCGGAGCTTGCAGTGAGCTGAGATCCAGCCACTGCACTCCAGCCTGGGCGACAGAGCGAGACTCTGTCTCAAAAAAAAAAAAAAAGAAATTAAGATACTGTAATTATAAAAAACACAATATAATTATGTAAATAAAACAGAGTGGAAATACATGAGCAAAGAACAACAGAAAGTCAAAAATAACAAGGCAAATTCAAGAAAGAATCAAACAGAACTCCTAAAAAAAATTACTGAAATTAAAAATTCAGTGGATGGGTTAAATAGGAGACTGGGCTTATATGAAAAGAATGGGTGACCTGGAATATAGACCTGAAACAATTATTCAGAATGCACTATCTGGAAAACATAAGTTAAGATACAAAGAACAAAATGAGAAAGGCTTACATAAAACTGACTAAGATTACAAAAGTAAATAATAGATATAATGTGGAGAGAGACTATTTGAAGAGAAAATGGCAGAGAAGTTTCCAGAATAATAAAAAACATGAAGCCATCACACACAGGATATAACAAGAAAGATAAAGGAAATCCCTATCTAGACACATTATAGTGGAATTCTAGAATACTGAAGACAAAGGAAAACCTTAAAAGCAGCCAGAGACCTTTTTCAACAAATAGTGCCAGTACAAGTGGATGTTCATAAGCAAAAAAAAAAAAAAATTCTCAAAGTGGATCACAGACTTAAATGTAAAACTAGAGAATTTTTAGAAAAAAAATTAAAAGTATGAGAAAAATTTTCAGAAGCTAGTGCTCAGCAGAGTTCTTACTTTTGACACCAAAAGCACGAGCCATAAAAGGAAAAACTGATAAACTGCAGACCAATTAAAATCTTGTACTCTACAAAACTCTGTTAAGAAGATTAAAAGATAGGCCATACATTGGAGGCTAGGCATGGTGGCTCATACCTGTAATACCAGCATTTTGGAAGGCCAACGAAGGAGAATTGCTTAAGACCAGGAGTTTGAGACCAGCCTGGGCAACATAGGGACCTCGTCTCCACTAATAATTAAAAAAACAAAAAAAAACTAAGCTGGGTGTGGTGGCAGGCACTTGTATTCCCAGCTACTAAGAGGCTGAGGTGGGAGGATTGCTTGAGCCCTGGAGGTTGAGGTTGCAGTGAACTGTGATTACACCACTGTACTCCAGCCTGAGTGACAGAACGAGACTGTCTTAAAAGAGAAAAAGAAAGACAAGCTATACATTGGGAGGAAACAGCTGCAAGCAGCATATCTGACAAAGAACTAGTATGTAGAATACATCAAGAACTCTCAAAATTCAAAAATAAAACAACTTAAAATCCAATTAGATATAAAGTAACATTTCACCTAACAGGATATGCAGATGGCAAAATGAGTACATGAAAAGATACTCAACATTACCAATTAAATAAAAATTAAAACCAGAGTAAGTTATATACCTATCACTATATACCAACCAGAATGCCTAAAATAAAACAGAGACACAACTAAATGTTGCTGAGAATGTGAATAAAGTGGATCACCC
This sequence comes from Colobus angolensis palliatus, assembly GCF_000951035.1. NCBI lineage: Eukaryota > Metazoa > Chordata > Mammalia > Primates > Cercopithecidae > Colobus > Colobus angolensis. The sequence continues at coordinate 817,942 of NW_012115855.1, read as the reverse complement.
ATATGTTCTTGGTGGGAATGTAAAGCAGTCTGACTCACCCTGGAAAACAGTTCAGCAGTTTCTTTAAATACGCAATTATCATATGACCTAACAACTGCACTACTGGGCAGTTATCCAGAAGAAATGAAGACTGTGTTCACAAAGAAACTAACAGCAGCTTTATTCATTATGGTCTCAAACTGTAAACAACCCAGATGTCCTTCAATGGGTGAATGGTTAAACAAACTACAGTATATTCATAGTCATACCATAAAATACTGCTCAACAATAAAAGTGAACTATTGGCCAGGCACAGTGGCTCACACCTGTAATCCTAGCACTTTGGGAGGCTGAGGCGGGTGGATCACCTGAGGTCAGGAGTTCGAGACCAGCCTGGCCAACATGGCAAAACCCCATCTCCACTAAAAATATAAAAATTAGCCGGGCATAGTGGTGCACCCTTGTAATCCCAGCTACTTGGGAGGCTGAGGCAGGAGAATTGCTTAAACTCAGGAGGCAGAGGTTGTAGTGAGCTGAGATCGCGCCACTGCACTCCAGCCTGGGCAAGAAAACAAGACGCCGTCCCAAATAAATAAATAAAACAAAATAAAAGTGAACTATTGATACAGCAACAACCTGGAAGAATCTCTGAAGAATGAGGCTGACTGGGGCAAAACAAACCCAATCCCAAAAAGGGGTTTGGTTTATAATCCTGTAAGACACAATCTCGAACACCTTAATCCTGAATGATGAAATCCCAAAAGATCAAAATGCCTAATCTAAAATCCATTATGTCTAAAATCCCAAAAATCACAGTCAGAGGATACTGGCATCATGTTAGGTAGAACTACAACTTTCTCACTGTCTTTATTTGGAAATTAAGTACGGTTTAAGGAGGTATGTATGGGTGCCAAGTTAAGAGATGGTCTTTGGGACTTAATTTTAGGTGTCAAGTTGATTGGATTAAGGAATACCTAGAAACTTATTAAAGTTTTGAGTGTGTCTGTTCAAGTGTTTCCAGAGATTAGCATCTGAGTGAAGCCGGTGGAAGACATTGGTTGTTCTTAAAGTATTTCAAATGACTGCAGTTATAAAGCTGAGCACACACAATTACCAACCATAGGGCTATGCATTGATACCTTTCCCTTTTTGATCTATTTCTTTATAAATACCACTCATCCATTCATAACTGTCATATCCATGTAACTGTCATTAGAACTGAGAACTGTTTATGCTTGCAAAAATATGTATGTTATTGTTGCCTATTTTATTGTGTAAAGTGGCCTGTGTTTGTATTTCTCAAATCCTCTTTAAAAATATAAGTAACCAGCTGGGCGTGGTGGCTCATGCCTGTAATCCCAGTACTTTGGGAGGTTGAGGCGGGAGGATCACGAGGTCAGGAGATCAAGACCATCCTCATTAACACGGTGAAACCCCGTCTCTACTAAAAATACGAACAAAAAAATTAGCAGGGCATGGTGGCGGTCGCCTGTAGTCCCAGCTACTCAGGAGGCTAAGGCAGGAGGATGGCGTGAACCCAGGAGGCGGAGCTTGCAGTGAGCCGAGATTGCATCACTGGATGACAGAGCGAGACTCTGTCTCAAAAAAAAAAAAAAAAAGGAAATAACCCGAAGTCAGGGGTTTGAGATCAGCCTGGCCAATATGGTGAAAACCCATCTCTACTAAAAATACAAAAATCAGCTGGGTGTGGTGGTGCACACCTGTAGTCCCAGCTACATGGGAGGCTGTGGCAGGAGAAACACTTGAACCTGGAAGGCAGAGGTTGCAGTGAGCTGAGACCGTGCCACTGCACTGCAGCCTGGGCAACAGAGTGAGACTCCATCTCAAAACAAACAAAATGTAAATAAATATCTTTTAAAAGCTTTTAAAATTATTCTTTCCAGAATTACATATTTGGGATTATGATTATCAGGGTTTCAACCTTCATGATCACGGCATTTGGGATTACGTATTTCCGGATTATGAATGGCTCCCCAAAAGGCTACATAATACAGAATTCCACTTATATAAAATTCTTGAAATGACATAATTATAGGAATGGCGAACAGATCAGTGGTTGACAGAGGTGAAGGAGAAAACAGAAGTGGCCGGGAAGTAGATGTGGCTACAAAAGGATAGCAAGAGGGGTCCGGGTAGTGATGGAAATTTTCTGTATCTCCACTGTGTCCATGTCAGCATCTAGGTTGTGATACTATACTAGAATCTTACAAGATGGTATCACTGGGAGAAACTAGGCAAAGGGTACACAGATTCTCTCTGTATTATTTCTTATGATTGCATGCCAATCTACAACTGATTTCAAAATTGAAAGTTTAATTAACCACAGCAAAAAAGCAATCAGAAAGAAAAGTCACATTATATCCAAAAGAATGACATTTGGAACGACAAAAGATTTCTCCCCGGTAGTAACAAAAGTAAAAAGACAGTACACTAATTCTTCAAAGTACTGGGGAAAAAAAAACAAAAAAAACTCAGAATTATGTACATATAAAATCAACTGTACAGAATGAATTGAAAATATTTTTGATAAATGTAAACTAAGAGTTTGCCATCAACAGATGTCACTGGAGGAACATCAAAGGATGTGCTTCAGAAAGAAGGAAAATTATTCCAGGTGAAAGGTCTGAGATGCGAGAATAATAATGAGTAAAGACACACTTCTAACATATAAAGTAAATCTAAACCAACAGTAATCTGTACAAAAACGGTAAGAATCACAAGGTCTAATTTTTTTCTAACAGACAGTGTCTCACTGTGTTGCCCAGGCTGGAGTGCAGTGGCTAGTCACAGGCACAACTGCAGTGCACTGCAGCCTTTAACTCCCGGCCTCAAGGGCTCCTCCGGCCTCAGTCATTCAGCAGCCAGAACTACAGGTGTGCACCACTGAGTCCAGCTCAAGGTCTAATTTTAAGGTTAAAAATCACAAGCTATAACTAAAATACTGAATGATTTTAACATGAAAGTTGCAACAGGAGTGACTTAGAGAGTTCCAAGACTCTCAAATAGAGTGGAAGATAAAGATATAACATTACACTTTTTAAGAACGGATGTAATATTCTAAGACAATTCCCCAAAACAAGAAAGACAGGGCAGAGAGGTGAGGGAGGAATTAAAAACCATTTTTTATTCCAAACGAAAAAAAGAGAGTGGAAGAAAAAAACATAAAAAGCACAAAAT
>NW_012115855.1:811783-814355 GCF_000951035.1 Colobus angolensis palliatus | reverse complement strand
ATCATCATCATCTAGCTATATGCTGTTTATGAGACACACTAAAACATAAGGACATTCATCAACAAAGCAAAAGGATAGTAAAAATCTACCAGCTAAACTATGCGCAATGCTATCAAAAAATAAAAACTTCAGTGAAAACAAATTCCCAGAAAAATGTAATAAAAATGACTAACATTAAATAAACAGAAAGTCTAATAATTGTATAATTTTTGAAACCTAATCAATAGTTAAGAAATTCTCTCACACAAAAAATGCAAAGTTCAGACAACTTTATAGGCAAGCTCTATCCAGCTTTTAAGGAACAGATTAATTTAAATCTTTTTCTTTTCTTCCAAGACAAAAGACAGAGGGGGAGAGAAAGCACTCCCTAGTATCTTAGTATCCACAATCTATTAAATATAAAAAGATAATAATCTACTATATAAATGGGAAAAGACATGAAACAAGCTTTTCACAGAGAGCAATCAGGAATGAATAATAAACATGGGAAAAGATGCTCAGCCTCATTAACATTTAGGAAATACAAAGTCGGCCAGGCGCGGTGGCTCAAGCCTGTAATCCCAGCACTTTGGGAGGCCGAGACGGGCGGATCACGAGGTCAGGAGATCGAGACCATCCTGGCTAACACAGTGAAACCCCGTCTCTACTAAAAAATACAAAAAACTAGCTGGGCGAGGTGGCGGGCGCCTGTAGTCCCAGCTACACGGGAGGCTGAGGCAGGAGAATGGCGGGAACCCGGGAGGCGGAGCTTGCAGTGAGCTGAGATCTGGCCACCGCACTCCAGCCTGGGCGACAGAGCGAGACTCCGTCTCAAAAAAAAAAAAAAAAAAAAAAAAAAAAAAAAAAAAAGGAAATACAAAGTTAACTTCCACTCTAGTCAAAATGCAGTAACAGAGGCATGAGTTACCTTCTCCGCCTTAAACTAACAACCTATATAAAATGTATACAAGGAAGTTTTTCAGATGTTGGACAACAGCCAGTGCAGAACAGTGACTCCAGAGAGATGGAAAACAAAGAAAGCCCTATAACTGCACAAGCTTCTACATGGGGTTTCTAGGCTATAGCAGTAAGGCTAGGGAAGGGAACCTCCCTGGGTAGAGAATTTAGGGGAGCCAAGGTAAGATTTGCAGGGCAGAATATTGGGTTTCCTTCGAGTCTTCAGCTAAACACCAAGCAGTGTATGCATGTGAGGTAAGGAACAGGAGATACAACTCGGAGCTCAATAGGGCTCAGAATAGTTCATGTTCCCAACAGACAGAATGGAGAAACCGTGTAACCAGGAATATTATTCAAAACGGTATTACCTTCGTAGTGGGTCAAATTAGCCCTAAACTAAAGGCTGTCCCAGTCCTGTCTCATTAAGCTTAAATGCAAACTATAAAATGATCAGATTGTTTCCCAGTAACTTTATGTCCCCAAACAGAGTTCAACATACTTAAATAAAAGAACTCCAGCACCCAATGTTAAAAACAGAAATTACCAGGCATGCAATGAAGGAAGTTAATCCAATATGGGCAGAGTGGGGGTTGGGGAAGGGTGGGAATCAATCAGTAGAAACAGACCAGAAATGATGCAGATGACAGAATGAGCAAGTACATTGAAAAAGCTAGTATCAATACACTCCAGATGTTTAAAAAAAAAAAAAAAAGAGGAAGGCATGAGCATGTGAAGGAGACACATGGGAGATAAAGACCCAGATAGAACTTCTAAAGACTAAAAATATGTCGGCGGTGAAAAATACCTGGATACAATTAAAAGGAAATTAGATACTTTAGATGGAAAGATTAATAAACAATGAGGACACACACAGCAGCAGAAACTACCCAACATGAAACACAGAGAGAAAAAGACTTTTTAAAAAGCTGAACAGAGAATCAGCACACAGGGAGACAATTTTGAGGGGCCTAACGTACATCCAAGTCATCGGAGCCCCAGAAGAGGAGCAGAGAGACGAAAAACATAATAGAAGAAAAATTGTTCCCAAATTTCCAAATTCTATGAAAACCATAAACCCACAGGTAAAATAGCTGCAGCAGAAGAAACATGGAAGAAAAAAAAAAAAAAAAACTATAGCAAGTACATCATAATCAAACTTCTTACAACCAGTGATAGAGAGAAAACCTTAAAAACAGCCAGGAAAAAAATGACATCTTACACATGGAAGAACAGAGATAACAGTAATCTTGCTGGAAGTCACAGGCAGATACCACTTAACATCCAATAGGTTGGCAAATTTTCAAGTGTGAACTTAACAAGTGTTGAAGATGCTATGAAACAAAGGTAACTCACAGTGCCAAGAGGGGTATAAACTAGTACAGCCACTTCAGAATACAAATTTATCATTATTTTATCAATATATCAAGCAATATAACTCCTAGATACAATGTCCACAGCAGCATTGTTTCAACAGCAAAAACAAAAATAAAACTCAAATGTCCATCAAGAGAAGAATGAATAAGTTGTGGTATATTCATATAATACTATATAGCAATAAAAATGAAAGAAAGTCACAGAAGTAAACAAACATTTTGCCATTTATATAAAATTCAGAAACATACAAAATTAACATTTC
>NW_012115855.1:804886-810447 GCF_000951035.1 Colobus angolensis palliatus | reverse complement strand
GAGAATCGCTTGAACCTGGGAGGCAGAGGTTGCAGTGAGCCAAGATCACACCACTGTACTCCAGCCTGGGCAACAAGAGTGAAACTCTGTTTCAAAAAAAACAAAAAACAAAACAAAAAAAAACCTTTCTTAAGATTGCCCAAAGGAAAGGCAAAATTCTAAGGACTAAACTCCCAAGGGTCTCAACTCTATCACCAGATACTACTGTAGCGGACATAAATGTCAAGGCTTAAAATCCAGAGTGATGAATACCAATGGTTAAGAACTGGGTTTTAAGCAAATTATGTTATTCCATATACTGTCTAGAGACTGTACACTTTGAGTTTGACAGTGTGTGAAAACAGATGTAACATGATTGTTATAGTAATAATCACAGTGTTTGTGGAATACAATATTATAAACTGATTTGTGATTTTCCACACAATCCCAATAGTTCGTGTCATATTATAAGAGTCCCTGAGGTAGAAATAATGAGTTGGCATTTTGGTTTAGCCCTTTACCATCTATTTTCTAGTAAAATACGGCATTCCTAGATAAAAGAATTTTTGCGCTTCCTATAACATATCCAAAATAGAAATATCCATATACTATTATATCTGTACATCTTGTAGGTATTTCTGCATTGGTTGAGACAAACTTTTAAAATGCTGAGACCGCTGGCTGATGTATAACTTCGTAAAATCCTTAGTATGTTATTACACAAATGGGCACGACACTTAAGTGCTTTGAGTATTTAAAATAGAAAAGATAAAAGATTATGTAGCACTTAATTCTTTTAAAAAATTGAGGAAGCTGAATATCTGAATTGGACTGAAACTTTAAAATCACTCCTACTTGGGAGTAGTTTTCAAAGCTACACAAGCTTTGAAGTCAGGTAGATCTGGGTTCAAACAGTCTTTGACATTTAGGAGATGTGTCAAACAAGTACTCCTAAGGTTAGAGTAATTACAGAAGGTTTCATGGAGAAGTTAGGATTTCAGATGAGCCTCAAAGGGTAAGTCAGCTTGGGTCTGAATTGGCTGCAAGAAGGCTAATGAAAGTAGTGTAAGTGAAAACTGGAAAACAAAGAAAACTGAGCCCTGTATGAAGGGGACAAGTTAAAGTGGCTGAATGAAGCCATGTAAGAGCAGATCCTCTAAGAACACGCTAACACAGTGCTAAGAGCTTTAGGAGTGCAATACCTTCATTCTAGAAATAAGGAAACTAAGACTCAAGAGATCTGCACAGGTTGGAGATAATTTAACTTGACATCCAAAATTAAAAATGGGGGAGTGGTATAGAATAATGGGGAAAAAATCCCACACCTGACTGAACCAATTAAATGTTAAAATTCTAGTTCTCCCACTACAAAGGCCTAAGGTCCTGTGGGATCAGTATCTTCATATCTAAATGAATTAGATAAGCTCTTAAGTCCTTTCCAGTATGAACTTTTAAAAATTATATTATTTATACATTTAAAACATAAGACAAGATGATTAAACTACCATGTGGCAAAAAAAACAAAAAAAACGAAGAACACAAAATGGCCAATTTAAAGCAATTAACTTAACCTAGCAAATGACTTGATATAAGCAATCAAAAAAGTCTAATCTAATTAAAAGCTATCCTTGCTCAGGTCTCTGGGACTAAATAAAAGATCTGGTTAAATCTTAGTCGCCAAGATAACATTAAATCATGAAAATACAGCAAAAGTACAGTCAAGAATACAAATATTATGAAAACCCCAGTGGAAAACTGACAACCAGCATGAATACTTCTCAGCAAGGCAACCCCCAGTTGAACACTCATTTCCTGTAACCCCAGTAAAACCCAAACCTCAACAACACAAAAACCATCTCTGGAATTAAGACATGAGGTGGAAAGTTAAACGTTTTCGAATTGATTAGTAAGGCTAGCTACTCAATAAAAAACAAAGAATTTGAAGAAATAAGTTAAAATACTCTTGGGAAACCAGACTCACCAAGCAAAACACCAACAGGAAAATATGAACTATAGCTGAAATTTGTCTAGTACTGAAAATTCTCTTTAATGAATTTAAAAAAATAAAAAGGAAAACAATCAAAATAATAAAAAATCAGGGGCCATTAAAATCTTAAATATTGATGCTGAATTTTATTAGAAAGGAGAAAATTAATGTAGCTATATCATTAAATCAAAATACATAATTTTTTAAAATTTAATATACTTTAAGGGGAGAAGTTAGGAGATCATTATTCAGAATTTAATAATTTTATAGGTAATATTGCCTTAAAATTAAAACTTAAAATTGCCTTAAAATCTTTTAAAAAATACTCATAGCATTCCCCCAAATCTTGATGCTTGAAGTAAACTTCAAGCAAAATGAAAAGGATATTTGCTGCTGTAAGGTTTCAAGTAATCAAACAGCAGAATCAAAAAGATTCACACAAAAAAACACAAACAGTCTGATTTTTTGTAGCCCTCTGATTATCTCAAACACACCAATGTTTATTTATCTCAGGTTTAAATTCACTGACAGTTCCACGTACAAGTGCAGGATGAAAAGCTGGAGCTGAAAGCAGCACATGGAGGGGGAAAGAATTCGGAGTTTTTAGTGGAAAGCATGCTAAACATTCATAGGAATGTGATGCAGCCACCAGTAAAGAAGACTGATGTGACCTTAGACTAAAGTAATAGAGTATAGACATTTAAGAAGGAGGAGATGTGTTCCTATTAGATCACATTGGAATATTATACTATGGGACAAATTTTATTAAAATAACATTAGAGTTTAGGAAAGAAAACTGACGAGAATATACCCCAGGTAAGAAGAGGAGCAAGAGTAGTTAGAAGTCCAAGTATGAAATTAAACTGTGGTTCCACTACTTACTAGCTGTGTAAAACTATGGGCAAGTAACAATTTTTTGTTCTCACTTTGTTGTGTGAAAGGGGGATAAAAGAACCCACCTCACATTGTAAGGACCAAAAAAATGTTAACTACTACTACTTTTTTCTTTTCATTTAAATTTTTTTGTAAAGACAGGGCCTCCTATGTTGCCCAGGCTGGTCTTGAACTCTGGGATCAAGTGATTCTCCTGCCTCAACCTCCCAACATGCTGGGATTACAAGCATAAGCCACTGCACCTAGCCTACTACTACTTTTATTATCACCACTGATTCATGTGAGAAATATCTGCAGGAACCAACAAAAGTATGGCCTAAAAATGGGATGAGCCATGAATGATAGCAATCTTTAAACAGCTAAAAGGCTATAGAAAGAAGAAATTCTATCTCTGCTGGATTATAGCAAAGAGCTAAGTACATATATCAAATATTTACTTGCTAAAATTTTTAAAATCAATAACCCATAAAACATATAAAATAGTTACCCACAGAGGGAAGAAGGAAAAGGGGAGGGAACAAGAAAGGAAGCTAGGTTCTCTAAATGTACCATTTTGTAGATTTCACTTTGGAAACAGCTTTTAAAAATTGTTAAAGCAACCCTTAAACATTAAAAAAAAAAAAAAAGCAAGGCCAGGTGTGGTGGCTCACACCTATAATCCCAGCACTTTGGGAAGGTGAGGCGGGCGGATCACGAGGTCAGGAGTTCGAGACCAGCCTGGCCAACTTGGTGAAACTCTGTCTCTACTGAAAATACAAAAATTAGCCAGGCATGGTGGCAGGTGCCTGTAATCCCAGCTACTTGGGAGGCTGAGGCAGGAGAATCACTTGAACCCAGGAGGCAGAGGTTGCAGTGAGCCGAGATTACGCCATTGCACTCCAGCCTGGACCCAGCAAAACTCCATCTCAAAAAAAAAAAGAAAACAACTTAACTGAAATATGAATCTAGTTAACTGAAATATGAATCTAGTTAATGTCATAATATCATAACCACAGAAACTATTTCAAGTAACTCTAAAACTAGTAATTTGCTTTATCAGTTAAGAAAGAAAAAAAAAAAGGTAGTAACAATAATAGCCAGCATAGAAAATGTTTGCACACGCATTTTTTTTCACTGAATCTTAACAACATGCCTGTGAAGTATTTCTCACTTTTCACAGAGGATGAAAATGTGGCTCTGAAAGTTAAAGAACTTGTCAAGGTCGCTTTAATGGCCAGCAGTATAGAAATGCAAATCTAGCTCTCCTGACAGCAAATCCTTGACTCTGCCTATCATACTACATTTCTCTATTTCTCCATCTTTGCTTGACATTCTCACCATCTTGAGTTCCCTCCCTTCTCACCTCAGCCCACTGAAATCCTTCTCATCCACCAGGGTTCAGCACAAATGCCTCTATGTGGTAAAACAAAAGCAAGGAGCTCTAATGTAAGAAAAAAAAAAAAAATTTTTTTTGGAGACACGGTCTGGCTCTGTCGCCCAGGCTAGAGTGCAGTGGCACAATCTGGGCTCACTGCAGCCTCTACCTCCTGGGCTCAAGTGATCCTCCCAAGTAGCTGAGACCATAGGTGCACACCACCATGCCTGGCTAACTTCTTGTGTGTGTGTGTATTTTTTGTAGAGATGGGGATTTCATCACCATGTTGCCCAGGCTGGTCTCGAACTCTTGAGCTCAAGCAATCTACCTGCCTTGGCCTCCCAAAGTGCTAGTATTACAGGTGTGAGCCACTGTACCTGGCCTGTAAATTGTTTTTTATTTAACTAAGAACCAAACCACAGATTGGAAATAATCACTTTTCTTGACAATAAATTTTCTTTCAGGAATTTTTATTATTTTTTTTTAAATGTGCTGTTCAGGAGAACTTTTAGCATGCTAAAGTTCATTATCAGTGCTGTTTTTCTTATATACAATATAAGATGGCAGGATATATATGTTTTATAGGACTTAAAATCTGAAAAGCCCTTATGTGCTATAGATAAAACACTTGGTGATAAATTAAGCAGATAAATGACAAAATCTTTATCAGCACCACCACACTTGTTTCTGATGGGAACAAATGAGTATCCACAGGTATGGAAATCACTCTTGCTTCACAGTGTGGAAGTATTTGATACATTATGTCAAAAATGATCTTTTATCATTTGTGATAAATATTTTTGAAAATTAAAATCCAATACCCCAGTGCAATCATTCTGCTTCTTAGAACAAACCCGTCTCTGCTTAGAATTATCCCTTACCGCCTAAATTATATCACTAAGACATTATTTACAGAGGGATAAAATATTTATTTCTTCACATCTAAGTCTGGACATTAGAGGTACCTGATTAGTATTTTTGATTGGTATGTAGTCCTCATCTTCTTTCTCTTCAGAGCAGTGACGGGTTTTCTTCTTGTGTTTTTTACTTGTGTGTGAGTGACCTGATTTTGAGTCTTCAGCCTGCTCATCTAATATAAGATCATATTTTGCACTGCAGCAGTTAGTTAAGGATAAATGTGATAAATAATACTGGTAAGACATCAAAACTTAAAATCTGGTAAACAAAAGAGGTCATAAGGCTAAAAGTAACTTTAAAGCAAACAGCATCTCAAAAGAGTAGAGCACATTTCTAAAGCAACACTAAAATTTTCTTTCATTATATAGTTAGGAGAAATGGAAAGAATCCTAATCCTAAACAATCTTAAAATAACGACTAGTACACACA
>NW_012115855.1:794324-804836 GCF_000951035.1 Colobus angolensis palliatus | reverse complement strand
CCTGATTAGTATTTTTGATTGGTATGTAGTCCTCATCTTCTTTCTCTTCAGAGCAGTGACGGGTTTTCTTCTTGTGTTTTTTACTTGTGTGTGAGTGACCTGATTTTGAGTCTTCAGCCTGCTCATCTAATATAAGATCATATTTTGCACTGCAGCAGTTAGTTAAGGATAAATGTGATAAATAATACTGGTAAGACATCAAAACTTAAAATCTGGTAAACAAAAGAGGTCATAAGGCTAAAAGTAACTTTAAAGCAAACAGCATCTCAAAAGAGTAGAGCACATTTCTAAAGCAACACTAAAATTTTCTTTCATTATATAGTTAGGAGAAATGGAAAGAATCCTAATCCTAAACAATCTTAAAATAACGACTAGTACACACAAAAAAAAAAAAAAACAGGAAGAAAAAATAAATGTATTTGTCAATAATTAAAAAAATTTAAATTTAGAAAATAAGGGACATCTTCAACTTGAAAAAATTATTATAAATTCCAATGCCCAGAAAAGCTATACAAGATAACAGGTATATTCGTATGTCTCTTCTTTTAGTTCAATCCTACAAGAGGAAATTCAGCAATGCATATCAAGTTATCATGTTTAAATTCTTTTCTTTTTTTTATTTTTTTGAGACAGAGTCTTGCCCCGTCACCCAGCCTGGAGTGCAATAGCACGATTTCGGCTTACTGCAACCTCTGCCTCCCAGGTTCAAGCAATTCTCCTGCCTTAGCCTCCCGAGTAGCTGGGACTACAGGCACGCGCCACCACGCCCAGCTAATTTTTTGTATCTTTAGTAGAAATGGGGCTTCCCATGTTTGCCAGGCTGGTCTCGAACACCTGACCTCGTGATCTGCCTGCCTCAGCCTCTCAAAGTGCTGGGATTACAGGTGTGAGCCACCACACCTGCCCATCATGTTTAAATTCTAAAAAGAATTTATGAATAAAGTTAAATGAACAAAAATATACATAATAGCCAGGCGTGGTGGCTCACGCCTGCAATCCCAGCACTTTGGGAAGCCAAGGCGGGCAACTCACTCGAGGCCAGGAGTTTGAGACCAGCACGGCTGACATGGCGAAACCCCATCTCTAATAAAAATACAAAAATTAGCCGGGCACGGTGGCGCAACCTATAACCCCAGCTACCCGGGAGGCTAAGGCAGGAAAACCGTTTGAACTCAGGAGGCAGAGACTTTCATGAGCCAACGTTGTACTACTGCACTCCAGCCTGGGTGACAGAGTGGAACTCAGTCCCAAAATATATATGCATAAAAGGACTACTTTTAGTAGCAAAGTGGGAACAACAAAATATCTAGTAATAAAGACATACTTAAATGCATTATAGTACTTCAATAAGATATATTATAAAGGAAGTTATCAACAATGATAAATGCTACAGAAAAAAGCCCTAGAAAGGTGTTTATGAAAATTAACATAAAAAGATTCAAACAAAAACTACATATACCATACAACGATTATAACTTTACATAAGACAAAGGCTTGAAAGAAACAAGGAGAAATAAAAAGAATCATGTGTCTAAGTGATGAAGCTATGAGTGAATCTTTTTAAATTTCATATAAATGTGTCAAAATTTTTTAATGTTTTAATTCAGAGATAAGTATTTTCTTAAATATACTATAATAGAATAAGAGAAAATATAAAATATTTACAATTTCTGCTGAAAATAATCTCAACCTCAAATGTGGTTTCTGAGGAAGGCTGACATGGGCTGGAATAGTGGTTTTCCTAAGAAAGCTTATGAGGAAGCCCAACAGGCAGAGCTATGCTAGCTACATGTGGAACCACAGTAAACGCAGACACACTTCCCTCAGGACTAGAGGCTCCTGTCTGCTTCACAACGCCACAGCTCAACACTTTCCACAGGAATGTCTCACTTCTACATAAGATCAAATGAAAGACACTGTCCCTCCTAGCTTTCCATGAGATGGCTAAAGAGGGTTAGTCGGCTTGTACCATTTGATTAAGACTCCATTATCTCCAACTTCCCTCTTTTTACTATGCTACGCTGTTTCCAGGGCATCTTCTGGATCTTGCCTTTTCCAGATACACATTCCATAGCTCCTGCCTATGATTTCATTCTAATGTGTGCTCTGCACATGCTGCTCTCTCTGTCCAAATTCTTTAGAGCAGTGTTTTTCTTTTTTTTTTTTTCTGAGACTCAGTCTTGCTCTGTTGCCCAGGCTGGAGTGCAGTGGCCCGATCTTGGCTTCTGCAACCTCCCCATCCAGGGTTCAAGCAATTCTCCTGCTCAGCCTCCCAAGTAGCTGTGATTACAGGTGTGCACCACCACACCCAGCTAATTTTTGTATTTTTAGTCGAGACAGGGTTTCGCCATGTTGGGCAGGCTGGTCTTAAACTCCTGACCTCAAGTGATCCACCCGCCTCAGTCTCCCAAAGTGCTGGGATTATAGGCATGAGCCACTGCACCCAGCCTATTTCTTAAATGATGGATCATACGAAAGAACACAGCACTCCACCTCAGCCCTCCTATCTCCCATATTAGCGTCGCAGCTTTGTCACTTTTTTCAGTGTTGAGGGTATTCTCTAACCTCTCAACCTTTATTATGAGTCCCATATCCCTTTGCAATATTTATTTGCAATAATTTAGACATATTTAGAATGGTAATTATTTAGTGTTTGTTCTTTTCCCCACTCCAACAATAAAATGTAAGCACTGTGTGGGCAGGAACTGAATATCTTTCACTGCTAAACTGGGTATGTGACAGATGCTAAGTATCTGTTGATTACTTGTCATATCCTCAAGACACTTGTTATATATTCTGCTTTCCCACTTACCCACTATCTTGTACTTACCACTAAAATCAACACTTTTAGAAGACATCAAATCCCTCTCCCTTTGAATAAACCACAAATCTGTGAGCTCACTGCCCTCTTTTCTCCAATTTCTTCCCTGAGGTCTAGTTGGGCCAAGTTATTTCCTTCTCCTACTTCTATTTTTGACTCTTCTTCTTAATAACCTATATTTTTCAGTAATTTCTCTCTCTTAAGGCCCATAAAGTAGATGACACCATGCCTTCTTAATTGTCTTACGACAACTTATTTCCACATCAGACTACCCCCTAATGGCATTTCTCTCTTGCACCAACTTCAAAAGGCTAGAAGCTACACGATTCCATATAGGTATATGTGTGGTTATTTCAATTAACTAAAATTAAAGAAAACTTAAAATTCCCCTTCTTCCAGCTACAGTTATTAGTAATAAGCCTAAATTTAATTTCAAAGATTTGGCAAATAAATATCAAACATATTCCATTCATACCTTTTACGATTTTGAGCTTTCAATCATATGCCCTTGAATGTTGATTTTTTTCTGACCAAATCTCAGCTTCTTGTTTGGTCTGTCTGCATGTGAAAGCCTCTCCTCATGCTGATTTTATCATCTTTCTTCAAACTTGATACAACTCTAACACCTCACCATGCTTTATGCATTGCAGACAGTCAACACATCTTAAAACATGAATATAGACCAGGTCAACCTGATATTCATCTTTCTTGACGAGTACTTGGAAAAGAAATGTCTACATGTGTGGAAAAAAAATCCCTGAAATACCAATAGAAACTAGGAAACAAAGACCCCATTTACCAGAAAGAATCACAAAAGAAATAACTCTTGCAATGTGTGGAGTGATATATTTATAATGGCAAAAATTAGTGAATAAATTTAAATGTCATAATATAAACTGTATGTTTCAATACTTTTTACATATCTCAACCTAAAACTTGGAAGAACCTGAAGTAAATGGTCAAGTCAAAGGATCTTTTTAATCCTATAAAAGTGAACTCTTACACTCAGTAGAAGCCCAATAAATATTTGTTGTTGAAATTACAACATACTATACCGAAAGAAGTAACTTAACTTTGTAACAGAGAACAACAGGATTTTGTTATCTAAATAAGGAAGTTAAACATAAGAATGGCTAGCACAAAAGATTCGGCTTACCAATAATACATTTTTGATTATGAGGAATAGAAAACACTACAATTACATATAGAAAATACAAAGCTAGTGTTACAGCTCTTTCAGAATCTGTCTAGGAGGCTTTCCAGTTTTTGCAGGAAAGTCTCCCCAAAACGAAAATACAAATCTTACCTGAACATCTTCTGAGAATATGGTAAGTAGGAAAGTACTTAACCTAGAGTAAGAAGGTATTAATAAAAGAATTAGGCTACAGATTTCTTTCAACCTTAACTTACTCCATACACTAGAGTATAGTGAAAAAACAAAGTACATGTAAGATCTTGAAAAGAGATAATGATAAACTAAGTTACTTCCTCACAAACAATCTGGATTCAGGAACTTTGTCTTCTATAGCTTTTGTGACTGTTCATAACACACCACACAGTACTCTACACATAGCAGATGGTCAATACATATTAACTAAGTGATTCTTGGTAAGGATACTCCTGTTTGGGCTTTACTTTATCTTTCAGAACCAAATTAGATGGTTTATCCTGTTCTTTTTCATACTCCTTGAAATCACTCTTGGTGTATTTCCCACCTATTTATTAAGAAAAGAAAAAGAGTTTAGTAAAAAAAACCATCTAGTTAATCAAGAACAATAATTATTTTATAAAAGGTATAAGAGCTATTTTATAAATGGCATATACCGAGAGACAGAGAAAGGGAACAAAAGCTTGTTCCCTTCACCATTACTAATTTAACTGAATCAGATATCCATTTTGCTAGGTAGCCACATGCTGCCACCTAACGATATATGTGAACATTACAACATCAAACTTTCAAATAAATTACACACAAATGCAGTGTTCAAGCAGAGCCATTGAGCCCATGAGAACAGTAAGTCCAATGGAAAACTGAGGATTTGGGATCTGAGTTTAAGATCTGAAAGACTTAAGTTTGGGAGAAGTGAGACTTTAAGAGACCTTTTAAAGATCTAACAAGATAGTGTGCACCTGTAATCCCAGCTACTTGGGAGGCTGAGGCAGGAGAATCGCGTGAACCTGGGAGGCGGAGGTTGCAGTGAGCCACGATTGTGCCACTACACTCCAGGCTGAGCGACAGTGAGAAACTTTGTTTCAAAACTATCTATATCTATATCTATATCTACCTAACAAGAGATACTCTATTGCCAAATGACAACAGAGCATCAGGCAAACAGAAGAGGGCAGGATGTGCAGAAGATCACCAAACCGCTGTAAGAGGAGAAAGTGGGTAATAGCACCAAAGACAAACTGTCTCTACTTTGAAATTCTAACTTAGGGGCAACTTTATTCCTCCCAAGTGCCAAAAATCCCTTCAGGAAAATAGGACCTACTGCTACATCCTAACTAGCTTGGTAGCACTAGAAAGGAAGAGCATTCAATGCAGCCTCTCTACTCTCAAGCCTAGTCTCCTACTAGATGAGAATTCAATTCTCAAGTCTCCTACCAGATGAGAATTCAATTCGTATCCACATCCCAGACCTGTTGACTGCCCTGCCTTTCCTATCCCTCAACTATACCACCAGGAAATGCTTTTGTAGAAAGGCTTCCTACAGAAGGGTCCTAGATTAAATGTACAAGTAAAACAAATGAGTTATAAAGAGAGGTTTTGACTGGGAATCCTATATATACCTTGATTGTCAGGATTTTAAAGGGGGACCTACGGGGTAAGCAAAAAAGACAAGATCAATCTATTTGGCAATTCCAGAGACTCCAAAAACAAAAATGGCCAGCAATGTTTCCCATAAATGTGAAACAGACTACTGCAAGAGTTAAAATAACTGGTAACGGTAACAAACAGCCATCATTTATCATCGTAAAATTATTTGCCATCTGCCTGCCATTAAAATAAGTCTCACTATGGATGAGGCAGTTACCATATAACAGAAAGGGCAGCACATTAATGTAAGAGGTTCTTGACTGTAGTGGGAGGTCCTAGGTAAAACACCACTTCTCTGCAATTCATTATCTTTATTTACATTGTCTTCATTTATAAACTGAAAATAATATCAACATTTCACAGAGTTACTGGAATCATCAGACTATAAAGGAAAGTACTTAGTGCTGTGAATGACACATTACACACAGTAAAGTTATAAATCTGAATCAACTGCATATATAATTATCTCAAAATTAACTGAAAATAAACTGTATGTTTATGATGGCATATACAAAATCAAAGCCTCTCCCTCCTATATGACATTTTATCTTAGGAAAAAACATGAAGAAATTTATTTAAAAGTAATAAGAAAGTAGTATTATTTATTCAATGGGTGGATAGGCTGAGAAGAAGACAGGATTGAGAGGATAAAAAAACAAAGCAAATTTAGGGTCTGCCTAAATCTTCCGTGTATGTACTCTAAGTAAATCATGTCTCAAGATTATGCCTCAAATTCCATATCTATAATGAAGAATTATAATACTTATTTCATATACTTCCCAAATGATACAATTAAACTAGCTCTTTGCAAGCAAAGCTCTACATAAGAGCCACTTGGCATTACTACTGGCCAGAGCTACACTGCATCAGGCCAGCAGCTCACCAAGACTTCCGAATACACTTATTGGAATCTTTTGTTCACAAAGTTGTAATTATCCTATGTGAAAAAAATCTGAGTACTTCAATTTAGTTTTCACAAATCACTCAAACAGCACTGTCAAAAACTAGCCATCTGTTCTAGAATGAGGTAAGGTTTCATGGAAGAAACTAATAGTACATGGAACTCCAATCCAAGTCACCCTCTTCCGTATCACAGAGATCACGGCTTCCACTGAGCATTCCTTGCCTACTTTAGTCACATTAATAATTTCTTCCTTCTCTTAATTCCCATAAGGTAACAGAATCTACCAAACAATTCAGCAATTCACAACTAGTGTTTTTCTTTCTTACTAAAAACAGACAAAAAAAAAAAGTTCATTAAAGTCATGGGAAATGAGTGTTATAGAAAAAGAAAGTAATCCTAAAATTCCCAGTAAAATTCAGCATTACATGAGTAACTACCAAAGTGAAACCTTTTAAAAACACTGCATCAAAAACCAAAAACTCGTATTATTTCAACATACGAGAGACCCAACTTTAAGACTGACATGCTACCAGGAATGTATTTGACATATATGTATATGTGGGAAATGTAATATGTACAAGGGTGGAACATACTGCTATGGATATGAAAGAGTAAAAATTCAGAAAACCCATTAACAGGGCTGGTTCATTTTATATACTGATATGAACTGATCTTTTAGATAAACTGTTAATTGAAAAGTGCAAGGTACAAAAACAGTACGTATAGACTGCATCCTTTGTATTTTCCTTTGTAAAAAGGAGGAAATCATATATATATATATGCACACACATATACATATATGTGCATATATATATGCACACACACATACATATATATGCACACACACACATCATATATATATGTATGCACACACACACATACACATACATATGTGCACATATGTATTCAAAGAATGTATTCAAAGTTAGTACCAACAGATAATAATGGTTACCTGGAAGAGAAATTAGATAGATGAGAAGCAGGAATGAATGAGACTTTTATCTACCTTTCCACGGATCTTTTCTATTTTGTATTATACAACAATTAAAACAAACTTAAAAAAATTTAAGTTGTGCACCTAGAAGACTCAAAACACCATAAAGTCAAAATAATTACTTTGGAAACATATCATGTCTGCAGTGGATAATTATTAGTAATTTATAATACAGTCAAACATAGAAAATATAATTTTTCATGTTTAAAATACACACACAGGTGCACACATGCATATGCACACACGCACACACATACACACACTACCTCAGATTCTAGACAACAGGTTTGTAAAAGTATAAATGGTAGGAGTTATATCAATTAATATTTCTCCTAATTAATAGCACTCAATAAAAGGCTCATACAAGCAAGAAAAGCAGAACAAAAACAAGGCCAGGTGTGGTGGCTCACGCTTGTTAATTCCAGCACTTTGGGAGGCTGAGGCAGGCTGATTACCTGAGGTCAGGAGTTCAAGACCAGCCTGGCCAAAGTGGTAAAACACCATCTCTACTAAAAATACAAAAACTAGCTGGGCGTGGTGGCACATGTCTGTAATCCCAGCTACTTGGGAGGCTGAGGCATGAGAATGGCTTGAACCTGGGAGACAGAGGTTGCAGTGAGCCAAGATCGTGCCACTGCACTCCAGCCTGGGCAACAGAGCGAGACTCCAGATCAAAAAAAAATAAAAGGTAGAACAAAAACAAAAGAAGATAAACCATCATACCTTTTCCTTTCCATTTAACCTTTGCAACAGACTGGCTAAAATCCACATGTATTCTTCTGTCATCTATAAGTACATTGTCCATTTTGAAGAATGCTTTCTCACAATCTTCTTCCTGATAATAATTATAAAAACTCAAGCATAAATCTTTATGGAAAAATTTCTGTAGCTAGAATACTGAAAATACAAAAAGCTTGTTGTTACAAAAATTAATGTTTGAATATTTATTACACACCCGATGCTGTTAAATCCTTTCTGTCTATTCTCTCAAATCACTCTGGTAACAACCCCATGAGGTACTATCCATTTTCTTAATGAGAAAACAGAAGTTTAGAGAAGTATAGAAGTTGTTGGCAAGAGTCAGAGCCAGGATTTTAAAGAGGCAGTCCAACTGCAGTCAACAGATAAATATACACTTACTGACTGTATTATACAA
The DNA here is from genome assembly GCF_000951035.1 of Colobus angolensis palliatus. Classification (NCBI taxonomy): domain Eukaryota; kingdom Metazoa; phylum Chordata; class Mammalia; order Primates; family Cercopithecidae; genus Colobus; species Colobus angolensis. The sequence continues at coordinate 796,143 of NW_012115855.1, read as the reverse complement.
GTTCACAATTCTTTTTACTCAAAATTCAACAACATCCTGAAAAATTAAAGTTGTTTTCATAAGTTTGGTGTTAAAATTAATTTGGCAGTAACACCAGACCTAATGGTAGGTTATGACCTTTTTTAATCCACTTAGTAATAATATTCATTTGTTTCACTGCAGAAATACTTTTGTGATGGATTATGGAATGCTGACCCAGAAAGGTATTACATAATCACAGATGTAATGTATATGTGTGTGTATGCATATACCTTTCTGAATTCTGAAAAATTCTAAATTAGGAAGCCTAGTTATTCTCAAGGGTTTTAGATAATGAACTGTGAGCCTGCAATACCAAGGTCTGTGCTATGCAAGAATCCTTCCTGTCAGTAACTTCACAATTCTAAATCCCTGTTTCTGACACTGACAGTGACATACTTCTACTCAGTACTGATCAATTTTCTTTTACATTCCTGGAAATTTATTCTTACTAGAGATAACCCAAAGAGAAGCAGATAAAACAGTTATAATCATATTTATTACATGTGTCAATAACTAAATTATAAACTCCATGAAGATACACACAAAGCTTGATTCGTCTTTGTAACTACATCATTTAGAACATCATATGGCATGGTATCTAAAACGTAGGCAATCAGTGTACACTTCATGAATCTGACTGATTATTTTCAGGCAGGTATAATTCTATCACCATGCCATTTCCCCAAAGAGAAAGCTCTGAGATCACTTTTTCAGGAGGATAGTATTTACAAATACTCAATTTACTAACACCTAAATAATAGTTAAGAAATCTCTTCAAAATTGAAAAACTGATTCAAAAATATACATATAAATTCAAAAGTCAAAAACAGCTATGACAATCTTCAAAAATAACAAAGTTGGAAGACTCACATTGTAAGTTATCAAGACATTATAAACCTATAGTGATTAACACAATGTAACAGTGGTATATGAATAGACAAATAGATCAGTGCAACAGTAGAGCATCTAGAAACAGACTACATATATGGATACCTGATTTATAACAAAAGTGGTACTACAGAGCTGTGGGGCAGGACAACTTTTTTTATTATTTTATTTTTTTCATCAGTAGAGACCTCAGAGAAAAAGGACAATCTTTTATTTATTTATTATTTTTTTGAGACGGAGTTTTGCTCTGTCACCAGGTTGGAGTGCAGTGGCATGATCTTGGCTCACTGCAACCTCCACCTCCCGGGTTCAAGCGATTCTCCTGCCTCCGTCTCCTGAGTAGCTGGGACTACACACGTGTGCCACCACGCCCAGCTAATTTCTGTATTTTTAGTAGAGACGGGGTTTCACCATGTTGGCCAGGATGGTCTCATCTCTTGACCTCGTGATCTGCCCGCTTCGGCCTCCCGAAGTGCTGGGATTACAGGCGTGAGCCACCACGCCCAGCCAGGACAACCTTTTAAATAAATGGTGCCATCACTTGGCAATCTAATGTAAGAAAAATGAAACAATGTAATACACATACACCAAAAGCAAGTTACAGAATTGAATGGGAAACAATTTCACAACAAAGTTTCTAAAAATAATACAGGAGAATATCCTCATGTCTTTGAAGTAGGCAAAGATTTTTTAAATAGGCCATTAAAAAGGAAGAAAAATATTGACAAACTGAATCATTAAAATTAGAAATCTGTTTATCAAAAGACACCATTAAGAAAGAAAAAAGGCATGCCTGTGGTCCCAGTTACTCAGGAGCTAAAACTGGAGGATCACTTGAGCCCACGAGCTCAAGTAAGTCCAGCCTTGGCAACACAGAGTGATCCTGTCTCTTTAAAAAAAAAAAAAAAAA
>NW_012115855.1:792313-793498 GCF_000951035.1 Colobus angolensis palliatus | reverse complement strand
CTTGAGGTCAGGAGTTCAAGACCAGCCTAGCCAAATCATGAAACCCTGTATCTACTAAAAATACAAAAATGAGCCAGGTGTGGTGGCAAGCACCTGTAATCCCAGTTACTTGGGATGCTGAGGCAGGAGAATCGCTTGAAACTGGGAGGCGGAGGTTGCAGTGAGCTGAGATCACGCGACTGCACTCCAGCCTAGGTGACAAAGTGAAACTCTGTTTCAAAAAAACAAAAAGGAAAAAACAAAGAAAATGGCATAGTTGCAAAAAACTGAAAACATGGGCAGTTATTAGTCTATGTGCTACAAATGAAGTGAAATTTTATTTGTCAGCAAACAAATAATAGACTGTACCGTGTCAATGATAGAATGCTAGTGCAGGTCTACAAGTTTTCACAGCAAACCAAAGGTAAAGGTCTTTCTCCTGGCACCAATGTTCCTTTCAAGTATCATTTCTGGTATATCTGACACAGTGTCTACATATAACTTTATGTGTCTATCTTCCTCAACCCTCCATGATTCATCTTGTATCCCTAGGCCTTACTGCTGTGTGTGAAAACATAAAAGGTATCCCATAAATGCTTTGTAATAATTAAAACTTAGAATGAGCTACTATTGGATACATATGAGTCCAAAGTTGCATTAAAAAAGTGCATGCCATAGCATAGTGTAAACTCAATGGGAGCAGAGTCAGACATATCTGAGTTCAAATCCCAGCTATGACATTCATTCACATTAGCATCATGTGTCTCAGTTAACTTATTTGGAAAAGGGGATGGTCCCTATCTTACATAACTGTGAGGATTAAATGCAGCAAAAGTAACATAATGCCTAGCTTAAAGTAAATATTTGAGCAACATAAGCTATCCTTATTACAGCTCTAGAAGGGACCATCTAATCTAATATCCAAGTTTCATTTATAAGAAGGTAAGACCTAGAAAGAAGAGTTAACTAAACTGCCAAATATCATACAATAGCTGGCTAGTGACAAAAGATGGATTAATATCTAAATCTTAACACCCAGTTCAGTTCTCTTTCTATTATGCAATTTTATCTCCACTTAAGTAACAGTGAAAAATTATTAAGAGTCTCTGAAGGGCTTTACTTAGAACTTAAAAAGTTCTAAGATTGGCTGGGCACGGTGGCTCATGCCTCTAATCCAAACACTTTGGGAGGCCGAGGCGGGTGGAG
>NW_012115855.1:788726-792218 GCF_000951035.1 Colobus angolensis palliatus | reverse complement strand
ACAAATTACAACCGAAGTAGTATTCATTTCTATATTAATTAAAGCATTCACCTTAAAAATAATGGAATATATACTAATACCAATTCTACCAGTGAGCTAACCACCGGCCACTGCACTCCAGGCCGGGCGACAGAGCGTGAGACCCTGTCTCAAAAAAAAAAAAAAAAGTTCTAAACATACTTTCATGCAGATTGCACCTGAACCTAAAGTAAAAGTACGTATGTTAACATCAACAGATGTTGAACTTATCCCCTATATGGATACAATAAACTTTGGGGAGTGCCAAAAGAAAGGGCAATTCTAGAAACTAGAAAAAGCTCTATAATTTTTCACATTTTAATACTATAGAAAAGCAAATAAATACCAAACTTATGTCTGTATTATGACATACCTTTTCAAATTCAATAAAAGCATAACAGAGGGACTCTCCTGTCTTCCAGTCCCGGATAACCTCGCAACTGAAACAAAGTATTTAAAAGTGACTCAAAAAAAAAAAGGGAAGAAAGCATTCACTCTCACTCTTCAAAACTGAAGAAGAAATAAGTCAGTTATTACAAGGTAAAGTTAAATTCATAGATTATTTTTCTAAATTCATTTAATAACAATTCTTTTTTTAAAATAGTTCACCAGAGAAGTAATAAAATTATCTAAATTCTACTCTAAGTGCCCCATGTAGGCCTACAATCCTAAATTCCCTTAAGCACTGAAGGAAGAATAAAAATATTTAATTTTCCTTTGGCAAAAGTAAATTACTGCTAAAAACTTTTAAAATCACAACACTTTTCTAGTCCAAATATAGACGAATTATAGAATATCTAACATTACTGTAGAATAATGTATGCATACTCATGCACATATAAATGTTTAGTAAGTTTAAGCTTTGAAATTTTTGTATTTTAATATAAATCAAGCTCAAATTTAACACTGTAAGCACAATGTTAATTACACAACTAATATACCATAATAACCAAGTGAAAAGGCCAGTAAGCTGGAGTTGAAAGCACCTGGCTTGTCCCTTTCCCCAAGTGTCATAAGTCTCATTTTAAAAACCTGAAACGAGGCCGGGTGCAGTGGCTCACGCCTGTAATCCCAGCACTTTGGGAGGCCAATGCAGACAGATCACAAGGTCAGGAGTTCGAGACTAGCCTGACCAATATGGTGAAACCCTGTCTCTACTAAAAATACAAAAACTAGCTGGGCGTGGTGGCGCACACCTGTAGTCCCAGCTACTCAGGAGGCCAAGGCAGAAGAAGCCTGAACCTGGGAGGCAGAGGTTGCAGTGAGCTGAGATCATGTCACTGTACTCCAGCCTGGGCAACAGAACAAGATTCCGTCTCAAAAAAAAACAACAAAAAAAAAAACAAAATCCCTGAAACGAAAGGAAACCCTAAATATAACACTTCTTAATCAATTACAAAATAGTCCCCTTCCTCACAGAAATACTAGCTTCATAAACTTTTCATTAATGCAGGGAAAATGAACCAAAATAAAACTTTTAGAAAACTTAAATTAATTTTGACATAAATTGCTGAGAATTCCAGGGGTTGAATGAGATAAATATTTTAAATATTAAAGAAGGCTGTTGAAAGTCTTACAGAACTAGATTTAAATTGTTCCATTCATTTCCTGTTTTAGAATAAAAATGTGTTGGGAGTGGAAGATTCAATTATTTATCTGTATGTGTATGTATATGTATGTATGCACATACATACTTTTCTTCCCTGTATGTATACACACACATACATACTTTTCTTCCCTACTGTCCAGACTCACCTGTAAAAATTTACCAGTACAAAATTAACCTAGAATTCACAGAATCATCAAAATATGTCATTAGAAAACCACCAACTAATACCTAGTTTTTCCAAATATCTCTTTCACTAATTCTAAGGATTACCTTCTTATTGGCCCAAATCTAGAGAATATTATTTCCAGATCCTCATCTGTGGTCACTGGGTTCAATTTACACACAAACAGTACATTTTCTGGAGGTTTAATATCTGCATCAGGTAGGTCTCCCACCTAAATTATAAACAAACAAAAACATAAATCAATTCCTATTTAGTTTCCATTCTAAATCCTATCCAATCCCACAATGCTGATTTCCTTAAAACATCTGAATATATATCATAAACTGCAGGCTCTGGAAAAGAAATCCAAAAAGATTTCAAAATTTGAACTACACGGTTCCTATTCTTAACAGTAATATTAACAGTAACAGCTAATATTTAAATCACTCATACTTTGTGTAAACAGTGCTTGGGGCTTCATGTCTATTACGCTAATTCTTAAAACAATCCTGCAATTTCCATTTTAAAGACAAGCAAAGTGGACGGGCATGGTAGCTCACGCCTGTAATCCCAGCACTTTGGGAGGCCAAGGGGGGCAGATACTTGAGGTCAGCAGTTCAAGACCAGCCTGGTCAACATGGTGAAACCCCATCTCTACTAAAAATACAAAAATTAGACGGGCATGGTGGTGTGCACCTGTATTTCCTAACTACTCGGGACACCGAGGCAGTAGAATCGCTTGAACCCAGGAGGCGGAGGTTGCAGTGAGCTAATGTCACTTTACCCCAGCCTGGGTGACAGAGCAGGACTCCATCAAATAAATAAATAAAACAAATAAAATAAAGACAAGTAAAGTGAAATTTAAAAGGTTAAACAAGTAACTTGCCCAAGGCCACACAATGGTAAACCACAGAGCTGGGATTTGAACCTAGATTTATCTGGCTTCAAAGCCCAATTTTACCCCTACTTCTTCTTTTTTCAAGTATTTGATATATGTTTTTTAAAGGATAAGAATTTATGTAAAGAACATGTAAGTTATAAAGCATAAAAATAAAAACCACTATGATGCTACCACCTAGCTTAAGAACTAAAATGTCACCTGATCCCATTCTCTCTCTGCCTCCTCATCAGAGACAACGAATACCCTGCTTTTTGGTGTTCCTTTTTAGTCATTTCCTTGCATATCATCAGAGTTTTAACATATATGTATGCAACTCTATCATATTTAGATGGGGCAAAACATTCCTTTATACATATATTCAAACACTTTCTCAGATATTATTTCTGACAAGATCACTTATAAAGTGTCTCCTCTTGGATAAACATACTCTTCCCCCCAAAATCTTGAAAATAAAAAACAGTAAGAAGCGACAGAGCCAGTAAAATCTCAGTGTTTCTGAAGTCTATCAAAAGACAACATTATGTCCAATAAGAAGTATCACAGCCAGGCATGAGAGCTCACACCTGTAATCCCAACACTTTCGGAGGCTGAGGTAGGAGGATCACTTGAAGCCAGGAGTTTGAGACCAGCCCAGGCAACACAGTAAGACCTTGTCTCTATAGTAAATTTAAAAATTAGCCAGGTATGGCAGTGTGAGTAGTCCTAGCTATTCAGGTTGGTGGACTGCTTGGGTCCCAGAGTTTTTGAGGCAGCAGTGAGCTATGATCACACCACTGCACTCCAGCCTAGGAAACAGAGTAA
>NW_012115855.1:787694-788026 GCF_000951035.1 Colobus angolensis palliatus | reverse complement strand
ATGTAAAGCCACTTTAGAAGACAGTTTGGCAGTTTCTCACAAAGCTAAACCATGCAATCTAGCATCTGAACTCCTAAGTATTTACCCAAATGCATTGAAATTATGCCTACACAAAAATCTGCACGCAAATGTTTACAGCAGCTTTATTCACAATTGCCAAAACTTGGAAGCAACCAAGGTATCTTTCAATAGGTAAAAAATAAACAAGCTGTGATACATCTATACAATGAAATATTACTTAGCAATTAAAAGAAATGAGCTATCAGCCATGCATGGTGGCTCACGCCTGTGACACTCTGGGAGGCCAAGGCAGGAGGATCACTTGAACCTAC
>NW_012115855.1:784096-786729 GCF_000951035.1 Colobus angolensis palliatus | reverse complement strand
TAGTCCCAGCTTCCCAGGCGGCTGAGGCAGGAGAATCTCTTAAACCCGGGAAGCGGAGGTTGCAGTGAGCCGAGATCGCACCACTGCACTCCAGACTGGTGACATGAGTGAGACTCCGTCTCAAAAAAAATAGGAGGGAAAGAAAAGAAAGGAAAAGAAAAAGGGAAAGGAGAAAGGGAAAAGGAAGGAGAAAGGGAAGAAAGAAAAAAATGCACAGTGGAACCTTAAATGCATATTGCTAAGTAAAAGAAGACAGTCTGAAAAGGCTACATACGCTATAATTCCAACTATATGACATCTTGAAAATGCCAAAACTGTATAGACAGTAAAAACATCAGTAGTTGCCAAGAACTGGGTGTCGGGGGTGGGGATGAACAGGTGGAGGCCAGGGGATTTCTTAGACAGTGAAACTACCCTGTGTGATCCTGTAAGGGTAGATATATGCTATCGTACATTTGTCAGTTCCACAGAATGTACAACACAAAGCTTGAATTCTAAGGTAAACCATGGATTTTAGTTAATAATGTATCAATATTGGCTCATCAATTGTTAATAAATGTATCACAATAATGCAAGACTGGGCAAAGAGGGTGGGAGTACATAGAAACTCTCTGTATTTTCTGTTCAATTTTTCTATAATCCTAAAATTGTTCTATAAATTGTCTATTTATTAAAAACAAAACCAAAAAAGGAATCCATGAGGCACTGATAATGTAGGAAAATATTCTATAAGATAAATGCAACAGATGATAAGTCATGAGCTGGATTCTAGAAAACAATTATAAAATATATTGTTAAAACAACTAGCAAAACTGGAATATAAACTGTAATTTCCTTTTTTTTTTTTTTTTTGAGATGGAGTCTCATCCTGTTGCCCAGGATGTAGTGCAATGACATAATCTTGGCTCACTGCAAGCTCCGCCTCCTGGGTTCAAGCGATTCTCTTGCCTCAGTCTCCCGAGTATCTGGGATTACAGGTGCGCGCCTCCATGCCCAGCTAATTTTTGCATTTTTAGTAGAGATAGAGTTTCACCATGTTGGTCAGGCTGGTCTCGAACTCCTGACCTCATGATCCACCTGCCTCAGCCTCCCAAAGTGCTGGGATTACAGGCGTGAGCCACCGCGCCCAGCCCTATAAACTATAATTTCTCTCACTTCTAAATTTTCTGATTTTGATAACTACACTGTGAATAAGTACATATTGTTACACACATTGAATACTGTTGCTCTTAGGAAATACACACTGATTAAGAGGTAAAGGGAAATAACAGGCAACCTATTGTCAAATAGGCCAGAAAAAAAATGTCTTTATGTGCTTGTATAATCGGAGAGAGAGAAAAAGAGAGAATCATAAAACAGATGTAGCAGTATGTTAAAAATTGGTGAATGTGGGTAAAAGGTATATAGAAGTTCTATGTACTTTTTTCCATAAATTTGAAATGATCTGAAAACAAAAAGTTTTAAAAAGTACGTTAATGCATTTTCTTCTGGCATAAACTTCCAAAGTGTTGCTGTTGAAAAGTCTGATAATATAAATTCATGGCCGGGCGCGGTGGCTCAAGCCTGTAATCCCAGCACTTTGGGAGGCCAAGACGGGCGGATCACGAGGTCAGGAGATCGAGACCATCCTGGCTAACCCAGTGAAACCCCGTCTCTACTAAAAAATACAAAAAACTAGCCGGGCGAGGTGGCGGGTGCCTGTAGTCCCAGCCACTCGGGAGGCTGAGGCAGGAGAATGGCGTAAACCCGGGAGGCGGAGCTTGCAGTGAGCTGAGATCTGGCCACTGCACTCCAGCCTGGGTGACAGAGCGAGACTCCGTCTCAAAAAAAAAATAATAATAATAATATAAATTCATTCCCTTATAAGTAACTTATTCTTTCTGCCCAGTTGCTCAACGTATCTTTCAAGTGTAGTAATTCTCTTAGAATTTGTCTTGGTGTTGGGTGTTCAGGGTCAATACTGTGAAATACACAGTGTGCTCATTTAAATGTGTATTTTCAATTAATTTTTTAAATTTCAGCAAAGCTTTCTTGAACTATATAACCTTTACTATTTGTTCATTTAGACAGCTGATGGTAATATAAGCTTAAGCCAGGCCAACATAGGGAGATCCTGTCTCTACAAAAAATGTTTAAATTAGCAGGGCATGGTGGTGTGCAACTGTGGTCTCAGCAACTCAGGAGGTTGAGGCAGGGGCATTGCTTGAGCTGAGGAGTTGGAGGCTGCAGCCAGCTATGATCATACACCACTGTACTCCAGCCTGAGCAACAGAGTGAGACCTTGTCTCTATAAAATAATAATTAAATAAATTTTAAAACAGACTACAAATCTGAAAGTTCTATTATATAAAACAGTAACTTTGTTATCCATTCATTCAAATATTTATTATTTATGATATGACAGGTATGCCTACTCTACAAAAATAAGAAATAGGCCGGGCCCGACGGCTCAAGCCTGTAATCCCAGCACTCTGGGAGGCTGAAGCAGGTGGATCATGAGGTCAGGGGATCGAGACCATCCTGGCTAACACAGTGAAACTCTGTCTCTACTAAAAATACAAAAAAATTAGCCGGGCATGGTGGTGGGTGTCTGTAGTCCCAGCTACTCAGGAGGCTGAGGCAGGAGAATGGCA
>NW_012115855.1:781778-782892 GCF_000951035.1 Colobus angolensis palliatus | reverse complement strand
CCTGGGCGACAGAGCGAGACTCCATCTCAAAAAAATAAATAAATACAAATAAATACTTATATGGACACTATTTATTTTCCAATTCTAACTGCTGAATGAAGAGAAATGATTTCAGAATTAATCACCAATCCCAACCACAAAGACAAATTCAGCTTTGAGGAAGCCACATAAACCTTAAAACATATGGGGGAAAAGTCTGTGCTGTTTCACAGAAATTTCTGGGTTCTAGCCTGGCTCCAGAGTATCCCCAGTTGAAAAGTTACCTCACAAGATAATAGTTTAATTTGGCCTGAAAACTCCTAGAGTTAGATGATAAGAAAAACACTTTCCCAAGTTGTTCATGTAAGCTTCTAGAGCTAAGGTTGTCTCAGTAGAAAAGAAACTGAAGAAAGGAAATTAGGGAAATGAGAAGACAGCTGGAAAAATGAGTATCTCTGTGGAAAAGAAAAAGAACTCTACTTGTTCTAATACAATTAGGCAAGATAATAATTCTGAAAAAATTAATAGATGAAAAAGATAAATCCATACAAATCATTAATATGAATGTACATTTAATCACAAGAGGGCTTTACTTACATCTAATTGTTCCCTTGTAGGTTCTGGTGATCGATCAGGGATTAATAAATCAGGAGGGTCATCAAATGGATCATCTAAAATCACTGTATGATTTATCCTTACAAAATAAATCCAAATAAAATGTTATATTTAAGTTATTTCAGAATCCATAATTTATTTTAATAGATTACAACAAATTACTTGATTATCTCTAAGGCCAAAAAAAACCCATATTGCACATGGATATTACTAACCTAGATATACTTTCACAGTGAGTGTTGCTGTTTTACATTGAGTGATACCATATTTATTACCCTGCATTACTTTAAGATGTAAACTAATATAACTGTCTAAATCTTAGTATTTTTGCCCTATTTCTCAATTAAGAAACTAAATTAAAGCATTAATAATTCCTCCAGCTAGATACAGAGGCTCACGCCTGTAATCCCAGCACTTTGGGAGGCCGAGGTGGGTGGATCACGAGGTCAGGAGATCAAGACCATCCTGGCTAACACAGTGAAACCCCGTCTCTACTAAAAATACAAAAAATTAGCTGGGC
>NW_012115855.1:780121-781583 GCF_000951035.1 Colobus angolensis palliatus | reverse complement strand
AAATAAAAATAAGTAATTCCTCCAAACATAATTATAAATAAATAATTAGTACAAGTATAAAAGTACAGAAGGTCCTTTTTATTATAAAGATTCTTACAGTCTTACATTAATTCAACTTTTGGGATTAGAATTATCCACAAACCAATCCTATGCATACTGTTCCTATCCGTACCACTACATGTCAAACATCTCAATATTAAAACATTCTAGTACATTCAGATAGTAAATTGTAACCACACCTGATATCCTGATATGGTACAAAGTCCTTGTCAACAAAGGTCTCATTAATTTTCTTAATTATGTCCATGCCTTCTGTCACCTCACCAAACACTGTATGGACACCATCAAGGTAATCTAGATTTTCTCCTGTGGTGATAAGAAACTATACAGAAGGACACATAATAAATACCATAAAAATAATACATAACTCAAACTGAAATCAGTTACAGACTGACAAAAAAATACACAAAAGTTAAGAGTCCACATTTACTGCACCAATTCTTAGACACTTGTTACTAGAACTAAGTAAAAAGTACAAAGCTTATACTGGCATACCTCATCTTATTGCGCTTTGCAGATACTGCAGTTTTTACAATTAAGGATTTCTGGCAACCGTGTATTAAGTCTACTGGTGCCATTTTCCCAACAGCATATGCTCATTTCATGTTTCTGGCTCACGTTTTGGTAATTCTCACAAGATTTCAAACTTTTTCATTACTATTATATCTGTTATTATGATCTGTAATCTTTGATCTTACTACTGTAATTGTTTTGGGGCACCACAAACTGTGCCCATATAAGACGGTGAACTTAATCCATAAATGTTATATGTGTTCTGACTAATCCAACAACCAGCCATTCCCATCTTTCTCCCTCTCAGTGCTCCTATTCCCCAAGACACAACAATATTGAAATTAGGCCAATTAGCCCTATACGTGTTCAAGTAAAAGGAAGAGTGGCACATCTCTCACTTTAAATCAAAAGCTAAAAAGGACTAAGCATAGTAAGAAAGGCATGTTGAAAGCCAAGATAAGCCGAAAGTTAGGCCTCTTGTAACAAACAATAGCTGAGTTGTAAATGCAAAGGAAAAGTTCTTGAAGAAAATTAGAAGTGCTATTCCATGAATGGTAAGAAAATGAAACAGGCTAACTGATGATATGAAGAAAGTTTTAATAACTACATAGGTCAAATCAGCCACAACGATCCCCTAAGCTAAAGCCTAATTTCAAACAAGCCCTAACTTTCTTCAATTCTATAGAGCTGAGAGAGGGAGGTAGCTGCAGAAGAAAGTCTGAAGCTAGCAGAGGTTAGTTCATGAAGTAAAAAAGGAAAGAGGTCAGGTGCAGTGGATTACTCCGTCTCAAAAAAAAAAGAGAAGTTTAAGGAAAGAAGCTGTCTCCATAATTTAAAAGTGCAAGGTGAAGCAGCAAGTGCTGACACAGAAGCTACAGCAAGTGGCCAG
>NW_012115855.1:759919-779316 GCF_000951035.1 Colobus angolensis palliatus | reverse complement strand
CCTTATATTGGAAGATGACGCCACTTAGGACTTTCATAGCTACAAAGGAAAAGTCAACACCTAGCTTCAAAGCTTCAAAGGACAAGCTGACTCTTCTGTTACGGGCTAGTGACTTTAAGTTGAAACCAATGCTCGTTGACTATATCAAAAATCCTGGAGCCCTTAACAGTGATGCTAAATCTATTCTGCCTGTGCTCTAGAAATGAAACAACAAATCTTGGGTGACAGCACATCTGTTTACAGCAGGTTTTATCAAATATTTTAAGATCACTGTTGAGACCTGCTGCTCAGAACAAAGATCCTTTTTAATATTACTGCACTTTTAATAAGAAATCCTTTTAAAATGTTACTGCTCATTGACAATACTCTGGGTCACCCAGGAGCTCTGATGGATACGACGTACAAAAGGAAACTAATATTGTTTTCAGCTGTGCACAGTGGCTCACACCTGTAAACCCAGCACTTTAGGAGGCTGACGTAGGCAGACCACTTGAGGCCAGCAGCTCAAGACCAGCCTGGCCCACATGGTCATCATGGTGAAAACCCATCTCTATTATAAATACAAAAAATTAGCCAGGCATGGTGGTACATGCCTACAATCCCAGCTGTTCAGGAGGCTGAGGCAAGAGAATTGTTTGAACCAGGGAGGCAGAGGTTGCAGTGAGGTGAGAGTGCACCACTATACTCCAGCCTGGGTGACAGAGTGAGACTGTCTCAAAAAATAAAAATTCTATTTTCATGCCTGCTAACATAACAGTCCTTAAGGAGCCATGGATCAAAGAGTAATTTCAACTTTCAAGTATTATTATTTAAGAAATACAGCCTGGCATATGGCGTGTACCTATAGTCCCAGCTACTCAGGAGGCTGAGGCAGAAGGATCACTTGAGCAATGTAGTGAGGCCCCATCTCTAAAAATAAAAATTAAAATTAAAAAACACATTTTGTAAGGCTATAGCTGCCATAGATGGTGATTCCTCTGATGGATATGGGCAAGTAGATTGAAAACCTTCTGAAAAAGATTCACCATTCTCGATGTCATTAAGAGCATTCGTGATTTGTGGGAGGAGGTCAAAACACCAATATTAACAGAAGTTGGGAAGAAGTCGATTCCAACCCTCATGGATGACTTTGAGTGGCTCAAGACTTCAGTGAAAGAAGTAACTGCAAATGTGGTAGAAATTGCAAGAGAATGAGAATTAGAAGTAGAGCCTGAAGATGGGACTGAATGCTGCAATCTCATGATCAAACCCAACCAGATATGGAGCTGCTTCTTAAGGATAAGCAAACAGAGTGGTTTTCTTCCCTTTTTTTCTTTGTTTGAGACAGACTTGCCGCATTGCTCAGGCTGGAGTGCAGTGGTGCGATGTCGGCTCACTGCAACCCACGCCTCCCAGGTTCAAGCAATTCTCCTGTCTCAGCCTCCCAAGTAGCTGGGACTACTGGCATCTGCCACCACACCCAGCTAATTTTTGTATTTTCAGTAGAGACGGAGTTTCACTATATTGGTCAGGCTGGTCTCAAACTCCTGACCTCAGGTGATGCGCCGGCTTCAGCCTCCCAAAGTGCTGGGATTACAGGCCTGAGCCACCGCACCCAGTCAAGTGATTTACTGAGATGGAATCTTCTCCTGGTGAAGATGCTATGATCATTGTTGAAACGACAACAAAAGATTTAGGATATTACATAAACTTGGCTGATACGGTAGTAGCAGGGTTTGAGAGGATTGACTTCAATCTTAAAAGAATTCTACTAAATGCTATCAAACAGCATTGTATGATACACAGAAATGTTTCATGAAAGGAAGAGTCCACCAACATGGCAAACTTCTGTGTCTTATTTATTTATTTGCAAGACAAGGTCTCACTGTCACCCAAGCTGGAGTGCAGTGGTGCAATCACAGCTCACTGCACCCTTGACCTCCCGGGCTCAAGTGATCCTCCCACCTCAGCTTCCCAAGAAGCAGGAACTACAGCCATATACCACTATGCCCAGTTAATATTTGTATTTTTGGGGGGAGATGAGGTTTTCACCATGTTTCCTAGACTGGTTTCGAAATCCTGAGCTCAACTGATCTGCCTGCCTTGCCCCTGCAAAGTACTGGGATTACAGATGTATGCCACCGTGCCAGTCAGTTGTCTTATTTTAAGAAGCTGTCAGGCAGGCGCGGTGGCTCAAGCCTGTAATCCCAGCACTTTGGGAGGCCGAGACGGGGAGATCACGAGGTCAGGAGATCGAGACCATCCTGGCTAACCTGGTGAAACCCCGTCTCTACTAAAAAATACAAAAAACTAGCCGGGCGTGGTGGCGGGCGCCTGTAGTCCCAGCTGCTCCAGAGGCTGAGGCAGGAGAATGGTGTAAACCTGGGAGGCGGAGCTTGCAGTGAGCCGAGATCGCACCACTGTACTCCAGCCTTGCTGACAGAGTGAGACTCTGTCTCAAAATAAATAAAATAAAATAAAATAAAATACTTGGACAAGTCGTAACTCAAATTCATGTGTATATAGTAGAAAATAAAAGTACCTACTCTAACAGGGTTGTTGGGAGAATTAAACAAGGCAATGAATAGAAGGTACTCTACATAACATTTTTAAAAAGTAAGAAATACTGAAAAATAGCCGGGTGCGGTGGCTCACGCCTGTGATCCCAGCACTTTGGGAGGCCAAGGCGAGTGGACTATGAGGTTAAGTGATTGAGATCATCGTGGCTAATATGGTGAAACCCCGCCTCTACTAAATACAAAAATTAGCCAGCTGTTGTGGCAGGCGCATGTAATCCCAGCTACTCGGGAGGCCGAGGCAGGAGAATTGCTTGAACCCGGGAGGCAGAGTTTGCAGTGAGCTGAGATCGTGCCATCACACTCCAGCATGGGCGACAGAGTGAGACTCCATCTCATTAAATAAATAAATAAATAAAATAAAATAAAATAAAAAGAAATACTGAAAAACAAGCCACAAATGTGAACAGTGATAATCATGGATGGTGGAGGTGTAGGTAATGTTTTTCTTTGTACTTTTCTGCATTTTCTCAATTCTTCACAATGGGAATGCTTTATATTTAAAAGAATAATTTTTTTTAATATAGAAAAAGTGCATTTTTTCCCCTAACAAATATTTCTGACTGAAACCCTCTAAGTCTTACTGGATAGTTTAAAAAATAACTCTGTGGGCTCCTTCCAGTCCTTCCCTTCTAAGCAAACCTCATATTCTTACTCATTTCCTAACCTGAGATCCATGTTGATCACTGCCATTATTCACCATGGACACTGTGCCTTTCTTCTTGTGCTTAATTCTTGGGACTTTTTCTGCCTCAAAAAAGCTTGCTTGATCACCATACAGTTGGCTGAAAAAACATACAAGGTTATAAAACATAAGTACTCTCAAAATGAAATACAGAAGTACTAGTAACACACAGGGTTACCAATTACTTCTTTACAGAAATGCCAACAGGATTCAAAATATTACTTTTTTTCTAGACATTTAGGGAACTTGGGGGAAAAAATCTAAATTTAAACCATATTTTAAAATGCAGACTGAAGTATAAGTAATTATATTTTTCCTCATTTAAGAACAAAAGAATTTGTTCTGCCCTTCCAGAGGTAATTAATAAATAAATAAATAAATAAATAAATAAATAAATAAATAAATAAATAAATAAATAAATAAATAAATAAATAAATAAATAAATAAAACAACTTACCCAAAAATAGACTCTCCTCCACGGCCAGTCCCTGTAGGATCGCCAGTTTGTATGATAAAATCCCTCTGTAATATGTAGGATTCTTTGTTAATTCACAGAGTTTGTTAGATAGTTCCAATAACAAAGGAAAAGACTAATATCTACCAACTCACCTGTACATTGTGAATAAGGCAATAATTGTAGTATTTTATTTTGCACAATTTCAAGAAATTCAAGCAGGCTGAAAGAAAAGTAAATACCAAATTTATCACAGTAATCCTCAAATACATTTTTAAATAAGTAAAACCACAGTAAAATGTAATTTCTAAATTACCATTAAAAGAAAACAAAAGTCAAACGTCCAAAGTTATAAAAAAGGGCACTAGGCCGGGCGCTGTGGCTCACACTTGCAATCCCAGCACTTTGGGAGGCCGAGGTGGGTGGATCACTTGAGTTCAGGAGTCTAAGACCAGCCTGGCCAATATGGTGAAACCCTGTCTCAACTAAAAATACCCAAAAAATTAGCGAGGCATGGTGGTGGGCACTTATAATCCCAGCTACTAGGGAGGCTGAGGCAGGAGAATCACTTGAACCCAGGAGCTGGAGGTTGCAGTGAGCCAAGATCACACCACTGCACTCTGGCCTGGGCAACAGAGTAAGACTCCGTCTCAAAATAAAATGAAATAAAAGGGCAGTAAGTCTAGGAAAAAAAAAAAAAAACATTTTAAATTACCTTTTTCTTTCTTTTATAGGACTGACTTCTGGGGCATCTGGGCTAATACAGAAAACTGACACTTATCTGTGATAAGCAATCATTTACTGATGGATTGATTTTATTACGAGAAAAAAGAACACTTAAAGAGCGTATTGTAATAGGAAAGGATCTAGCAGAATATATAAAAATGGATACAGATTATATCAATTAGGAAAAAGTCAAACACCCCAGGTCATTTCTTTAATAATAAACAGCCCTTTATAAAAATCCATACACTTATGAACAATCTTTCTCATATAAATTAATCTGCTTATCCAATAAACATTTACTGAGTACCTTCTAGATGCCTGACACTGCCACCACAAATGCCGTTAAACTGTGGTCCCTGCTATCAAAAAGTTCACAGTCTAGTCATGGAAAGACACATTAACAAGTTCTTAAGGCACTAAGTTAGAAACCAGGCAGACTTTTGTAAGATATATGAGGCAATTCCTGCCCTCAAAAAGCTTACATTAAATTAGGGTCCTTACATCTGAACACAAGTAGTTACATACTGGGCATATCTAATTAATAACATGTGTGCCACTTAAATAGTAAAATCGTTAAAAGTAGTTTTAAAAATTCCACAAAGGTTCAAAAGATTGCTTCTGGCTAGGGAAATTAGAAAACCTCAGGGAAGGTTAAGGCAAGCATTAAAAGAACTGGACTAGCAGAGAGTGAAGGGTGAGGGTTTGGAAGACCATGAAAAGGCCTGGAAATGGAAATTTAAATGTTTTAGGGGAGGTCCAAAAGACCAAAGTTCTGTAATAGTCTGGTATTACAGAGTAATAGAGGATTAACAGACTAGAGTGATAAGATGGGGCTGAGCTGTTCAAGAGTGCTGAATATCAGTCTTGCGGTTGTTTTTCTTGAATATATTTCTGGGCTTCCTGTTTAACAGATAGGAGTGGTCCTTTTACTAGAAAACAAAAATAATGGATTTAGGCAATGATCATCAATGACTGCCAAAATCTTTAGGTCTTTCATCAAAATCTGATGGGAACAATTTATAAGGGCAACAAGGCCTTAACCCACTGATCAATTTTAACATCACAGAAAGAGTCAACCAGGTATCAAGTGCCTCCTGAATATGATGCAGCTGAAAGAACACACTATCTCATGTGAAATATTCTTGCCAAAAACATTAAACCAAGGCTCTGAATCTAACCAAGGCTCTGAAGCTAAAGAACAATTTATAGGAAACAGAGGGGACACAGGAATATGTTAATGCACCCAGTAAATAATCAGTCAAACCCAAAACAAGAGAAATTCTACAAGACAAAGCACCCAGATTCTTTCTCGTATTTTTTTCAAGAAAAAAAAAGGGGGAGAACCAATAGATTAAACATATATGCGACATTTTAACCAATATATGGACTTTGGGTCCTAATTTAAATTTTTTTAAAGTTTATGAGTTTAAATGATACTAAAAAATTATTGCTAGTTTTTTCAAAGTGTGATGAGATTTGTGGTTCTGTTTTTTATCCTTTTTTACAACTTTTTCTCTTTTTTTAGTATTTTTCCTTTTTCCCTGTCAAATTTTTTTTTCTTTTTTTAACCTGTCACTTATGTGGTACTTAAGCTCATAGTTCCATTTTTTTGTTTTTTTAAAGAGACCTTATATTTTACAAATACGTACTGAAGTAATTACAGATTAAACACATGCACTGGAAGTGGGGGTATTATAAATGAAGAAAGATTTGCTATGTGTTCACAGCTGTTAAACAAAACTGGTCATGTGGACATGAGAGTTCATTTACATGATTCTCTCTACATCTGTGTTTTAAATTTTCTATAATAAGAAGTTAAAAAAGAAAAGGAAGAATGGAAGGAAGGTAGGTAAGCCTGGATATGTTGATCATAGATTGATAAGTGAGTATAAATATAGCAGGTACACACGTAAGCAGATCTCCAGTCATATGCTTACAAATATGTACAGGGGGTGGACTTATGTTTTGGTGTTACGCGCTTATCTTTGCAGAACCACTGCTTGTTAATTGGGTGAGGTAGCTCTACCCCCCGCCTTTATTTCCTCACAGCTCTGGGGAAAGAGGCCCATTCATTTTGCCAGGTGCTGTTCTACATGGACAGAGCGTCAAAGGAACTCAAAGAAAAGCAAAATCAACGGATAGAAAACAAAATTCCCTAAATATTTGAAACACTGGATTTAACCACCCTTAAAACTAAGCTTACCCCAGTATTATGAGGCAACCAATTATTTTCCTTGTTTAAGCCAGTTTGAGTTGGGTTTCTGTCACTTGCACAAAGAGTCCTAACTAATACAACACATTTATATCCATTAGTCATTATAATGAACCCCTAGTGTGTGCCCTAAAAGTAGCAGACATTGTACTAGGTACTCAGGACATAGAGATGATAATTATGGTATAGTTCCTGCTCTCAGTGGAGTTTACATTCTTGAGAGAGGACACGACTTGTAAACAACTCCAGGATAATAGGTAAATGTTAAAATAAAACGTGTCATGTGGTTTATAAAAGACCTAAGACAGAGCAGAGGAAACCTCAGGTAACTCTGCTTAGAAAGGAGGGAGAGCTTCAAAGAAGAGATGACGCTTGATCTGAGATTTAGATAAAAAGCAGTAAGTTTGCCAGAAGGACAAGAGTGGAGAGGAATACTGGTTAGAAGGAACAGCAAAAGAATGGTAAAAATGGTACCGGAGAGTTTGCAGTGTTTTTGCCAGGTGGAGAAGAGGGAGGAATAGCTGCATGTGGTGGAAAGTGGAGCACAGCAGGAGGTAGTTATTGTACAATATTGCAACTTATTTCACCTTCTTTGATAGGTTCTGCATTCCATGTGAATAGGACCCTGTTTGTAACTAATCTCTTCTAGTACAAGTTTCTTCCTGATTCTGATACTTTCTCCACACTACTGCCTATTATCTTCTCAAAACAAGTATGCCATGCCTCAATACTGCTTTTAAAGTCTTCAAGGACTCTGATCATCAGTAGGGCACACAAGACTATTCACGACCTGACCTAAGCGTATCCGACCACACTCGAGTCTACCGTTCCACGACTCATACCAGTCCTTCCAGCCACACCAAACTACTTGCCGTTTCCAGAAAATTCCAAACAAAGAAAGTCCAAGCTAAGAAAACCCTCATTCCCATTCATCTTTGAAAGGTCTAGTTCAAGTGTTCTATAGAGTCTTTGCTAGCTTTGCTTCTTCCCACCCCCACCAAAGAAGACGCCCTCCTCTGGTCTCCATGGCAACTTATACATTCTTCTACCATAACACATATAAAACTAAAATGGGTTCTTGTGTCTATTTCCCCCGATGGAAAATCAGACCCTCAGGGGCAAGAAGTCAAGCCCAGGACTTAGCCCAGTGCCTCGAAGGCTCAGTCCACACTCCAGACAACCTCTTCCTCCTCCACCCAGGTATGATGCCCACACTCGCTGCATCAATCACACCCTAACTGCCTTCATCAAGATTTAACCGATTACACACCAAGCAAAGTTGCTGTATTCCTCTCACGAGTAAACACAATAAAGGCACAAAAGCTATGGGTATTGTATGTGCAGCTCAAATCACACACACACACGCCCCAAAGGTAATTAATGACCGCAAGCACCTTCCACCGGACTGGCCAGCACAAGACAGGGGAGAAGGGCTGCCAAGGCTCAAACAATTCTCGTCACAAAAACTTTTCTAGCCAAGGCCGGTTAATAAAATAGCCCAGTCGTGGGCACCAGCAGCCCAGAAGCTCGAGCTCCAGTCAATCTCTGCCCTGGACTGCGCAGAGAAAGGAAAGCAGGGGGACAAGCTCGGGGGCCCCGGCGACAGATGAGTAGGGCTCAAGCCTCACCACGCGGCCGCTCCTCGGTGTACAAGTCGATGACGACGTCGCCCAAAGTGGTCTCTAGCAGAACCGCCATGGCGCCCGCTCCTCCTCTGCTACAAACCGCGGGGGAGCTGACAGGCGCAGGCCGTCCGCGTCTTCTACGCCACACGTCACCCTCTGCGCGACCCTTCTTGCGTCATCTCGCCGGCGCCGCCCCCACTTCCGGGCAGGTCCTTCCGGCCGGCGTGTGGGCGCCAGGCCGCTCAGCTGACGTAAAGTACTGGTTGGCCACGCCCCCAGCGCGGCGGTTTTGAAAACCCTGGTACGCCCTTGGCTTTTTTTTACGGAAGCCTGTCCCTCAGAACGGTCTCAGTATAGTGTTTTGTGCCCCGTTTGTGTCCATCTCAAGAGCAGAGCGGCTCTCCGAGCGGCCCTTTTATCCACCAGGGGGCGCCCGCGGCGGGGTCTTCTCTCCACATGTTTGGGCGGACTCCTCCGGGTTTCCTCGTCAGTCTCCTTTTCGCAAAACAACTTTTGGCCTCTACTAGGAGTTTCAGATTCTAAGAACTAACATTTTGTTTTGTTTTCTGTTTTGAGAGAGGGTCTCGTTCTGTCGCCCAGGCTGGAGTGCAGTGGCGCGATCTCGTTTCACTACAACGTCCACGTCTCGGGCTCCAGCGATTCTCCTGTCTCCAGCCTCCCAAGTGACCACAGGCGCGCGCCACCACGCCCGGCTAATTTTGTTCTTTTATTTTGTAGAGATGGCGGTAGGGGGAGGAGGTGGTTTCACTATGTTGCTCAGGCTGGCCTCGAACTCCTGAGCTCAAGAATGCGAACTCTTCCCGCCTTCCGAAGTGCTGGGATTACTGGCGTGAGCCACTGCGCCTGGCCAAAACTAACACTTTGGCACGCAAGTTTATTCCCCACACTCTCTTCTGGGCAAGGCTGTCACTCTCTCTGACGACATTTTACACATAATCTCCAATAACTTCACATCTGACCAAAAGTCAAAGCTTTTTTTTTTTTTTTTTTTTTTTTTGAGACGGAGTCTCGCTCTGTCGCCCAGGCTGGAGTGCAGTGGGCCAATACAGCCTCCCCAGTAGCTGTACTACAGGCGCCTGCCACCACGCCCGGCTAATTTTTTTATTTTTAGTAGAGACAGGGTTTTACCGTGTTAGCCAGGATGATCTCGATCTCTTGACCTCGTGATCCGCCCGCCTCGGCCTCCTGAAGTGCTGAGATTACAGGCGTGAGCCACCGCGCCTGGCCGAAAAGCCAAAGCTTTTATAATGGCTTACAAAATCCTCTCCTACCCCATCTTCCTAGGCCATCTTCTTATTCATCTGAAGCCATACTAGACAGTTTGCTCTTCCCTGAACACTGCTGACATACTCCTGCCCCAGGGCCTTTTCACTTGCCTTGGTTGAGGGACCTCTTCCTCCAGTTATTTGCATGGCTCCCCTTCACCTCCTTCAAGCGCTTTGGCTTCTGTCACCGTCAGTGAGGCCTTCCATGGCTGCCATAATTAAAATTAACACCACATACACTTTTCTTTTTCTCCATGTAGCTTTTTCTCCAGAGTACTTTTTACAATCTAGCATACTATTTACGAATTTGTTTATGTTTGTTTATTGTTACTAGAATGTGTGTTCCAGGATATTCCATCTTGTCTGTTTTGTTGAAAGCACTATCCCTAATGCTTATGACAGCGTGGTACATAATGCGCAAATGTTTGTTGAATGAATGAATGTTGTTTTTCGGTTTTGGGGTTTTTTTTTTTTTTTGAGAGGGAGTCTCGCTCTGTCATCCAGGCTGGAGTGCAGTGGTGCGATCTCAGCTCACTACAACCTCCGACTCCTGGGTTCAAGTGATTCTCCTGCCTCAGCCTCCCAAGTAGCTGGGACTACAGGTGCGTGTCACCACGCCTGCCACCACAATATTCATGGCTGGGTGTGGTGGCTCATGCCTGTAATCCCAGCACTTTGGGAGGCTGAGGTGGGCCGATCACCTGAGGTCAGGAGTTTGAGACCAGCCGGGCCAATATGGTGAAACCCCCTCTCTAATAAAAAATAAAAATAAAAAATTAGCTGGGTGTGGTAGTGCATGCTTGTAATCCCAGCTGCTGGGGAGGCTGAGGCAGAATTGCTTGAACACAGAAGGTGGAAGTTGCAGTGAGCCAGGATTGCGCCACTGCACTCCAGCCTGAGTGACAGAGCAAGACTCTGTCTCAAGAAAAAAAAAAAAAAAAAAGAAAGAAAGTGCTCTCATACCATGTTCCATTTATGCCTGATATGTCTTTAAGAGTTAAAAGTAAAGCCAACAAATGGAATCCTAAGACTATGAGTTCCAGGTCATTGTAAGGTTCCTCAGTGCTGTTGAACTGAGAAAACCGCTTAGGACAGACCCAACAATTAGTCTTGTTGCAGAAATGGACCATGGCAGATATTGTAGGAGCTAAAGGGTGTGACGTATTAGTAAGTCCCCTAAAAAGTCCTAACAGACCCAGTGATAGTAAAATGCTCATGTTTACTGTCGGTTAATAACCATTATTCCTGCTGTGAGGATAGTAATTAGGCAAAATGCTACAGTAATTGAGGTTCTCTGTTCGATATTACACCATGAGGGTGCTATAGTATATAGTAATATTTGGCTTAAAAAGAGAGGTAGAAACAGCAAAAAGTATTTGGTGAGGTAGAGGCGAGACTAAGGTGAGTAGTTCTTACTCCATTACTTACCTTTTGTGATTTTCAGCTTACGGTCTCCTACTTCTTCGCATTGATATTCAGGTCGTTCCTCTGGGCTGTCACGGGTTGCTCCCTCAGCTTTCCAGCTTTGACTCGAGTGTGATGTATCCAAAAGTCGATTCCTGTAACTTTTATTGCCAAGGGAGTTGAAAGAACGGTGTAAAGCCCTTCCCAGCTTGGGCTTAGGGTGGAAGAGAGAGAAGGGAGAGCCTTCACCAGTACCAAATCTCCTGGGTTAAATAGAGATGGCCCAGTTTCCTGGGGTTGGGCCTTTGCTAATTGTGCTAATACCTGTTGCAAGTGAGACAGAGAAGTTACACGCTTGAATAGCTCAGAGGTTTCTTGATCTAATAGAAAATCATTGGTAAAGAAAGGTCGTCCATACAGCATCTCAAAAGGGCTAAGACCTATTTTTGAAGGGGTATTTTTTATTCGTAGTAATGCCATAGGAAGAAGAGTGATCCAAGGAAGGTGAGCTTCTTGGGATAATTTTCTGAGGTGTCTCTTGATCATGTCATTAGTTTTCTCTACCTTTCCTGAGGATGGAGTCTCCAAACACAGGGGAGACAATATTCTATGCCAAGTGCTTTTGAGACCCCTTGTGTGACAGCTGCCTTAAACGAGGGTCCATTGTCACTTCGAAGATACCTAGGTAGACCAAAGCGGGGAGTTATTTCATTAACACTTTTATTACCTCAGAGGCTTTTTCTGTACGGCATGGGAGTGCCTCTACCCAGTGAGTGAAGGTGTTTGCCCATACCAGCAGGTATTGGATGCTCTTTGTCTTCGGCATGTGGGTGAAGTCTATTTGGCAGTCTTCCCCTGGATAGCCTCCTATTCTCTGGGGTTGAGGAGGAAGGAGTCGCCTGTTCAGGATTATTTTTAAGACAGACTTCACAAGCATTAATAACCTCCTTAACTGTTTTTAGCAAGCTATCTCCTGAAAACAATCTCTGGCACATTGATATGTCTTATCCTTTCCCAGGTGAAAAGCTTGGTGAAGGACTTCAAGGACTTTCCATTGGCTGGAGGCTGGCAAGTGGAGCTTGCCATTCTGCCACTGTCACCATCCTGAGGGCAGAAATGTAGACCCTCGAGAAGTGGCCCATTCTACTTCTGTAGGGGAGTACTGAGGTTTAATTCCTCTTACGGAGCCTTCCCAGACTAGAGGGGTTTGAAGTGTTGATGTCTTGAGGCTTTCTTGGCACTGACTTAGCTGTCTGATCAGCTAATCTATTTCCTTCAGCTACCTCATTTGTTCCCTTTTGATGTTCCCTTCAATGTATTACTGCAATTTCTCATGGAAGGAAAACTGAGGATAGTAATGTATTAATTTCCTGGTGATATTTTATAGGAGATCCATTAGTGGTAAGAAAATGCCTTTCCAGGCCCTGCATCATGGCTCACGCCTATAATCCCAGCACTTTGGGAGTCTGAGGCGGCAGGATCACGAGTTCAGGAGTTCGAGACCAGCCTGGCCAACATAGTGAAACTCTGTCTCTACTAAAAATACAAAAATTATCCGGGCATGGTGATAGGTGCCTGTAATCCCAGCTACTTGGGAAGCTGAAGCAGGAGAATCGCTTGAACCTGGGAGGCAGAGGTTATAGTGAGCTGAGATCATGCCACTGCCTCCAGCATGAGCAACAAAAGCAAAAGTCCATCTCAAAAAAAAAAAAAGAAAAAATTCCTTTCCTTCCAAATGGCTGCATGAGCATGGAGAACTAGGAAAGCATACTTGGAGTCAGCGTAAATATTAGCTACCTTTCCTTTGCTTAATTCAATTGCTCTTGTAAGAGCTATTAGCTCAGCTAATTGAGCGCTTGTGCCTGGAGGAAGAGACACACTTTCAATAGAATCAAATTCAATAGAATCAAATAGTGGCTGGATTTAGGCTAGAACAAGTCTTTAATTGGATGTGGGAACCCTCTAACAACAGGGCCTGATATTTAAGCCAATGGAGTTATGTTCCCAGGGGGATTATGGTCTCCTCCTTCCTTGGAGCAAGTAGTCAATGATTACTGCGCATCCCGCCTTGCGGATCCCTTGTTCTATAAAAGAGCTCCATCTGTGAAGAGGGTCCAGTCTGGATTCTCTAGGGGAGTTTCCCTGAGTTCCTCCCTGGCTGCATAGATTTGTACTATGACTGGTTCACAGTTATCTTCAGGTTCCCCAGTTTCCTCAGGGAGGAAGGTGGCTGGATTTAGGCTAGAACAAGTCTTTAATTGGATGTGGGAACCCTCTAACAGCAGGGCCTGATATTTAAGGAGTCAGCTGTTAGCCAAAGCCTTTCTCTAGAGTACAGTAGTCCTGCCACATGATGTGGGGTCTAAACAGTTAAATCATTCCCCAGGGTTAGTTTGGAGGCTTCTTGGACCAGAAGAGCCACCAGTCCCTTCTAGCTTGTAGAGTTTCTGCTGGTTTGGTAGTGGCAAATTCTCTCAGCATTTGTTTGTCTGAAATAGACTGTATCTTTGTTTGTGAAGCTTAGTTTCGCTGGATACAAAATTCTTGGCTGATAATTGTTTTGTTTAAGGAAGCTAAAGATAAGACCCCAATCCCATATAGCTTATAGGGTCTCTGCTGAGAAACTGTTGTTAACCTGATAAGTCTTCCTTTATAGGTTACCTGATGCTTTTGCCTCACAGCTCTTAAGATTCTTTCCTTCTGGCTGGGCACGGTGGCTCATGCCTGTAATCCCAGCGCTTTGGGAGGCCGAGGCAGGCGGATCACAAGGTCAGGAGATCGAGACCATCCTGGCTAACACGGTGAAACCCCGTCTCTACTAAAAAAAAATGCAAAACATTAGCCGAGCACGGTGGTGGGCGCCTGTGGTCCCAGATACTCAGGAGGCTGAGGCAGGAGAATGGCGTGGGCGCCAGGAGGCGGAGCTTGCAGTGAGCTGAGATCGTGCCACTGCACTCCAGCCTGGGCAACAGAGCGAGACTCTGTCTCAAAAAAAAAAAAAAAGATTATTTCCTTCTTCTCGACTTCAGATAACCTAATAACTATGTGCCTAGGTGGTGATCTTTTTGTGATGAATTTCCTGGTGTTCTCTGAGTTTCTTGTATTGGATGTCTAGGTTTCTAGCAAGGCCAGCCCCAGAGCTGTTTGTACTGGCACCAGTGTTAAGTGGGTCAAATTCTTGGGCCTCCAGGTGGCTTGCTCAAATGCTGGTAGTGCTAGTGACAATCCAGGTGTTTGGGTAGGTTTTGGGCTCGTGGGTAGCTGCTGGGAAATGACTGATGGCAGTAGCAGTGGTGGAGCAACCCACTGGGGCCCAAACAGTCTGTGCTTGTATTGGCGAGGGCTGTGACAGGTTGAGTTGCACTGGTAGCACTGCCAGCTGTGAAGGTATCAGCAGGATGGGTCAGCCCAACCTTAGACCCCCGCAGGAGTGGCCATTCAGGTGTCAATGGTCATAGATTGGGATGGGTGATTTTCAGGTCCCTGGATAGCATGCTTGAGTACTGGAGGAATGGTACTGGGCTGGCCAACTTGTACTCTGGCCCTCTGGTAGTGAATTTAGGTGCTTTTTGTGATAAGTAGAGGCAGAGTGGTCCACAGGCCACAGGCAGAATGCTCAGGTGTGGGCAGTGGCAGCTGTGCTATGGGCCTGCCCTCAGGGAGGGTGGGACCCATCCCAGCTGGAGTAGTGCAGGCAGGCAGCTGTAGGCAGTGCAGTTTGCCCAGGCCTTGGCCCACAGCAGCCTGCAGCTGCAGTGGTGAGATTTGTCCTAGGGCTGCATGGGAGTGCCCGGCCTCCCCTCTCACTTCTCAGTCCGGTGGCAGCAATGTCAGCATCAGCCCGACCCCAGGGCAAGATACAAATCCCCAGAGGCTAGGCTCTGAAAATGGCACCAAGCTGAAGCTAATCTGGCCTTGGATGCCTCTGGGACTTTGTATGAGTTCGCTCTTTGAAGCTGTGTCTCTGTACAATCTCTAAGCACCTTCCTGTTAGACTTGAGACCTGCATGGCTTGAGTCGTTCTGCAGCTACGTTATAAAAGACGATGGCAGAAGTATGAAGCTCTGAGGGTTTTTCTCTTACCCTTTCCCTGTGTTTGGAAGCTTCTCCCACTTCTCATCCAATTCTGGCTGAGCAAGCTGCCTCTTTCCCTGCTTTCAGTGCTTCCTATCACTTTTCTGTTGAATCCCAGTGTTCTCTCTTAGACAATCTTTTGAAGTATGAATATCTACTTGCTATATTTGTCCCTCTCCATAGAGGAGGTGCATACTAGCTGCATTTACTCAGGCATCTTGAACCCTCTCCTTGATGTTAATGTTTGGAAAGCAACAAAAATGTACTAATCTTTTCTCCAGATTTAATCTAATTTATTATTTACATTTGGTTGAATTGCAAATAATATAGCTCTTTCTTTTCACCTATGTAACTAGTATACAAACCACTTCAACATATTTAAATATTTGTAGCATTAGAGACAATAAGATAATGACAAGCACAAACTATATAATGAAATGATACTTTCCTTGTGATGGCAGAATATTTTATATTTAGGGATATAATTAAGTATAGCATAATTTAAAGATGGTATGAATTACACACTAAATAATAATAATAAGATATTCTATCTAGAGTTTAAGATGTCCATACCTTAATTATCAGAGTTGGGAGATGATTGAAAAATTAAAAATTAATGCCGGGCGCGGTGGCTCAAGCCTGTAATCCCAGCACTTTGGGCGGCCGGGACGGGCGGATCACGAGGTCAGGAGATCGAGACCATCCTGGCTAATGTGGTGAAACCCCGTCTCTACTAAAAAATACAAAAAACTAGCCGGGCGAGGTGGCGTGCGCCTGTAATCCCAGCTATTCGGGAGGCTGAGGCAGGAGAATGGCGTAAACCCGGGAGGCGGAGCTTGCAGTGAGCTGAGATCCGGCCACTGCATTCCAGCCTGGGCGACAGAGTGAGACTCCATCTCAAAAAAAAAAAAAAAGAAAAATTAAAAATTAAAAAACAAATGCCTATACCGGAGTCTGATTCTTCAAAACAATCTGGCAGTACCCTATACAGTCATTAGTGACCATATAGGTCATATAGCAAGTAGATATTCATACTTCATACCATATAGCAAGTAGATATTCATACTTCAAAAAGATTGTCTAAGAGAGAACACGGGGATTCAACAGAAAAGTAATAGGAAGCACTGATGTGAAATCATTCCTCATGTTTATTATGTCACTTTCTAATTCTCTTTGAATAGTTCAAATTCTTCTTTAAAAATTACTTGATTAGTAGCTCATGCCTGTAATCCCAACACTTTGGGAGGCCAAGACAGGCAGATCACTTGAGCTCAGGAGTTTGAGACCAGCCTGGCCAACATGGTGAAACTCCGTTTCTACTAAAAATACAAAAATTAGCTGCGCGTGGTGGTACATGCCTGTAATTCCAGCTACTGGGGAGGCTTAGGTGTAAGAATTGCTTCAACCCGGGAGGTGGAGGTTGCAGTGAGCTGAGATCATGCGACCGTACTCTAGCCTGGGTAATGGAGTGAGACTCTGTCTCAAAAAATAATAATAATAATAATAATAATGATAATAAATTGCTTGATTTTTTCCAAACCCTCTTTTATTCTTTGGATTTGTAATATTTCTCTTAAGGATACACAGAATGTTATCAAACATTACTCTTTAATGCTATCTCTAGTCTTGTAATTTAGGATTCTACTAGGGAAAGATTATATGAGTTATATACACAGTATCAGGCAATTAGGTTGAACTAAGGTTTCAGTTTTCTTTTCTTTTTCTTTCTTTAAAAAAAGTTTTTGAACAGGGTCTCACTCCTGTTCAGGCTGGAGTGCAGTGGGATGATCAGGGCTCACTGCTGCTTCAACCTCGGTGAGTATTGAAGTCCCCCACTCTACTAAAAATACAAAAATTTGCAAGTGTGGTGGCAGATGCCTATAATTCCAGCTACTTGGGAGGCTGAGGCAGGAGAATTGCTTGAACCCAGGAGGCGGAGGTTGCAGTGAACCCATATCATGCCCCTGTGCTCCAGTCTGGGCAGCAGAGTAAGACTCCGTCTCAAAAACAAACAAACAGAAAAACAACCATCTATGATAAACCCTCTCAAATAAAAAAACAACCATCTATGATAAACCCATAGCCAACATTATACTGAACAGGGAGAAGTTTAAAGCATTCCCCGTAAGAACTGGAATAAGACAAGGATGACCACTTTCACCACTTCTATTCAACACAGTATTAGAAGTCCTAGCCAGAGCAATCAGACAAGAGGAATAAAGGGAATCCAAATCTGTAAAGAAGAAGTCAAATTGTTGCAGGTTGCTAATGATATGATCATATACCTAGAAAACCCTAAAGACTCATCCAAAAAGTTACTACATCTGATACATGAATTCAGTAAAGTTTCAGGATACAAAATCAATGTACACAAATCAGTAACACTGATATACACCAACAGCAATCAAGCTGAGAATCAAACTGAGAACTCAATCACTTTTACAATAGCTGCAAAAAAATAATAAAATACTTAGGAATATACCTAACCAAGGAGATGAAAAACTTCTAAAAGGAAAACTACAAAATACTGCTGAAAGAAATCACAGATGACACAAACAAATGGAAACACATCCCATGCTCATGAATGGGTAGAATCAGTATTGTGAAAATGACAAAAGCAATCTGCAAATTCAATGCAATTCCCATCAAAATACCATCATCATCTTCACAGAACTAGAAAAAACAATCCTAGAATTCATATAGAACCAAAAAAGAGCCCATATAGCCAAAGCAAGACTAAGCAAAAAGAACAATTTTTTTTTTTTTTTTTTGAGATGGAGTTTCGCTGTTGTTGCCCGGGCTGGAGTGCAATGGCGCGATCTCGGCTCACGGCAACCTCCGCCTCCCGGGTTCAAGTGATTCTCCCGCCTCAGCCTCCCGAGTAGCTGGGATTACAGACATGCGTCACTACACCTGGCTAATTTTTTTGACTTTTAGTAGAGATGGAGTTTCTCCTTGTTGCTCAGGCTGGTCTTGAACTCCCAACCTAAGGTGATCCACCTGCCTCGGCCTCCCAAAGTGCTGGAATTATAGGCGTGAGCCACTGCACCCGACCTTTCTTGTTCTTTACCTGACTTCAAACTCTACTATAAGGCTATAGTCACCAAAACAGCATGTTACTGGTATAAAAATAGGCAAATAGACCAATGGAACAGAATAGAGAACCCAGAAATAAAGCTAACAGCCAACTGATCTTCAACAAAGCAAACAAAAACATAAAGTGGGGAAAGAATACCATACAAATGGTGCTGGGATAATTGGCAAGCAACATGTAGAAGAATGAAACTGAATCCTCATGTCTTACCTTATTAAAAATCAACTGAAGATGTATCAAAGACTTCAATCTAAGACCTGAAACCATCAAAATTTTAAAAGATAACATTAGAAAAACTCTTTTAGACACTGGCTTAGGCAAAGACTTCATGACCAAGAACCCAGAAGCAAATGCAACAACAACAAAAAAGATAAATAGATGGGACTTAATTAAACGAAAAGGTTTCTGCACAGCAAAAGAAATAATCAGTAAACAGACAACCCACAGAGTGGATAAAAATTTTCACAAACCGTGCATCCAACAAAGGACTAATATCCAGAATCTGGAAGGAACTCAAACAAATCAGCAAGAAAAAAACAAATACTCTCATCGAAAAGTAGGCTAAGGACATGAATAGACAATTCTCAAAAAAAGACATATGAATGGTCAACAAACATGAAAAAATGCTCAACATCACTAACTATCAGGGAAATGCAAATCAAAACCACAATGCAATACCACTTTACCCCTGTAAGAATGGGCATAATTTAAAAAAAAATAGATATTGGCATGGATATGGTGAAAAGGGAACACTTCTACGCTGCTGGCGGGAATGTACAACCACTATGGAAAACATTATGGAGATTCCTGAAAGAACTAAAAGTAGATCTACCATTTTGAGGCAGCAGTCCTGCTTTTGGGTTTCCACCTAGATGAAAAGAAGTCATTACATGAAAAAGAGACTTGCATACACATGTTTATAGCAGCACAATTCACAATTGTAAAATTATGGAACCAGCCCAAATGTCCATCAATCAATGAGTGGATAAAGAAAATGTGGCAGTGGCCGGGCGCAATGGTTCACGCCTATAACCACAGCACTTTGGGAAACTGAGGCAGGCAGATCATCTGAGGTCAGGACTTGGAGACCAGCCTGACCAACATGGTGAAACCCCAACTCTATTAAAAATACAAAAATTAGGCTGGGGGCGGTGGCTCACGCTTGTAATCCCAGCACTTTGGGAGGCCGAGGTGGGTGGATCACGAGGTCAGGAGATCGAGACCATCCTGGCCAACACGGTGAAACCCCATCTCTACTAAAAATACAAAAAAAGGCCGGGCG
>NW_012115855.1:756331-759099 GCF_000951035.1 Colobus angolensis palliatus | reverse complement strand
GGTGAGGAATAAAAGACTGTAATTAGGTACAGTGTACACTGCTCAGATTATAGGTGTACCAAAAGTTCAGAAATCACCACTAAAGAACTTATCCATGTAACCAAATACCACTTGTTTCCCACAAACTATTAAAATTAAAAATTTTAAAATTTTAAAAATTTTAAAATAATTGACAATAAAAAACACAAAAAAGTAGAATGATTTCAAATAAACAACCTAATAATGCACTTAAAGGAACTAGAAAAGAAGGAACAAATCACACTCCCAAATTATGAGAAGAAAAAAATAGAGATCAGAGCAGAACTAAATCAATTTAAGACTAAAAAATTACAAAGGACCAATGAAACAAAAGTTGGTTCTTCAAAAAAATAAACAAAATTGATAAACTGTTATCTAGACCAGCCAAGAAAAGAATACTCAAATAAACAAAATCAAAAATGAGAAAGGAGATATTACCATTGATGCCACAGAAACATGAAAAAATTATCAGAGACTTTTATGACTATATGCTGACAAACTGGAAAACCTACAGGAAATGTATAAATTCTTGGACACTACAATCTACCAAGACTGAATCAGAAAGAAACAGAAAACCTGAACAGGCTAATAATGAGTAATAAGATTGAATCAGTAATAAAAATCTCTCAACAATATAAAGCCTAGGATCTGAAAAGGAGGGAATTCTTCCTAATGCTTTTTTTTTTTTTTTTTTTTTTGGAGACAGAGTCTCACTCTGTCACCCAGGCTGGAGTGCAGTGGCAAGATTTCGGCTCACTGCAACCTCCACATCCGGGGTTCAAGCAATTCTCCTGCCTCAGCCTCCCGAGTAGGTTGGACTATAGGTGCGCACCACCAGGCCCAGCTAATTTTTGTATTTTTTAGTAGAGATGGGTTTTCACCATGTTGGCCAGGCTGGTCTCGAATGTTTGACCTCGTGATCCACCCACCTCAGCCTCCCAAAGTGCTGGGATTACAGGTGTGAGCCACCATGCCCAGCCCTCCCTAACTAATTCTATGAGGCCAGTGTCACCTTCATATCAAAACCAAACAAGGACAAGAAAAAAGGAAACTACAGGTCAATATCCCTGATGAATATAGATGCAAAATTCATAGAAGAAAATACTAGCAAATCAAATCAGCATTATATCAAAAACTAATACACCATGATCAAATGTGACTTATACCTGGAATGCAAAGATGGTACGACATATATAAATCAAAAAATGTGATACATCACATCAACAGAATGAAGGACTAAAACCATATGATCATCTCAATAGATGCAGAAAAAGCATTTAATAAAATTTGATATCCATTCTTCAGAAAAATTCTCAACAAACTAGGCATAGAAGGAATATACCTCAGAGTAATAAAGGCCATATATAACAAATCCACAGCTAGCATTATACTGAATTCAAAAAAAGTTGAAAGCCTTTCTTCTAAGAACTGGATCAAGACAAGGACGCCCACACTTACCACTCCTATTCAACATAGTACTAGAAGTCATACCCAAAGGAATCAGGCAAGACAAAGAAATAAAATGCATTCAAATTGGAAAAGAAGAAGTCAAACTACCTCTCTTTGTTGATGATATGATCTTATATGTAGAGCAAGCTAAAAGACTCCACCAAAAAACTCTTAGATTTAATAAATAAATTCAGTAAAGTTGCAGTTCACAAAATCAACACACATAAATCAGTAGTGTTCCTGTATATCAATAATGAGCTAGCCAAGAAAGAAATTAAGAAGGCAATTCCATGTACAATAAATACAAAAAAAACCACCAAAATACCTAGAAATAAATATAACCAGCGAGGTGAAATATCTCTACAAAGAAAACTATAAAATAGCTAAACAAAAAACAGCAGAAACCTCGGCAGAGGTAAATGCCCCCGTCTGACAGCTTTGGAGAGAGCAGTGGATCTCCCAGCATGGAAGTTGAGATCTGAGAACAAACAGACTGCCTGCTCAAGTGGGTCCCTGACCCCTGAGTAGCCTAACCGGGAGACATCCCCCACTAGGTGCAGACCGACACCTCACACCTCACACGGCAGGATATAGCCTTGAGACGAAGCTTCTAGAGCAAGAATCAGACAGCAACACTCGCTGTTGAGCAATATTCTATCTTCTGCAGCCTCCGCTGCTGATACCCAGGCAAACAGGGTCTGGAGTGGACCTCAAGCAAACTCCAACAGACCTACAGCTGAGGGTCCTGATTGTTAGAAGGAAAACTAACAAACAGAAAGGACACCCACACCAAAACCCCATCAGTACGTCACCATCATCAAAGACCAAAGGTAGATAAAACCACAAAAATGGGGAAAAAGCAGTGCAGAAAAGCTGGAAATTCAAAAAATCAGAGTGCATCTCCCCCTCCAAAGGAACGCAGCTCATCGCCAGCAACGGAACAAAGTTGGATGGAGAATGACTTTGATGAGTCAAGAGAAAAAGGCTTCAGTCGATCAAACTTCTCAGAGCTAAAGGAGGAACTACATAACCAGTGCAAAGAAACTAAAAACCTTGAAAAAAGATTTGACAAATGGCTAACTAGAATAACCAATATAGAGAAGTCTTTAAAAGAACTGATACAGATGAAAACCATAACATGAGAACTACGTGACAAATGCACAAGCTTCAGTAACTGATTCGATATCTGGAAGAAAGAGTATCAGCGATTGAAGATCAAATGAATGAAATGAAGTGAGGAGAAGTATAGAGAAAAAAGAGTAAAAAGAAATGAACAAAGCCTCCAAGAAATATGGGATTAT
>NW_012115855.1:755820-756103 GCF_000951035.1 Colobus angolensis palliatus | reverse complement strand
CTGAAGGAAGCACTAAACATGGAAAGGAACAACAGGTACCAGCCATTGCAAAAGCATGTCAAAATGTAAAGTCCATCGATGCTAGGAAGAAACTGTATCAACTAACGAGCAAAATAACCAGCTAATATTATAATGACAGGATCAAGTTCACACATAACAATATTAGCCTTAAATGTAAATGAACTAAATGGTCCAATTAAAAGACACAGACTGGCAAATTGGATAAAGAGTCAAGACCTATCAGTTTGTTGTATTCAGGAGACCCATCTCACATGCAGAGACA
>NW_012115855.1:755059-755372 GCF_000951035.1 Colobus angolensis palliatus | reverse complement strand
AACAAGGATATCCAGCAATTGAACTCAACATTCATCAAGCGGACCTAATAGACATCTATTAGGCATCTATTAGACATCTCCACCCCAAATCAACAGAATATACATTCTTCTCAGCACCACATTGCACTTATTCCAAAATTGACCACATAGCTGGAAGTAAAGCACTCCTCAGGAAATACAAAAGAACAGAAATTATAACAAACTGTCTCTCAGACCACAGTGCAATCAAACTAGAACTCAGGACTAAAAAACTCAATCAAAACTGCTCAACTACATGGAAACTGAACAACCTGCTCCTGAATGACTACTGGGT
>NW_012115855.1:743370-748004 GCF_000951035.1 Colobus angolensis palliatus | reverse complement strand
ATGGGTGCAGCACACCAACATGGCACATGTATACATATGTAACAAACCTGCACGTTGTGCATATGTACCCTAGAACTTAAAGTATAATAATAATAATAATAAAAAGAAACTATACATTTACTCAACAATGACATTCAAAAAAAAAAAGAAGAAGAAAACTATAAAACACTGTTTAAAGAAATTGAAGATGACACAAATGAATGGAAAATATCCCATGCTCATGAACTGGAAAAATTAATATAATTAAAATGAACATATTGCCCAAAGTAATCTACAGATTCAATGCAATCCCTATTAAAATACCAATTCATTTTTTATAGAATTATTAAAAACAATCCTAAAATTCACATGCAACAAAAAAAGAGCCCAAATAACCTATGTAATTCTGAACAAGAAGAATGAAGCTGGAGGCATCATATTACCTGACTTCAAAATACATTACCAAAACAATATAGTAACCAAAACAGCATGGTGTTTATATAAAAATTAACACAGAGACAAATGAAACAAAATAGAGAACCCAGAAACAAAGCCATACATTTACAGCCAACTGATCTTTGACAAAGCTGAAAAGAGCTTATATTGGGAAAAGAACATCTCCTTCAATCAATGGTGCCGGGAAAATTGGATAGCCACATGCAAAAGAATAAAACTGGACACCTATGTCTCACCATATACAAAAACCAAGTCAAGTTGGATTAAAAACTGAAACATAAGATCTGAAACAACAAAAATACTGGACAAAATCCTAGGGCAACCTCTCCTGGACATTGGCCTAGGCAAATAATTTAAGTCTAAGACCTCAAAAGCACATACAACAAAAACAGAAATAGACAAATGGGAATTAATTAAACTAAAAAGCTTCTACACAGCAAAAGAATCAGCAAAATGAAGAGACAACCTGTTGAATGGGAGAAAACATTTGAAAACTATTCATTCAACAGGGGACTAATATCCAGAATATATAAGGAACGCAACTAAACAGGAAAAAGCAAACAATCTCTTTATAAAGTGGCCAAAGTTGGCTGAGCATGGTGGCTCACACCTTTAATCCTAGCACTTTGGGAGGCCAAGGTGGGAGGATCCTTTGAGCCCAGGAGTTCAAAAGCAGTCTGGGCAGCATAGCAATACTCTGTCCCTTATTTTTTTTTTTTTAAGTGGGTAAAGAACATGAATAGACATTTCTCAGAAGAAGACATACAAATGTCCAGCAGATATATGAAAAAATGCTCAACATCACTAACTGTCACAGAAATGCAAAGCAAAACCACAATGAGATATCTTACCATTTGGAATGGCTATGATTAAAAAGACAAAAAATAACAGAGGTTGGCAATGATGCAGAGAAAAAAAAACTTTTATACACTGGGAGAATGTAAACTAGTATAACTACTGTGGAAAACAGTACAGATATTTCTCGAAAAACTAAAACAGAATTAGCATTCAATCCAGCAATCCCACTGCTGGCTATCTACCTGAGGAAAAAGAAATCAATATATCAAAGGAATATACGCACTCACATGTTTATTTCAGCACTATTCACAATGGAAATATAGAGGATCAACCTCAATGTCCATTCACAGATGAACAGATTAAAAAATGAGGTATATGTACACAATTGAATACTATTTGGTTATTAAAATGAATGAAATAATGTCATTCATAGCAACATGGATGGAACTGGAGGTCATTATCTTAAGTAAAATATGCCAAGCACAGAAAGAAAAAATATTGCATGTTCTCATTTACATGTAGGAGCTAAACAATTGGACTACATGGAGGTAGAGAATGGAAAGGTAGATGACAAAAACTGGGTAAGGTGAGTGAGGGGGAAACAGGAGGATGAAGTCGAGTGGGTTAAAAGGTATAAACATACAATTACATGGAAGACATAAATTCAGTGTTTGATAGAAGAGTTGGGTGATGTTAGTCAAACAAAAATGTACTGTACTCAGGTGACACATACCCGACATACCCTGATTTGATCACTATACATTACATACATAAAACAGAGTTTCACGTGTGTCCCATAAATCTGTACAAACATAAATAAAAACACAAATAGTGCCGGGTGCGGTGGCTCAAGCCTGTAATCCCAGCACTTTGGGAGGCCGAGACGGGCGGATCACGAGGTCAGGAGATCAAGACCATCCTGGCTAACACAGTGAAACCCCGTCTCTACTAAAAATAAAAACAACTAGCCGGGCGAGGTGGCGGGCGCCTGTAGTCCTAGCTACTCCGGAGGCTGAGGCAGGAGAATGGCGTAAATCTGGGAGGCGGAGCTTGTAGTGAGCCGAGATCGCGCCACAGCACTCCAGCCTGGGCAACAGAGCGACACTCCGCCTCAAAAAAACAACAAAAAACAAAAAACACAAATAGATTGGTTGGATTGTATATGAGAGGTGCACTCCCAGAGGTGTCCACTGGAGCATGAGCTCTGGATTGGCTGTGTTGTATATGAGATGTGAACTCCCAGAGGTGCCCAGGGAAGTACTTTGTGATTTCTAGGAATTAGCTAACCCTCGGAGGGGCAGTGTCTCCAGGGCCAGTGAGACTCCAGATGCCACAACATCAAGAATACAGAAAATAAGCAAATATAGTTAATACATATGGCTATGAAGTTGCCTGTTATTTTAGCACCAACTGAGGTAAAGAATGATAAAGTGAGACTCTTATAGTCTAGTGAATTAAATAAAGTGAATCCTGACTCAGAAGAAGAAAATCCACTCCCAAGAGAGAAATCCACTGAAGGCAGAGGAAAGACACCCTATACTCTGCTTCTGCTTTCACGTGGAGGCTTCTTTCTTTTCTAAAGGTGTTTTTAAAAGTCAAATAAGGCTGGGCACGGTGGCTCACACCTGTAATCCTAGCACTTTGGGGGTTGAGGCAGGTGGATCATGAGGTGAGGAGTTCAAGACCAGCCTGGCCAACATGGTGAAACTCCGTCTCTACTAAAAAATACAAAAATTAGCTGGGCCTGGTGGTACGCACCTGTAGTCCCAGCTACTCGGGAGGCTGAGGCAGAAGAATTGCTTGAACCCGGGAGGCAGAGGTTAGAGTGAGCTGAGATCGGCCACTGCACTCCAGCCTGGGTGACAGAGCAAGACTTCGTCTCGGAAAAAAAAAAAAAAAAAAAGTCACATAAGACAAAAGAAAATGGCATCTTACCACAAATATAACGTACTTATCTGGGTTACTGAATATGAAATGATCTCTAAACAAACTCTTCTTGCAGTGTCTGTTACAGATGCTTTATTTTTTAAAACCTGATAAGATCTCTTATGCCTTAGGATACTTAATCATTTTAATCTTTTTTTTTTTTTGAGGCGGGGTCTCGCTCTGTCGCCCAGGCTGGAGTGCAGTGGCTCAATCTCGGCTCACTGCAAGCTCCGCCTCCCGGGTTCACGCCATTCTCCTGCCTCAGCCTGCCGAGTAGCTGGGACTACAGGGGCCCGCCATCATGCCCGGCTACTTTTTTGTATTTTTAGTAGAGATGGGGTTTCACTGCATCAGCCAGGATGGTCTCGATCTCCTGACCTCGTGATCCATCCGCCTTAGCTTCCCAAAGGGCTGGGATTACAGATGTGAGCCACTGCGCCCGGCCCTTTAATCTTTTATCTTCAGGATTTTTATTAGAGTACCAATCAAACATCAAATTATAGTATGATTTTTAGCATTCTTGAGTACATACATCTCTGCAGATTTTCAGATTGTTGAAACTAGTTAGCTGGGGGAGCAGAGAGCAGGGGCTGCATCTTGGCCCTGGAGCCCCTCTAGCTTCTGTGATGGTGGAGAAGGCATAGCTCTCCTGTTTCTCCATTTCTCCCTCAGCTCTTTTTTTTTTTAAGACGGAGTTTCACTCTTGTTGCCCAGGCTGGAGTGCAATGGTGCGATCTCGGCTCACCGCAACCTCCGCCTCCTGGGTTCAAGCGATTCTCCCGCCTCAGCCTCCCGAGTAGCTAGGATTACAGGCATGCGCCACCACGCCCAGCTGATTTTTGTGTTGTTAGTAGAGACAGGGTTTCTTGAACTCCCGGCTGGCCTCGAACTCCCGACATCAGGTGATCCACCTGCCTCCCCCTCCCAAAGTGCAACCCAGCTCATATTTTTAGAAAGCTAATGAGTGGAATAATTTATAATCATGTCTATAAATGTATATAAATTAACTAAATGCCTTTTGTTTTATTATACTGTGTTGGCTTAGAATACCAGAGTTGAAAACCACAGCTTCATCATTTACTATTCTGTAACTCAGAGAGAAACACTAAATTTCTATAAATTTCTGTTTTGTATATAAAAATGGGATAATAAATTGTAATCATGTCATTCAGTTTTTATGAGGTTTAAATAATACACATAAAGCACTTAACACAATTAGTATAATACATGCTGGCTGCTACAATGATAATATTTCTATGAGTTGTTCTTCATATGAGAGGCATCAGCCATCATTATGAGCTAATGAAATTCATTCATAAATATATGAACAAGAAAGTTACAGCAAAAGCAGTTTTAAAATATTTAAGGCCAGGCACAGTGGCTCATGACTCTAATCCCAGCACTTTGGGAGGCCGAGGCAGGTGGATCACCTGAGGTCAGGAGTTTGAGACCAGCCTGGCCAATGTGGTGAAACC
>NW_012115855.1:740150-742325 GCF_000951035.1 Colobus angolensis palliatus | reverse complement strand
GGTTGCTGTTAGGCAAGTTGAACTCTTTATGATAGAAGATATCAAGTTGACATGAGCTGACTCAAAGGAACATCAAAGTACTCACTGTATTAACACTGACAGATTTATCTGTCATGTAAGCAACCGCCAAGTTAATTCTGTCTTTTGCTTCTCAGATTAATGTGAAGGCTCAGTATACTAAGTTGAGTTTCCAATGGACAAGTGGAACTCAGCCACAAACCTTGTTTAAAGTTTTGTTGTAACCCATTAGAGTTGTGGTATGGTGCTTTTTCCCCCAAATGATGGGGTTTTTTAACATGAAATTCCATAGTGCTCATGTTTGCATGTAGCAAAACAACGGCCTAAAGAGAACCATTTCACACAAAACAGTAAAATTGTTGATTATTAAATAATACTGTCAACCACTTAGACGTTATTTGTCCAACAAACCCCCACTGAGGGCCTACTCTAGCAAGCTGTTTACTTTAAGGTTTGGCCACCCCCTTCCTGGAGCTCACATCTGTCTGACCAGACAGACAAGCAAAAGAAAAGTGGACAGTTAGACCATGGGAAAGGCTCTGTGAGAAAATAGCCTCAAATTTCCCTATTATCTTTTCATATATACATACTTTGTAACCTTATATTACTAATTCAAATTATACACATCCACATGTCACGTTTTCTGACTTCCAGATTCTTTTTTTTTTTTGAGACGGAGTCTTACTCCATCGCGCAAGCTAGAGTGCAATGGCGCGATCTTGGCTCACTGCAACCTCCGCCTCCCGGATTCAAGCGATTCTCCTGCCTCAGCCTCCCTAGCAGCTGGAATTACAGGTGCGTGCCATTATGCCTGGCTAATTTTTGTATTTTTAGTAAAGATGGGGGTTTCACCAAGTTGGCCAGGCTGTTCTCGAACTTCTGACCTCAAGTGATCCACCCGCCTCGGCCTTCCAAAGTGTTGGGATTACAGGCATGAGCCACTGCGCTCGGCTTCTAGATTCCTTTTTTTTTTTTTTTTAAATAGACTCAGGCGATCCTCCTGCCTGTGTTTGCTGCATAGCTGGGACTACAGGCACAAATCACCACGTCCATCTCCAAATTCATTTGTAATTCCAGCAGTAGGAAAAAAGTGAAAAGGCCAAGTTTGCAGATGGAGCCCAGAAGTGGGTGGGACTTCGCTGTGAAATCTCTTGTAGCTTAGCAATGGCGTGGGGAATCTCAGAGTAAGTCCGGAGTTAGTTGAAAGGAGTCTTCAGCCAAAACTTTTATAACTTATTCTGGTGGGGGGAGGGGAAGCAGGCAAGTGGCAGGAGGGTGTTAAAAGGAGTAAAGGGGGCTCAAAGAGAGAAACAGATTCTTGTTTCCCTTTTCATGTAAAAAGCTTTATTTCAAAGGAAGACTAAATATTTCTCTTATTCTGCCTGAATGGCCAAGTTTCCAAGTTTTTCTCAATCAACGTGCAATCCTGTTAATCTAAAATGCTTGAATTTCTTGCTACTCTCTGCTTTACAGGGTTCCGTAACTTTTTTTTTTTTAATCTGAAAGGTGGAAGAAAAGTCTAACACTTTCACTTTAGAGTTAAGATACTGACCAAAAAGGCGCTGAGCGCCCAGGTGTGCTGGCTTCCAGCTGAGCGCTGTCCCCGCGCCGCCTCCAGGGGTCGGCGGAATGCTTAACGATAAACGTGGCGCATCCTCAACCTTGGCCCCACAACGAATCACCCAAGAAAATTTAAAAACCACCAGGGCCCGAGCCGCAGCCCAGGCTGGAAACTGCGGTGTTCAGGGAGACCCCAGTACTTTTTAAAGCTTCCCGGGAGAGTCCCACGTGCAGCCAAGGGTGGGAAATTACCCACTTAATAAAAATTTCCCCTCTAAATGCGATGTTTCATTTTTAATGTATAACAGTTTTCTGAAATATTTCGTCATCGTATAGGTGCATGTACATGTGCACACTAA
Source organism: Colobus angolensis palliatus (assembly GCF_000951035.1). NCBI lineage: Eukaryota > Metazoa > Chordata > Mammalia > Primates > Cercopithecidae > Colobus > Colobus angolensis. The sequence continues at coordinate 740,388 of NW_012115855.1, read as the reverse complement.
GACACATGCATGTGTGTATATACTAATTTTAAAAATAATAGCTACGAGAACATTTACATCGCTCAAGTTGGAGTCTTGTCCAGTCCTGAGGGCGGGTCTAAAAAGGGGCCGTACTTTCCAAGACTTCACTCCACCCCTCGACGCCGCGCGGCGCTGCGCGTGCGCAAACGCCTTTCCCCGGCGAGCCGGATTTCGGAGTGTCCCCGTGCCTTCCGCGGCCTCCCTGGAAGGGGACAGC
>NW_012115855.1:732715-733385 GCF_000951035.1 Colobus angolensis palliatus | reverse complement strand
AAAATGGCTATAAAATGGAAAAGATGATCTTTTAAACTCTCTTAATGCTGTTATAAGTGATTGTACAATAGATATAATTGGAGGGAAAAGAGAAAGCCATGTTATTCTCAATCTGTGAGATATGGACCTATCCAATTTATACAATACTTGTTTTACAGGATGGCATCAGAATTAATGTAACTACACTGAAAGATGATGGGGACATATCTAAACAGCAGGTTTGTCTCCTTTTCTGGTTTTAATATATAATTTAGCTAAGGGCTATGCAGCTTATTTGATTTTTTTAACCTGCATATCTAATTTAGTTAATCTTTTTTGACATGAAGAGTTTGCTATTATTTATAAATATTGGAATTAATGTATATGCTGCTTTATTTTAAGGTTGTTCTTAACATAACCTATGAGAGTGGACAGGTGTATGTAAATGACTTACCGATAAATAGTGGTGTAACCCGAATAAGCTGTCAGACTTTGATAGGTGAGTACTACTAAATTATTTCCATAATTGCTCTGTTTTTTAGTTTGTTTGTTTTTGTTATTGTTTGTTTTTTGAGACAGTCTTGCTCTGTCATCCAGGCTGGAGTGTATTGGTGCGATCTCAGCTCACTGCAACCCCCACCTCCTAGGTTCAAATGCTTCTCCTGCCTCAGCCTCCAGAGTCGCTGGGACT
>NW_012115855.1:730664-732665 GCF_000951035.1 Colobus angolensis palliatus | reverse complement strand
GCCCGCCACTTCGCCCGGCTAGTTTTTTGCATTTTTAGTAGAGATGGGGTTTCACCGTGTTAGCCAGTATGGTCTCGATCTCCTGACCTCGTGATCCCCCCGTCTCGGCCTCCCAAAGTGCTGGGATTACAGGCTTGAGCCACCGCGCCCGGCCTAAAGTGCAAGTTTTCTGAGAATGACAAGAAACTATGTTGGTACACCTTATCTTACTCGTCAAGACTTGAATATGAACACTCTAAATACAAAGGTGAAGGGCACGGTAAATGTCACTTTGACCAACAAGGTGAAACCCCATCTCTACTAAAAATAGAAAAATTAGCAGGGTGTGGTGGCAGGTGCCTGTAGTCCCAGCTACTCGGGAGGCTGAGACGGGAAAATAGCTTGAACCCAGGAGGCAGAGATTGCAGGAGCCAAGATCGTGCCACTGCACTCCAGCCTGGATGACGGAGCGAGACTCCGTCTCAAACAAAAAGCAAGTTTTAACGTTTTAGGATAATGACATTACCCCATGTGGGTACAAAAATGACGAGCATGTCTCAGTTCTGCAGGGCATTCCAAGAAGCCAGACATTGCCTGCCGTAAGAACTACGTATATCTGAAATTATATGTGGGTCACAGTTGCATCTGGTTAAACAATAGGAATGTGATGGACAGGCACCAAGGGACCAAATAAAAGTGAAATAGTTCTAAAAAGTTCTGGAAATATGGACATTATTTTCCTATTTTTCAAGTTTTAAAGATTCATAATTGACACCTATGTGTCAAGCGATGTTTAGGTCTATATAATCTGTGAAAAGTACATTTTGACTGCAGGCTTAAAATACACTGCATTGTCAGCTGGCTCTTAGTGATATTATTTCAGTTCTCCCTTCTTGGACCTTCATTTCACTTTTGGAAAGTCCAGATCTAAACTCGGAAATTCACATATTAAGCTTGGTGCAGTGGCTTATGCCTGTAATCCCAGCTACTGGGGAAGCCAAAGCCAGAGGATCGCTTGAGACCAAGAGTTGGGTGTTGGCTGATAAGCCTGGTTAACATAGTAAGAGCCTGTCTCAACAATAAACAGTTTCACAGATTAAATGAATGCTGAACAACTAGAAAGAGAATTCCATTACCTGGACTGGGTTTGTGGGAAACTGAAGTCCCTTGATCTAAGTCTTCTTAACGTCTTATTGTGAAACATTTCCAAATAGGAAAGAATTTCACAGTGGTCCCATATATTGGATAAGTGCTGTCCAGTAGAACTTTCTGCCTTGATGGTTATGTCTTTTCTCACCTTGTGAGTAGCCACTAGACTACTGTGGCCACTGAGCATTTGAAATGTGGCCAGTGCCAGTGAGGAACTGTTTTTAAATTTTTATTTAATTTTAATCAATTTAAATGTAAATAGTCACAAGTGATTAGCGTGTACCATATTGAACAGTGCAGAACCAGACTACCCTTAACATTACTAGCTTTATCACATCTGTCCATCCTCATATCCAGCCTGATATGAATTAAACTGGTTGAAGTCAGGAAAATTCTGCCTTCTTCCAATGACTCAGATTTATTGGATTATAAGCATTTTTCGGTTTTTATGTATGCAGTTGTCAGAAGTTGAGGTTATACAAGATTGCACGTAAGATTGACAAATGAAAGTTTTTTGTTTTTTGTTTTTTTTTTAAACAGAATCTCACTCTGCCTCGCCCAGGCTAGAGTGCAGTGGCGGAATCTCAGCTCACTGCAGCCTCTGCCTCCCAGGTTCAAGCGATTCTCTTATCTCAGCCTCCTGAGTAATTGGTACCACCAGTACGTGCCACCACACCCGGCTAATTTTTGTATTTTTATTTTCATTTTTTATTTTTGAGACAGAGTCTCAGTCTGTCTCCCAGGCTGGAGTGCAATGGCGTGATCTGGGCCCACTGCAAGCTCTGCCTCCTGGGTTCAGGTTCACGTGATTCTCCTGCCTCAGCCTCCCGAGTAGCTGGGATTACAGGCTCCCGCCACTATGCCCAGCTAATT
>NW_012115855.1:720982-724956 GCF_000951035.1 Colobus angolensis palliatus | reverse complement strand
CCTACCCTCAAACCATCTACCCTCCTCTGCCTCTCAAAGTGCTGGGATTACAGATGTGAGCCACTGTGCCTGCCCTGTTCTGTTTTTAATAATACTAAATTAGCAAAACAATTTTTGGATGTTATATATTTCCATTTTAAAGTAAAAATAGGCTAGGCGTGGTGGCTCATGCCTGTAATCCCAACAATTTGGGAGGCCGAGGTGGGCAGATCACAAGAGGTCAGGAGTTTGAGACTAAACTGGTCAACATGGTGAAGCCCCATCTCTACTAAAAATGTGGTGTGTGCGCTTGTAATCCCAGCTACTCGGGAGGCTGAGACAGGAAAATCATTTGAATCCAGGAGGTGGAGGCTTCAGTGAGCTGAGATCACACCACTGCACTCCAGCCTGAGTAACAGAGCAAGCCTCTGTCACAAAAAAAATAAAAATAAAGTAAAAATATGCATCATTGAAGCAAGAGAATCATTTGATCCCAGGAGTTTGAGGCTGCAGTGAGCTATCATCATGCCACTGCACTCCAGCATGGGTGACCGAGCAAGATCCCATCTCTAAAACACACACACACACATACACACATACACACACACACTATCAGAATGTACAATAACACTAATGTGTTTAAAACTCTATTCTTATTTTATATTGGCTGCTTCTGGCATATTCACTATTTTCCATAAGATCAGCATTGATGGAACTGCATTTCTGGTAAGTTGATATTGATGTAAGAATGTGCATAGAGGTGGGGCATGGTGGCTCTAGCACTTTGGAAGGCTGAGGTGGATGAACTGCCTGAGCCCAGAGTTGGAGACCAGCCCGGGCAACATGGTAAAACCTTGTCTCTGCAAAAAATGCAAAAATTAGCTGGGTGTGGTGGTGTGTACCTGTAGTCCCAGCTACTCCTGAGAGGTGGGAGGATCGCCACCACACTCCAGCCTAGGCAACAGAGTGAGACCCTGGCTCAAAAAAAAAAAAGTGCATAAAGGTAGTAAATCAGATAGCAAAAGCCAAGAAAATGAATTATCTAATTATCTAGTTTTCAGTTTACTCTACCCTTATGTCAGTAGAACATTTTCTTTTTAACCTATAAAAATTTTGAGTTGTTAAAGGTAAGCAGATACGTTGCATTGGAATATGCCATATTATTTGGATGAAATAGCAAATACAAAGAATATACATAGGATTTTTTTTTTTTTTTTGAGATGGAGTTTTTGCTCTTGTTGCCCAGGCTGGAGTGCAGTGGCACGATATTGGCTCCCTGCAACCTCCTCCTCCTGGGTTCAAGTGATTCTCCTGCCTCAGCCTCCCGAGTAGCTGGGATTACAGGTGCCCGCCACCACACCTGGCTAATTTTTGTTATTTTTAGGTAGAGATGGGGTTTCACCATGTTTGCTAGGCTGGTCTCAAACTCCTGAGCTCAGGTGATCCACCTGCCTCAGCTTCCCAAAGTGCTAGGATTACAGGCATGAGCCACCATGCCTGACCGAAAAATAAAAGTCTTTATAGTAAATTCTTCTAATATTAAAATAACTTGGTCACCAAAGAGAGGCATTCAGAGGACACTTACTTTCTTGTATGCATAACTGTATATTTCACTCAGACGTATTTTAAACCACCTGTCTATTACCTTTATTCTTAGGAACCCACTTGTGTCCCCAGTGGGCATCCTATCAGTAAAGGAATTAGAAGAATTGAAGATGGTTAGGGAGAAACTTTCCAGTGTCCCCAAGTATTGGGGGAACCAGCCCCTGATATTTCAACGTAGGTTCTTTTCTATTTTCCGTAAGTGTCGGCTGGTCTGAGGAATAAAGGGAAAGAGTACAAAAGAGAGAAATTTTAAAGCTGGGTGTCTGGGGGAGACATCACATGTCGGCAGGTTCCATAATGCCCCCCAAGCCGCAAACCCAGCAAGTTTTTATTATGGATTTCAAAAGGGAGGGAGTGTACGAATAGGGTGTGGGTCACAGAGACCACATGCTTCACAAGGCAATAAAATATCACAAGGCAAATGGGGACAGAGCAAGATCACAGGACCTGCGCGAAATTAAAATTGCTATTGAAGTTTCATGTCCCACTGGGCACTCACTGTCACTGAAAACATCTTATCAGGAGACAGGATTTGAGAGCAGACAACCAGTCTGACTAAAATTTACTAGGCAGATATTTCCTCACCCTAATAGGCCTGGGAGCGCTATGGGAGACCCGGGCTTATTTTGTACCTTATCTACAAACGTATAAGACAGACATTCCCAGAGCGGTCATTTTAGATACCTTCCCCTAGGACTGCATTCTCTTTCTCAGGGCTGTTCCTTGCTGAGAAAAAGAATTAAACAATGTTTTTCCTATTCGCTTTTGTAAGAAGAGAAATATGACTCTGTTCTACCTGGCTTACAGGCAGTCAGACCTAATGGTTATCTCCCTTGTTCCCTGAACATCGCTGTTATCCTGTTCTTTTTTCAAGGTGCCCAGATTTCATATTGTTTAAACACACATGCTTTACGAATAATTTGTGCAGTTAACGCAATCATCACAGGGTCCTGAGGTGACATACATCCTCGGTTTACGAAGATGACAGGATTAAGAGATTAAAGACAGGCATAGGAAATCACAGGAGTATTGATTGGGGAAGTGATAAATGTCCATGAAATTTTCACAATTTATGTTCAGAGATTGTAGTAAAGACAGGCGTAAGAAATTATAGAAGTATTAATTTGGGGAACTAATAAATGTCCATGAAATCTTCACAATTTATGTTCTTCTGTCACGGCTTCAGCAGGTCCCTCCGTTCAGGGTCCCTGACTTCCCAAGCACTTTCTAAGTATATGCAACCCTGGCTCACAAGCCTGAACTTCTAGTTCAATCAGAAGTTCTCAAGAACAATAAATATGACCTGGCTCTGAACTCCTGGTCAGGAGGCAGTAAAATGATTAAGAAATACCAGAAAAGAATTTCGTTGAACTTGGTTCTCTGGAAAATATAGTGTGCTTGTGTCTGTTAATTGTCTTTTTCAAACTCTGTAATTTTACTAGGTAGGTGAGATATATATATATATAAAGTTCAGTAAGTTGCTAACAATATAGTGTATGTTCACTGCTAAATGGCAGAAGCTATAAAATGGTTTCCTAGAACAACATTGGAGGCTTACTTCTGGGCTGTTAGAAGAATAGTAGTTTATAATTAATACATTCTCTAGTTTGCAGAGGAGATCCATATGACTTGAATTTGGACATAAAACAATATAGCTGTCAATCTGATGGCTCATTGAATGTTGATTTGTTTTAGATGCACTATTGGTTATAACCCTCTAGATCAAGGTGGTCCAGGAGACAGCCGGCTAGTTCTGAGGAACTGCTAGTTGGAAAGCTTCCTAGGCTTCTAGTTGGGAAGTGAACCAAAGTCACCCTAAATGTGTGATATGGGTCTTGTGTGGTATGAATCCTGTTCCACAAGTTATTCCTGGAATCAGCTCAACCTCATGAAATTTCACCAGTCTTATTCTCTCATTTGTTGGAAATTATATATAAAGTATTGAGGATACTCAGGGCCAACAGATGTACTTGTATATTCTTTTTGATGTTTATGAACAGTTTTCTAAGTTAATACAACCTCAAAGAAAAAGTATTTGAGAGGAGTATTGTTTTTATTCTAGAATAACAATGTCTGTTTGTGAATAAAGTTAGGAAAAAATTTGATTTACGAATGACAGATTGTAGTTCTTGTGGTCAGTGGTAAATACTTCTTAAAATAGTGCTTGCTTCTCTATATAAAGCATGTCATCTTCAATATTTGGGTATACTGCTTTTGATCATACCTTGAGAGGCAGTAAAATTGGAGCACTACAGATACTTGTATAAGAAGCACACTCAAGAAAGGGTCAGTGCAACTTTGGTCAGGTGTGGTGGCTGACGCCTGTCATCCCAGCACTTTGGGAGGCCGAGGTGGGTGAATCACGAGGTCAGGAGTTCGCGACCAGCCTG
>NW_012115855.1:710599-716891 GCF_000951035.1 Colobus angolensis palliatus | reverse complement strand
TGATTCTCCTGCCTCAGCCTCCCGAGTAGCTGGGATTACAGGTGCCCACAACCATGTCTGGCTAATTTTTGTATTTTTAGTAGAGATGGGGTTTCGCCATGTTGGTCAAGGCTGGTCTCGAACTCCTGACCTTAGGTGATCCGCCCGCCTCATCCTCCCAAAGTGCTGGGATTATAGGCGTGAGCGACCGCGCCCGGCCCATTTGTTGTTTCTGTCAGTCTGTCTTTTAGTTGGGATTTTAACTTATTTACATTAATAAAATTACTGATACATTTGGATTTAAATCCTCCTTCTTAACTGTTTCCTCTTTGTGCCAACTGTTCTGTGTTTCTTTTTCTTCCCCCTTTGCCTTCATCTAGGTTAATTATTTTTGGTATCATACTTCCCTTCTGTCTTGGTTTTACGTAATTTTACTGTTCTTTTAGTGGTTACCCTTGCTACCAATAAATTAGTACTTTTGGCTGGGCATGGTTGCTCATTGCTGTATTCCCAGCCCTTTGAGAGGCCAGAGCTGGAGGATCACTTCCGCCTGGGAGTTCGAGACCAGCCTGGGCAACATAGGGAAACCTATGAGCCCAGTGTGGTGGCTCAGGCTTGTTTTCCCAGCTACTTAGGAGGCTGAGGCTAAAGGATCCCTTGAGCTCAGGAAATAGAGGCTGCAGTGAGCTGTGATTGTACCACTGTTGTCCATCCTGGGTGACAAAGTGAGAGCCTGTCTCAAAAAATGAATTTAAAAAATGAAAATAAATAAATTTATATTTTTATCACTTCAATGCAAGAACCTTAGAACACTTAAATTCCATTTATTTGCTTTTTGCCTTTGGGTTATTATATATTTTAACTCTTTGTGTTCTTAAACCCCATGTGACATAATTGTTACTGTTTTATGCAGTCCAGTATTCATATTAATCATGGTTACCTTTTTCATTGCTCTTTATTCCTATCTGTGCTCCCCTCTATATCATTTGGTTGGAATTTCAAGTTCTAAAATTATTTCTTCTATCCCTGTTTCTCTGTACATTCTGCAACTCCTCCCTTACCCTCACACACATGCATTGTGCCCTCGTTGTCATTTTCCTTCGGCCTAAAGAATTCCCTTTAGTATTTCTTTCAGTACAGGTTTGTTAGCAGTGAATGGTCTGAGGTTTCATTTGTCTGAAAATATCTCTTTGCCTTCATTTTAGAAGGCTATTTTTGCTGGCTGTGGAAGCATAGCTTAGCATTTTTGTTTTAACACTTAAAACACTTTATTTTCTCCCCTGTTGGGTGAGACTGCCAGACACTTTGTCAAGCTTTTTTGCCTCCTAGTCATTGCTTTCTACTCAGCTTTTCAACCTCTCCACCTGTTCTGCTTGGGAGTTGGCAAATGCCTTCGGAGGAAGAAGTCACATAGGATATTGTGCTCACCTCAGGGAGCTCTTTTCTTGGCCCTTCAAGTGCTGGCCGTCTTTAGCTTCTGATGCCTCTAGACAGATACAGGTTTTGTGTGTATATGTGGGTGTGTATTTTTTACATCTTCTAGCGGTTCTTTGCAAGTGGTTCATTGCAAGAGGGTTGGTGTACTACAAGCTGATCCATGGTAGCTAAGAAAGTAAGTGCTAGTACTATTGAAATAATAATTCTTTTGTTGTTGTATTCACTGGAAACAGGACGTGGAATGCAGCCTCTCTCCTCTCTTATGGCCATATTTTAGTCATCCCAGTCATTGCGCTGAGTTTGTTTCTATGATAACTGAAATAAATGCTCATCTTACCCAGTGACAACAGGAATCTTCAAAACATTAGATGCAGCAGCAACAACAAATCTTCTTTAATTCTTTAAAGAAACTTTTTCTTTAGTTGGTGTATTTGTTATTTATTGCTGCATAACAGTTTAACCCAGAAATCAGTGGCCTAAGACAATATTTATTATTTCATAGTTTCTGTAGGTCGAGAATCTGAGCTTGGCTTAGCGGGGTCCTGTGGTTCTCAAAAGGCTGCCATGACGTCAGGGCTCATCTGGGAAAAATCTGCTTCCCAGCTCCTTCATGTGGTTGTTGGCAGGAGTCAGTTCCTTCTGAACTCTTGAACAGAGGCCTCAGTTCCTCACCAGATGTTGGTCGAAGGCCTTCCTCAGTTCGTTGTCACATGAAACTCCCCATAGAGCATCTCACAACGTGGCAAATTAGCTTCATCACTGAGAGGACAAGAGACACTGCCAGTAAGAAAAAGAGTTCTAGCAAGACAGAAGTCACAGTCTTTAATAATCTAATTATGGCAGTAACATTCCATCACTTGTGCTATGCTCTGTTTGTTAGAAACAAGTCACTAGGCTGTGTGTAATGGCTCGTGCCTATAATCCCAGCTATTCGGGAGGCTAAGGCTGTAGGATCACTTGAGGCCAGGAGTTCAAGACCAGCCTAGGCAAAATAGCAAGGTTGTCTCTTTCAAAAGAACAAAAAATAGAAAAAAAAAAGACTGTCTCATTCATGCATAGATAGAGAGGTAACTAACTGACTAGTCACTAGGTCCAGCCCACTTGAGGAAGGAATTGCAGAAATGTCTGACTCCTTAGAGGCAAGGGTCATTGAGAGGCATTTTTGAAAGCTGCCTACCACAGTAAGGAAGTCAGAATATGAAGGGCTTTGTTGTTTTTTATTTAATTTTACTCTGTATTAGAGGTACTGTATGAGGCTCTTCTCACATTACTATAAAGAAATACCTGAGACTGGGTAATTTATAAAGAAAAGAGGTTTAATTGGCTCATGGTTCTGCAGGCTGTACAGGAAGCATGGCCCCAGAATCTGCTCAGCTTCTAAGGAGGCCTCAGGAAGCTTTTACTCATGGTGGAAGGCAAAGGGGGAGCCAGTGTCTCACGTGGCAGAGCAGGAGCAAGAGAGAGCGAGAGTGGCAGGGGGGTACTGTAACACCAAGCCATGAGGGATCTGCCCCCATGGCCCAAACACCTCCCGCCAGACCCCACCTCCAACATTGGGAATTACATCTCGACATGAGATTTGCGGGGAACATCCAAACTATATCAGGCACCAAATTTGCAGGCTGAAGAATTGCCACTTGGGTGTATTTATATGACTGCATTTTCTCACCCATGGAGTCTCCTGTACCCTGGTCTTTGGGCTTACGGACATGGTGACACAGCATCTGGTGTTTTACGAGGCAGACCCACGGGTGTAATGGTCAGCTGAAACGTGGGGATGGACCATGAGAGAGGGGGTACCTTTGGCAGTGGTGCCTTTCAAAGGGCATGAAGAATTAGGCTGGCACACTAGAGAGAGGAGCAGCGAGGGGCCACATGAGGAGCCTGAGGAGGACCAGTTAGAGGACTGGGAACCTCACAGAAGTGCCACTAAAGGTGCATGAGCAGAAGGCTGTGGACTGAAAACCATGTCACAGTGAGATGAGCCTGGCACTGCTGTCTGAATGGTTTGGAGGGGGACTAAAGCAGGGGAGAACAGGTAGGTACATCTTGTAATAGTAAGTAGTTAATGAACTACATATTGAGATATTCCAGACAAAGGAAGTAGCCCTATAGAAGCACAGAATCAGATTAAACAGCTGGTGTGCATTCAGATTGTACATCTGGGTTCCTGTTTGGCAAATAATCTTCAGATTATTTGAGGGATAGAAACAAAATGCTCCATCTGTGGCAGGTACATTGGTGTATGTTGCTTTATCTTTTTCGATAGCACTTCTACCTTAATGGAGTAACCATTGGCTCTATAAACCAGTTGCAGGTACTACACCCCATTTCTACTGGAGCAGGATAGGGGTTTCCTAGCTAGAGAAGAACATGGACAATAGCTAGTCCTACCCCATTATCCATTACCAGAGAAAAATGACAGACCTCCCCGACCCTCTTTCCCCATACCTGCTTTCTCTAATAGTAATGAGTCACTTATAGGGGAAAGGATTGAGAAAAGAACTTAATGTTCTTACTGCTTGGGCATCTTTTCTCACAGGATTTTGTGGATACATGAATGGATGAATGTATGTGCTTATTGTGTTAAAACATGGGATTGACTGTATCTTCTGGCTGGCTTTATAGTTATGCCTTGTTGGTTCCTCATTGCCAACCTGTGTAAAAGAATAGGAAAGATGGGCCGGGCACGGTGATTCATGCCTGTAATCCCAGCACTTTGGGAGGCCAAGGTGGGTGAATCACTTGAGGTCAGGAGTTAGCAAGACCAGTCTGGCCAATATGGTGAAACCCCATCTGCTAAAAATACAAAACATCAGCTGGGCATGGTGGTGCAAGCCTGTAATACCAGCTACTCAGGAGGCTGAGGCAGGAGAATCCCTTGAACCCAGAAGGCAAAGGTTGCAGTAAGCCGAGATGGCGCCATTGCACTCCAGCGTAGGCGACAGGGCAAGACTGCATCTCAAAAAAAAAAAAAAAAAAAAGAATAGGAAAGATGTTGCTAGTGTAGTATTTCATACAAAGTCTAAAGATCAACATATTTTGCCCTTTCAAATGAGTGTATGCAGTCATAAAGATTTGTCAGATTGTCTTTGTTTTTAATAAATCTGAAACGGCATTGAGATCAGGGATGAAGAAAGCCAAAGAAATTGGTTTACAACTGTCTTGTTCCATGTAAATGTCATCTAAATAATCAAACTCAGTAACAAATTTGGTGGTAATTTTTGTTCAAAGCTGTCACTACTTTTTTTTTTATAGTGAAGAATGAAAATCTTGAAAATTTGGAGGAAAAAGAATATTTTGGAATTGTCAGTGTAAGGATTTTAGTTCATGAGTGGCCTATGACATCTGGTTCCAGTTTGCAGCTAATTGTCATTCAAGAAGAGGTAGTAGAGATTGATGGAAAACAAGTAAGATAGTATGTTTATTAATTGGGAATTAAATTATAAAGATTTAGATTTGTGCTAGGTATTCTGCATGTGTTCAGTTATTTTGTTTCTGACTTGATAAGGAAGGTGCCTAATGTTGCCTATATCCAATTATTTACAATTTTTGTATATTTATTTTAGCATTTGAAATGTATTTTTAAAATTTCCCATATTCACACATGTTTATATCACTTTAAAATGTATGGACATTATTAAATAGAAAGTAAACAAAGAGATTCAATTTGGCTCATAGTTCTGCTACCATTTCCTCTATGGTAAATGAAGTCTCTGTGTGTAAATGAAGTAGAATCTAGATTTAAGCTTATAATAGTAAGTGTTAAAGCAAACAGGAATATTATTAAAGTTGCAAGTTAAGTGCCCCAAAGTGGGAGTACGGGGAAATAAAGAGTAATTGTCGGCTGGGCACAGTGGCTTACGCCTGTAATCCCAGCACTTTGGGAGGCCAAGGCAGGTGAATCACCTGAGGTCGGGAGTTCGAGACCAGCCTGACCAACATGGGGGAAACCCTGTCTCTACTAAAAATACAAAGTTAGCCAGGCGTGGTGGTGCATGCCTGTAATCCTAGCTACTCGGGAGGCTGAGGCAGGCGAATTGCTTGAACCCAGAAGGCGAAGGTTGCGGTGAGCTGAGATCGCACCATTGCACTCCAGCCTGGGCACAGCAAGCGCGAAACTCCATCTCAAAAAAAAAAAAAGAATAATTATCTGAATAGGACACATGTTTTAGTTATATAAATCTGGGAGGAAAATTTGCTTTTAAATTTTTATGGGGCTGTGCCACTATTTAAAATAAAGAATAATTATATTTTCTTTCACAGGTTCAACAAAAGGATGTCACTGAAATTGATATTTTAGTTAAGAACCGGGGAATACTCAGACATTCAAACTATACCTTCCCTTTGGAAGAAAGCATGCTCTACTCTATTTCTCGAGACAGTGACATTTTATTTACCCTTCCTAACCTCTCCAAAAAAGGTAACTTAAAAGACCATTATTTAAAGTATTAAGGAGATTATTTATTTAGTTGGTAGCTTTATGTATACTCTTGAACTTTGTTATTTTTTACACTATTTGCAAAAGTTGCTATTGATCTTTAATTAATAATTAATATGTTTGGAAATGAGCTTCTTTAAAAAATGCTTTATAACGTGTTGCTTCATATGTCCGTTTAAGGATTTTAGGACTCTATTTTGAGCCTTAGTAGAATGTGATCAGTGCTGTTTGCATAGTGACATTTTTCAGTAATTATTCACTCTTACTCTGGGTACTGATCACAAAATATGTAATAAGACTATAGGCCGGGCGCGGTGGCTCAAGCCTGTAATCCCAGCACTTTGGGAGGCCGAGAGGGGTGGATCACGAGGTCAGGAGATCGAGACCATCCTGGCTAACACGGTGAAACCCCGTCTATACTAAAAAAAATACAAA
>NW_012115855.1:704774-706939 GCF_000951035.1 Colobus angolensis palliatus | reverse complement strand
TGAGGCAGGAGAATCGCTTTAACCCGGGAGGCAGAGGTTGCAGTGAGCCGAGATTGCGCCACTGCACTCCAGCCTAGGCAAGAGAGTGAGACTTCATCTAAAAATAAAAATAAAAATTAGCTGGGCGTGTGGCACCCACCTGTAGTCCCAGCTACTCAGGAGGCTGAGGCAGGAGAATCGCTTGAACCCAGGAAACGAGCGAAACTCCCTCTCAAAGAAGAAAAAAAAGTAAAAGCAAAATAAAAACCCTCTTAACTGTTTGTCAGTGAGGGCTAATGAGATTTTCTCTGGCTGAGTAAGTCCAAAATCTATTATGTGGGGGGAAATATGGCAAAGCAGTATGATCACATTTAGGTAAAACAAAAGTATTATGTGTATATAAATGCATAGAAAATTTCTGGAATGAGAAAATAAGTTATCTTTAATGAATGGGAATGAGAGCAGAGGTGGAGAGACTGACTTTGACTTCCTTTTGTATATTTTTTAGTCAAAAATTATTGTATAATAAAATTTTAAATGAATTATTGTATTTTCCCAAGTCAGTCATTTTATTTATTTAATTAATCTGTTTATTTATTGAGTTGGAGTGTTGCTCCATCACCCAGGCTGGAATACAATGATGCGATCTTGGCTCACTGCAACCTCCACCTCCTGGGTTCAAGCGATTCTCCTGCCTCGGCCTCCCAAGTAGCTGGGATTACAGGCATGCACTACCTTCCTTGGCTAATTTTTGTATTTTTAGTAGAGACGGGGTTTCGCCATGTTGGCCCAGCTGGTCTTCAATTCCCAACCCGCCCCGGCCTCCCAAAGTGCTGGGATTACAGGTGTGAGCCACCCCGCCTGGCCCATTAGTCGTTTTAATTATCTTAACAGAAACAAATCTCAATGCAGATGACCACAGTTCTTGGCTTAGCTACATTGCATTATACTGTTATATAACAGGATTTTTGGAAAAGAAGACCTAATTTGAACATTTACTTTCTGAACCTCCGACTTCTTCAGGTGTAATGATGAACTAATGCCTCACTTGAAGGATTGTTGAAAATCAAAGTCATGAAGCAAGCAAAGCACCTGCAGAGTAAAGAAATATTAGTTGCCCCTCCCACCTCTTAGTTTATATTTCCACTGAAGAATTGGCATTCCCATTCCTTTCTGATACGGAAGTATCCGTATCCAAAATGCTTAGAACCAAAAGTGTTTCAGATTTCAGATTTTTTTGGATTTTTGAATATTTGCGTTATACTTACTGGTTGAGCATCCTCAATCTAAAATCTAAAATGCTCTTGGGAGCATTTCCTTTGCATATATGGAAATATATGTATAATACTTGTATATATTTTATATATTTATATATACATGTGTGTGGGTGTGTATGTATATATATATATAGAGAGAGAGAGAGACGGGGTCTCACTATGTTGGCCAGTTTGGTCTTGAACTCTTGGCCTCATGCCGTCCTCCCTCCTTGGCCTCCCAAAGTGCTAGGATTACAGGTGTGAACCACTGTGCCTGGCCAAGCATTTTCTTTAAGTATCATGTTGGCACTCAAAAAAGTTTTGGATTTTGGAGCATTTTGGATTTTGGATTAGGGATGCTTGACCTGTAATAAAAATTCTATAATTTAATAGATTTTTTTTTTCCCCTTTGGCTGCCAGGAAGTTCCAAACTTTTTTCGAACTTTATTATGTATACCTGCATAGAAAATGGTGTTGTAATGTTTTTCTTTTTCTTTTGCCATTGTTTTGTTATGGGTTTCTCTGCAGGAACAGATGCAATATAAAATGAAAAACCAAATTTGCAGTTGTACTGCAGATACTTCCTGGTAGAAAAGGATTTAATAGAGAGCAATGAACTGAAAATATCTCTTCTCTGTTCTTCAATTCTTATTCTTCTACCTAGAGGTAGTCATTGTCAACTGTTTGAGTTGACATTTTTAATCCAAATTCTATGTACTAATGTAAATGTATACTAGATAGTCATAATTGTTTATCAACTCAGATTGTTAATTGTTCTGCATTGCATTTTTCACTTAAGACAGAGGTTTCCCAAACTTTCTTGGTTTACAGTATCCTTAGTGTGCCAGTAATTTTTTTAATGCCCCTATACTTAGGCCAAAAGACAAATTTAAAGATTTTTTTTTTTTTTTTTTTTTGAGACAGAGTCTC
>NW_012115855.1:684424-704412 GCF_000951035.1 Colobus angolensis palliatus | reverse complement strand
GACCAGGCTGATCTCAAACTCGGGTTCACGCAATTCTCCTGCCTCAGCCTCCCAAAGTGCTGGGATTACAGGCATGCGCCACCATGCCCCGCTAATTTTTTGTATTTTAAATAGAGACGAGGTTTCACCATGTTAGCCAGGATGGTCTCGATCTCCTGACCTCGTAATCCGTCTGCCTTAGCCTCCCAAAGTGCTGGGATTACAGGCATGAGCCACAGCGCCTGGCAATTTTGTTCTTAAATTACTAATTTAAGAAGTACTAATGGGATGTGAGTGCCTATAGAGCACTACACAATACCTCATATCTTGGCATCAGCTGGAAACTGACATCCTCATTTCTTGTTCAGTGTTAGTTTTGTACAGTATTTGCTTTTTATCATACTAACCACCGTGTTATCCATTTTGTGTTGCTTATAAAGTAATACCTGGGCTGGTTACTTTATATAGAAAAGAGGTTTATATCTTTAGCTCATGGTTCTACAATAACCACGTAGGCTGTACAAGAAGCATGGTGCTGCCATCAGCTGGGGTTCTGGTGAGGTCCTCAGGCTGCTTCCACTCAGCAGCAGCGCAAGGCAAAGGGGAGCAGCATGTGCAGAGATCACATGTCTAGAAAGGAGGCAAGAGGAACAGCAGGGAGGTGTCAGGCTCTTTTTAACAGCCAGCTCTCCAGGTAATGAACAATGAGAACTCATTCCCTTCCCCTTCAGAGAGGGCATTAATCTGTTCATGAGGGATCTGTCACCATGGCCCAAACACTTCCTATTAGTCCACACCTCCAACATAGGGGATTAAATTTTAACATGAGGTTTGGAGGGGAAACACTTTCCAAATCTAGCACCACCAAAACCCAGCTTTGGAAAGACTGACTTCACTGAATGTTTTGCAATCTAATGTTAAAACCATGAAGTAACCTCAAACTAATATTACACATGAAGTCTCTTGAAAATTTATAATATTCTGTGGTGCCACCGTGAATGTGCTCACCAACCCAGGGACCTCAGTGCAGTTTGGAAACCATAGACCTAAGATCTTTTCTTATCACTACATATATTCTTTTTTGTCCCCTTAGTTATTTTAATTCCATTTTATTTTTTATTACTTATTTTTGAGACAAGGTCTCACCTTGACACCCAGGCTGGAGTGCAGTGGCTCAGTCATAGCTCACTGCAGCCTCAGTCTCCCAAGACTCAAGTGATCCTCTCACTTCAGCCTCCTGAATAGGTAGGGTAAGGTGTGTGTCACCATGCCCAGCTAATTTTTTAAATTTATATTTTGTAGAGCCAGGTTGTCCCAGGCTGGTCTCAAACTCCTGGGGTCAAGCAATCCTTCCACCTTGGCTTCCCAAAGTTCTGGGATTACAGGCATCACCCACCGTGCCTAGCCCTTAATATTATTTTTAACTGACATGTCATAATTATGTATAGCTCACCTATTCTTTTTATGGCTGCATAGTTCTAAAGGAAATAGGAAAAACACTTTGGTTTTTTCCTACTCTGACATTCTGGAGTACTTCACATTGGTCACCAATACATGTGTGGGGATTTTTCCCCACCAATAACCAATTCTCCAGTGGACGCCAGCTGGGTGTCCTGTAATTCTTTCAGTTCTGATACTTTCCACCTGGACATAGCGTCAGATTCCCACGGGCTAAGGGCTTAGTTCTACAAGACTGCCCCCCTTCAGATGCCAGTTGTAAGCCCCAGATTGTTACGTGTGATTCTGACCAGCTGGGTTAAAGAGGTTCCCATGACCTCCTCTTTGGGTTTGCTTAATTTGCTTGGGACGTCTTTGGGGCGGCTCACAGATCTCAGGGAAATACTTCCACTTACTAGTTTATTACAAAGGAAACATGAACAGGCAGATGGAAGAAGTGCATAGGGCAGGATATGGGAAGGGAGAGAGGGGTTCAGAGCTTCCCTGCCCTCCCTAGGTGCACCTCTATCCAGGCCCCATACCTCTGTGTGTTCAGCTATCCAGAAGCTCTCCAAACCTAGTCCTTTTGGGGTTTTTTTTTTGCAGGTTTCATCACACAGGCATGATTGATTGCATCATTGGTCACTGGTGATCAACTCAACCTTCAGTACCCCATTCCCTTCCTCAAGGTTGGGGGATGGGACTGATCTCATGGTTGATACCCCTGGCAACCAGCACCCCTGTTGAGGCTATCCAGGATCTCCCCCCACCCCCACCATCAGTCATCATTAGCATCCAAAAGACACTTACCACTTTGGAGATTTAAGGGCTTTAGGAGCTATTCCAGGAAGCCAGAGGAACTTACACATCACAATATCACAGGTGTTCCACAGTATAGATATACCGGAACATAACCATTCCTCTAACATTTAGGTAATTTCCAATTTCATGTTAATCCCAGTAATGTTCTAGTATATTCTTGCACATATATTTCTTTACACATGTGTATTTATGTACAATAGATTCCTAAAAGCAAAATTACTGGGTCACAAGTAATTAACTCCTTACAACCTGATGATAATCTTTTTTGGTTTTGCTACTAAAAATATAATTCATCTTAATTTGCATTTTCATCTTACTAGCATCTTTGCTAGTTTAGGTCTGGGTGGGTTCAACATCTTTGTGATAATTGGCTATATATGATTCTCTCATGACTTGCTTACTTCGAGCCTTTGAACGTTTTTCAATTGTGTTGCATTTTGTAACTATTATTATAGAAGAGCTCTTTTGTCTATTATACATATATAATGCACATTGCAGATTTTTTTTACTAATCCTAGCCTATCATTTGTGTTTTGCTCATTTATGGTATCTCATATCATACAAAAGCTTTAAATTCGAAGTCTAAGCAATTCATGTTATTTATGGCATCTAGGGTTTTTATTTTGCCTACTAAGTAGGCCAGACTTTCCTATCTTAAAATTATGAGGCTTTTTTTGTTTGTTTTTTGTTTTTTAAAGACAGGGTTTTGTTCTGTTGCCGAGGCTGAAGTACAGTGGCAGTGCTATCAAGGTCCACTGCAGCCTTGACCTCCTGGTTTGAAGCGATCCTCCTGCCTCAGCCACCCAAGTAGCTGGGATTACAGGCACTTGCCACCATGCCTGGCTAATTTTTGTTGTTGTTGAGACAGAGTCTTGCTCTGTTGCCCAGGCTGGAGTGCAGTGGTGTGGTCTTGGCTTGCTGCAACCTCCACCTCCTGGTTTCAAGCAATTCTCATGCCTCAGCCTCCTGAATAGTTTGAGATAACAGACGCCCGCCACCATGCCTGGCCAATTTTTGTATTTTTAGTAGAGATGGGTTTCACCATGTTGGCCAGGCTGGTCTCGAACTCCTGACCTCAAGCGGTCCACCTGCCTTGCCTTCCAAAATGCTGGGATTGCATGTGTGAGCCACCGTGCCCAGCCTAAGCCTCTGTGCCCAGCCATTTTTTTTTTTTTAACTTTATTTTGTGTGGAGACAGGGTCTCACTATGTTGCTCAGGCTGAACTCCTTGGGCCCAAACAGTAGGCCCACTCCAAAGGTACTGGGATTACTAAGGGCATGAACCACTGTGCCCAGCCATTATATTTTCTTAAAATTAATTAATTTATTTATTTCTATTTTTTGAGACAGAGTCTCACTCTATTGCCCAGGCTAGAATGCAGTGGCGCAATCTCTGCTCACTGCAGCCTCCGCTTCCCGGGTTCAAGCGATTCTTCTGCCTCAGCCTCCCAAGTAGCTGGGATTACAGGTGCGCACCATCACGGCTGGCTAATTTATGTATTTTTAGTAGATACAGGGTTTCACCATATTGGCCAGGCTGGCCTCGAACTCCCGGACTCAGTGATCTGCCTGCCTTGGCTTCCCAAAGTGTTGGGATTACAGGCGTGAGCCACTGCGCCCGGCCAAAATTTATTTTTTAGCATTACTTTTCTGTATACTTTTAAAGCTAGAGTTCTCATTTTATTTCCCAAACAGAGGCCATTTTTCCATTAGTAATTCCTCATTGACTTAGAATGTTACCTTATTATAAACTAAATTTCCATATATGTTAGTCTTTTCTGTCCCAGTGATTTGTCTATTCCTGTGCCAGTAGCACACTTTTACTCTCATGTTTTGTTTTTGTTTTTGAGACAGGGGCTAACTTTGTCACCCAGGCTGCAGTGCAGCAGCACGATCTCGGCTCACTGCAGCCTCCACCTCCAGGGTTCAAGTGATCCTCCTACCTCAGCCTCCTGAATAGCTGGGACTGCAGGTGTGCACCACCACGCCCGGCTAATTTTTTCTGTTTTTAGTAGAGATGGGGTTTTGCCATGTTGCCCAGGCTGATCTCGAACTTCTGGGCTCAAGGGATTTGCCCACCTCGGCCTCCCACAATGCTAGGATTATAGGTATGAGTCCCTACACCTGGCCTACTATCATGTTTTAATAAAGAGAACTAGTTAAGGCAACTTTGTCTTCTCTCCATTGTTCTTTTAAAAAAATCTTATGGCTATTCTTGCAGTTACTCCCCTGTGAACTTCAGAATCTGTTTGGTTCTATAAACAACTAACCTCTGTTGGTGTTCTTATTAGAATAACACCAAATTTCCAATATAGGGTCCTAGATTCAATCCAAAGACGTACTCTCTGGTCAGAGATTTTAAGTAACAAAAAGAGCAACACTATCTAAAGACCTAAGGTTGTGTTCTAGTGGTGAGTATTGTTCAGAAAGGGGCTTGGGCTTAGGCTTTTTGCTCAACCTGGGTGTATCTAGGAACCTAACTCTGTCTTGGAGATCTATACTTACCCTATTCTTCCCTAAAATAGGAAATAATGAACTTCCTCGATGCCTTTCTATTCTCTCAGCCAGTTTGGTTGAAGTGACTTTGGGCTCAGAGTTTGTACAACCACTATGAATTTTTAAGTAGAATGCAGCAAAAGCACCTAACCTTAGGTATATATTATAACCTTGAAGTAGCCTTTTCTCACTATCTAACTACAGGCAGAGGAAACATTTAATTTTGATAGTAATCACTTTCTATTTCAGAGGAATTCTTCAGTTGGATAAAGTGGATGTCATACCTGTGACAGCCAGCAACTTATATCCAGATGGTCCTGAGAAAACAGCTGAAAACTCTGAAGATAAAACATGTATTTAAAATGCTGTTTCATATCATGGACTCCAAAGTAGCCTATTGCCTCCAAATTTGCCACTTGAATATAATTTTCTTTAAATCGTTAAGAATCAGTTTATACACTAGAGAAACTGCTAAACTCTAAGACTGCCTGAAAATTGACCTTTACAGTGCCAATTTAAACTTCACCTTATTCTCGGCTGGGTATGGTGGCTCACGCCTGTAATCCCAGGACTTTGGGAGGCCAAGGCGGGTGGATCATGAGGTCACATCAAGACCATCCTGCTAACATGGTGAAACCATCTCTACTAAAAAAATACAAAAATTAGCCAGGTGTGGCTGTGCACACCTGTAATCCCAGCTACTCGGGAGGCGGAGGCTGCAGTGAGCTAAGATCACGCCATTGCACTCCAGCCTGGGCGACAGAGCAAGACTCCATCTCAAAAAAAAAAAAAAAATTGACCTTATTCTCTAAAAGGGCTGGCTATTCATATGATGAATTGTTAAGGAAAACTTAAAGTGGAAGAGAAGACATGTGAAGAGACTTTGAAATTATCAAAAGAAAAAAAAAGACCAGACAAAATCTCATGTGCCAATAACTTTTCAAGGTGCCTTTGTTAAGGGAATTATATCCACTTAATTACTATAAGACTTTATGAAAAGCACTTTATAAAATTCTAATTTAAAAGCTCAAGAACTTAACACTTATTTTTTTATTTAGTAGTGTGCCTTTATATGAAGTGTGTGACTCAGTATAAAATCACTGGTGTATCATTTGATTGTATCCTGTACCAAGACTACTTACCTTGAATGTGCCAAGATTTAAAAGTAGTATGACATGTTCTCACTCCAAAATAAACTTTTTTTTTTTTTTGAGGAAAAAAGTATAGCCATTTTGGTTACACCGATATAAAACCTTTGCCCAGGTAAGAATGACCGAGATGCAGGAGTAGGTATACTTTGATTTACACTGGCTGAAAGCATGGCTCAAATTGAATGAATCCATTGATATTATGAGTTAGACTGTGCCCTTGCTCTTGTGGTTCTAGACACAGTGCTGTTTACCCTAAAAGTGTTTTATTACCTTTTTAAACCATCACTTATATTGACATACTAATATTTTA
The DNA here is from genome assembly GCF_000951035.1 of Colobus angolensis palliatus. NCBI lineage: Eukaryota > Metazoa > Chordata > Mammalia > Primates > Cercopithecidae > Colobus > Colobus angolensis. Next base: position 698,217 of record NW_012115855.1, on the reverse strand, counting down.
CAATGTGAGTACATATAACTCATCTCTATGTGATTGATAGTTTCTATTGTTTCATTAAAAAATATTTTTACTGCAACCCATCATTTTGAAAACATTATCCAAGAAAGTAATGGTTGTTTTTTTTTGAGATGGAGTTTCACTCTCATTGCCCAGGCTGGAGTGCAATGATGTGATCTCAGCTCACTGCAACCTCCGCCTCCCAGGTTCAAGCAATTCTGCCTCAGCCTCCTGAGTAGCTGGGATTACAGACTCCCACCACCATGCCTGGCTAATTTTTGTATTTTTAGTAGAGATGGGGTGTCACCGTGTTGGCCAGGCTGGTCTCAATCTCCTGACCTCAGGTAATCCACCCACCTAGGCCTCCCAAAGTGCTGGAATTACAGGCGTGAGCCACCATGCCCGGCCATGGTTGGTTTTTTTGAGACCACTTTATATTTAAGTCAAACAGATATGTGTGTGGTGGGGGTGGAGAGGATGACAAGAAGTAGAATGAAGGAGTGATGTTTCATTTTGCCAGACTTTGTTACATTGCATGGAATACTGCTGAAAAAAAAAAATAGCCTGCAACTTATAATTTGATCCTAGAGTTACCAGCTAGTAACACTTTTTCTTTACACCCTTTCTCATTCCATAAGTTATTAGAAAGCACCAGTTCTAACTCCAAATGATGACATGGTCTTATTTTATCAATATATTAAGCATAAGCTTACAGATTCTAGTGAAGAAAAAACTTTAGGAGGCTACATGGTCTATTGGAGAGTGTAGACTTTGCAGTCAGCAGATCCCTATCCGGGCTTCTTTCTTTCTCAGTAAGACTTGGGACCATAGCAAGGTCCGCAATCTCCTGAGGCTCTGTTTTCTATGGTTGTGATAACATGGTAAATTATTTTTTTCTAAGTAGTCACACATGGAAATCTTACCTAAATTTTATACCATTAACTTTTATTTCACTTATTAACTTATACCATTAACTATTACTTTAGCTATGTTTAGTATGCATGAGTTGATGAGTGATTAGAGTACTATGAGCAGCACAGGTTTAGAAATGCCTATTTGCCTATAGTGCAGCCTCTTATGTAGGCAAAATCAAAGTCAAGTAAGACTTTTATTTTTTCTTTTTAAAATGCAAAGTAAAATGTGTCTTTAAAACTCTCCAGGAGGTGAAGGGAAGCTACCATAACACCAGGTGTTATGGGCTTGGCTCATGCTTTAATTAGCTACTGTGTAAAAATGTTCCAGGATTTTCAGTTATCCACTGGCACCCAGAGGCAATGGGTAAAGTTTAACTGGAGCTAGAGCCAATTTTTTCCTCCCTAGAAGGAGTGACAGCAGCAAACAGTGGGAGAGAAGATGCCAAGTTAGAAGTGCATATAAAGACAGCTTTCCTAGGCCCTGAATCAAGACAGGTGGTGGTTTGCCATTGTAGCTGTTGGTTTCAAACAAGAGCCAAGATTGATGTCTTTCTTATGGTCTGTTGGCTAATCCCAATATGAATGGCCAGTTCGGTTGGAAGAAACACAGTCTTGAAAAAAATAGAAAAAGCAAAGAAAAAAAAGAAAAGACAGCTTTCCAAGCTAAGTAATATTTGTGCGGTAACATTTGTGGTCACTGAAATAGAAATCTAGTAATGCTAAAGTAAAACAAATTTTCAGCTTAAAAATACTGCCTTTATTCAGAATCATACAGGTTTAAAAAAAAAATCTTACCATTATGAAAGTTAAAAAAAATATAGCACTCAGTGCAATGAATTACTACATTTAATATTCAAACACTTAAGGCACATTTCTCACAATTCACATGTGAGAATTTAGCATGATCCAAACTCAAATATCCATTTCTCATATCTTTCAATGTCTGCAGCAGACACTGACTTAGAAACTTTTTTTAAAGCCATCTCGAAATCCTCCATAGTTGTAGGCATGTGCATTTCTTCTTTGGACAGATTTCGGATTTCCTCTGGAGTCAAACCTTCAATGCGCCTTCTCATTGCCATCAAGGACGCATCCCTAGGTTTTAAGTTAAAAACAACAACAACAACAAAGTGTTACTTTGGTTAAATGAAAACCTGTTAATAGAAACATTTTCAATTGATCTGTTGTAGCCTTCTCCAATTATATATATGTAGTATTGTAGAGAAGCTTATTGGAATACAAAGCCTGTTGTGTTTTTTAAGCAGTTAAATTTGTAATGAAATAGGATGCTAATTTAAATAATTAATACTGAATATAAAGCCCCAGAAAAAGTAAAAGGGGTATTAAAGCTAGCAATTTGAATTTCATTATAACTATTCAATAAAATGAAGAATAAGCATCACAGAGTCAGAAGAGAACCTGTTAAGAAAATTAAATATTTTCTCCATGTAGAGGAAAAGCTAGGTAAGTTCAGTGGTTTCTCCTTTTCTCCTGTATTTGTGTTAAAAAAAAAAAAACAAAAACAACTTCAGATTCAAATAGCTCTTTCCTTTTACCAAGTTTTATCCTTAATAGCAGCCACCATTTATGCAAAGGGATAGCAATATAGCTGATTGATGTATTCACCTTAGCTTTAATCCTCAGAACCCTGTGTGGGATGCTCACTTTAGAGAGGAGGAAATGAGCGCAGTCAAGTCCCTGGGTGATTAAGTACCTCTACTAATACTTAGATTAGGACAAAACTGACTTGAACCAGCTGGATTAAAGACAGTCTTTTTTTCTTTTTACTGCTATTCTATCACATTTAGGATAAGTTCACTGAGAATGAGACTGTACTCTGTGCATATGGCAAGCCAATATCTTTCACAATCATTTCCTAGTTTATAATATAGTGAACATATAAATGATGAATTGATGGGTGCTGACAAGTTGATGGGTGCAGCACACCAACATGGCACAAGTATACGTATGTAACAAACCTGCACGTTATGCACATGTACCCTAGAACTTAAAGTATAATAAAAAATAATAATAATAATAATATAGTGAACAAAGGCACCAACAATTTTTTTAATCCAGGACAATTATTGATGTTGTTTTACACAATTTATCCTAACATTAGGTTCTTGAACTTGTAGCTTTCAAATGAACTGTAGACTCTTCACTGACATGAAAGATACCCAGATATCTTACCTGCTAACACCAACAAAACCAGAATTTGTGACCCTGTCTACAAAATGTATGGGGGGCTGGGCACAGTGGCTCACGCCTGTAATCTCAGCACTTTGGGAGGCTGAGGCAGGCGGATTACTTAAGGTCAGGAGTTGAGACTAGCCTATCCAACATGGTGAAACCCCATCTCTACTAAAAATACAAAAATTAGCTGGGTGTGGTGACACACACCTGTAATCCCAGCTACTCAGGAGGCTGAGGCACAAGAATCACTTGAACCCAGGAGGCAGAGGTTGCAGTGAGCTGAGATCAGACCACTGCACTCCAGCCTGGGTGACAGAGTGAGAGTCTGTCTCAAAAAACAAAACAAAACCAAACAAAACAAAAAACTGGAATGTGAGTCTTTATTCATCTTTTTTTTTTTTTTTTTGACACAGGGTCTTGCTCTGTCACCCAGGCTGGGGTGCAGTGGCACAATCATGGCTTACTGCAGCCTCAACCTCCTGGGCTCAAGCGATCCTCCTGCCTCAGCTTCCGGAGCAGGTGGGAACCACGAGTGGGCACCACCATGCCCAGCTAATTTTTAAAATTGTTTCATGGAGATGAGGTTTTGCTATGTTGCCCAGGCCAGTCAAACTCCTGGGCTCAAGTGATATCCCACTTGGCCTCCCAAAGTGCTGAGATTACAGGCGTGAGCCACCACCAAGATACTGATCTATCTTAATTCAGCGTAAGAACTTCACATCAGAGGATCACTTGAGCCCAGGAGTTTCAGGCTGCAGTGAGCTGTGAATGCGCCTCTACTCCCCAGTCTGGGTGACAGAGCAAGACTTGGTCTCAAAAAACAAAACCAAGAAACTTCATATTAGAAGTTTATGCCTATAGAAACCTATGCTTCCGTGATAATCCATACCTGCACACGTTGGTAATGTCCGCACCTGAATAACCTTCCATGTTTTCTGCTATACTTGCAAGGTCAACATCATCGGCCAATTCCAGCTCACGTAGACTTATTCGTAATAGCTCCTCCCTGCCTTTTGCTAATGGTAGAAACAAATTTTAAAATGTAAGCCTGCAGCATAAACATAGTATACTGTTGTCTCAAATCTTCTTTGTGTGAGATGTTGTTTTCCAGTAAGAATTGGATCTCTTAAGAAGAGATCATTTGCTTAATTCAAGAGCCATTCTTTACTTTTTAATTCCTTACTATTTAGTATTAAGGCATTTAGCTTAACTAGTACTGTAAGGGAAGATATTCCTCATGTATCTCTTCGGGAAAGTTAGTTAATACCAAATTTTAAATTCTCTAAACAAAACTACATGAAAATTAACAGGCTTTCTGACAAGATTGAAAAGAAGATACCTGATGGCAAAGGAATATAGATTCGTTTCTCAAGGCGTCGTCTTAAAGCCTCATCTATATCCCAGGGAAAATTGGTAGCTGCCAGAACCATAACCATTTTGGAAGGGTCATCATTTTCAAAAGCACCTCCAACACCTAAAATAAGGGTAAGGAGAGAGTGAAAAAGATACTAAGTTGGATTATACCAAATAAAGCTCAGCTATTTAAAGATCATCAGATATTTAGTACAATACAAGGAAGCATAGTCTTCAAGCCTCCTTAAGACTTAACTGGTACATATGTGAATTTGTAATCCAAAGAAAATGAGTTCTGTAGTAAGCAAATATATGACTCAAAATAGATTTAATCGAAAGCCAGATCAGCTCAACTACATAACAATTTTAAATCTTTTTCAAAGCATACATAAACTCTTAAGGCCAATTTATCTGCATTTATTTTTATTTCAATTTCATAGCTAAAGTAAGATAGTTGTATATACCAAAAGGGTGCCCTGTGGGTGGCCATTAATTCTGACTTGTCACCACTGTCAGTGTACCAGATCTATTACTATCACTATCAGGCACTACCTGCCACCCCCTCTAGTCCATCTGAGGTTATGAATACCTATTAAAAGCCTTGGGTTAGCAGTATGAGTCAAGTTTGACCGACTGGAGCTGGAGACGCCATACCTAACAACCTCCCATCCCTGGTCAACTCATGCTAAACACATAGATACCATCCATTTGAACCAGCAGCTCCGCTTTCACCCTTCTGCTTGCTTCATGTTCTTCAGAAGTCCCTCGGCGACTACAAATGGAGTCTATCTCATCAATAAATATGGTGGCTGGAGAATAAAATCGAGCCTAAAGGAAAAAACCATGCAATACCAAGCTATTTCATTTTAAAATAATCCACAGGTTAGCAATCAGAAAACAGCTGAGGGAGGCTGGGGGCAGTGGCTCACACTTGTAATCCCAACACTGGGAGGGTGAGGCAGGAGGATGGATTGAGCCCAAGAGTTCGAGACCAGCCTGGGCAACATAGCAAGACTCCATCTTTACAGAAAATTAAAATATTAGTTGAGTGTGGTTACACGTGCCCGAGTCCCAGCTACTCAGGGGAACAGGTGAGAGGATCCCTTGAGGCCAGGAGTTCAAGGCTGCAGTGAGCTATGATCACACCACACCACTGGGTGACAGACTGGGTGACAGAGTGAGAACCTGTCTCCAAAACGAGGAAAGAAAGAAAACAACAAAACAGCTAACGAGCCTGCCACACTGTGCATCTTTCACACTAATATTGGGGAGATGGGATAGAATTAGAACAGCTAAAGTATGGCTTCTAATGCAACCGTTTTTTATTTATTTTTCTTCAGGCTGGGGTGCAGTGATAACATTTTAGCTCACTTCAACTTTGAGCTCCTGGGCTTAAGCAATCCTCTCACCTCAGCCTCTCGAGCAGCTAGGACTACAGGTGTGTGCCACCACACCAGGCTTATTTTTATATTTTTTGGTAGAGATGGTGTCTTATTATGTTGCCCAGGCTGGTTTCAAACTCCTAGACTTAAGCAATCTTCTTGCCTCGGCCTCCCAAAATGCTAGGATTACAGACATGAGCCACTGTACCTAGCAGCATAATTTCATCTTTAAAGAAGAGTCAATACTTGGGTTTCTATGTATAAATATTTTTGTACTTTTTCAAGAAATGGAGAGGGAAAGAGTGAACTTAATCATCATTAAAACATCCAACAAAATTCTCAAATTTTAGTTAGGAACCATCTATCAAAAGAACCTACATCAACACAAATTAAATTTCAATCTGTTGCCACACCAAGCAAAAGTGACTAGACTGATTCTTCCCACATACTGAGGGTATGTAGAATGATCTGACTTCAAGTAAAGGCTACGTGTCCTGGGTTTAGCTGGCCCAGGAAGGTACTGTAGAGGACACCAATTGGTTCTCCCTGCACAGCACACATCTGGTAAAAGAAGCCTCTTTTTCATTTGCAAATCATCCTTCCTTCCTTCCTTTTCTTTCTTTCTTTCTTCTTTTGAGACAGGAGTCTTGCTGTGTCTCCCAGTCTGGAGTGCAACACCACGATCTCGGCTCACTGCAACCTCTGCCACACAGGTTCAAGCGATTCTCCTGCCTCAGCCTCCCAAGTAGCTGGGATTACAGGTGCACACCACCATACCCGGCTAATTTTTGTATTTTTAGTAGAGACGGGGTTTCATCATGTTGGCCAGGCTGGTCTCGAACTCCTGACCTCAAGTGATCTGCCAGCCTCGACCTCCCAAAGTGCTGGGATTACAGGAGTGAGTGAGCCACCATGCCCGGCCCCTCTTTCATTCCTATTCCACTACTTCAAAGGAGGCTAACTCTACTTGGAGCTCCAGGGGTTTTATTCAGGCCTGGCCAATCAGAGCACTCCAATTCTCTAACCAAAAACAAGGAGTTTAGGCATAGATATGAAACTCAAAACAGGCCAAATATTAATCATTGGACTTTTGCTGGAACTATGACAAAATGAGGGCTAATTTCTCTGAGAGTTCATTACCCTAAGGACAATAAAAATAAGGCTTGAAAGCTGAGTGCAGTGGTACACGCCTGAAGTCCCAGCTACTTGGGAGGCTTAGGAGGATGCAGTACGCTATGATTGTGCCTGTGAATAACCACTGCACTACAATCTGTACAACATAGTGAGAGCTTATCTTAAAAAAAAAAAAAAATGCTGAACACAATGGCTCTTGCCTGTAATCCCAGCACTTTATGGGGTCTAGGCAAGAGGACTGTTTGGAGTTCTAGACTAGCCTGGGCAACACAGTGAGACTTCATCTCTACAAAAAAATCAAAAAAGGCCAGGTGCAGTGGCTCATACCTGTAATCCTAGCACTTTGGGAGGCCAAGAGGGCAGATCACCTGAGGTCAGGAGTTCAAGACTAGCCTGGGCAACATGGCAAAACCTCATCTCTACTAAAAATACAAAAATTAGCCAGGTATGGTAGTACACATCTGTAGTCCCAGCTACTCAGGAGGCTAAGGTGGGAGGATCATTTGAGTCTAGGAGGTGAAGGCTGCCATGAGCCGAGATTGCAACACTGCACTCCAGCCTAGGTGACAGAATGAGACCCTGTTTAAAAGAATAGAATTCATGTCTTGACCAGGATTGGTGACCCCCTGCCTGTAAATCCAGCACTTTGGGAGTCTGAAGCAAGAGGATCACTTGAACCCAGGAGTTTAAGATCAGCCTGGGCAACAAAACAAGACCCATCTGTAAAAAAAAAAAAAATTAGCTGAGTGTGGTGGCTCATGTCCATCGTCCCAGCTACTTGGGACGCTTAGACGGGAGGATCACTTGAGCCTGGGAGGTCACGGCTGCAGCGAGTTGTGATCATGCTCCTGCATACCAGCCTAGGCAAGAGTGAGAACCCATTTCAGAATTTAAAAAATTCACATCTTTGTCACTAATAGCATAACTCTATCCTAATTACATAAAACTACTCTGTTTCTTAGAGGCAAGAAGTAATCACTGAAGCTTAACAAAGTCTGAAGTTTAAAAGGCTGTGGAATTCAATCTAAACACTCTACCAGAACTTGTTGAATTACATTTCTTCTCTTGGTACTCTGATTTGTATTGGTGGAAGAAAGAACCTAATCCGAAGATTAGGTCATTAAAATGAAGGCATTTGATATAGTTAATAGATTGGAGGTAACCTAAGTTCCACAATAACTTAACGATCCTCACCTTTTGGCATCATTGTTACAATACTGTGGTTATCATATTATAACTAAACTTATTGATTTAAAAAAAACAGTAATTTCAGATTCCCACAGAAGATTAGTAATGTAGATCCCATAATGTGAGCATGCCCCAAAACTGGTAGATTTGGATCTACATCTGGAGAAAAAGAGACAAAGAGAAACTCTAATTATTCATGTTTGTAAAGAAAGCTAGCTTTAAGGACACCAAATCATACTCTGGGCAAAATGGCATCCTGCCTAACTATTCCATACACTGGAGATAGTTATAGCTCTCTCTCTCCCCTTTTAGAGAGGTAAGGAATCATTAGAGCTGTCTCAAACATTCACCATTTCAAACAGAAGACGAACAAGCTTCTCAGATTCTCCTCTGTATTTGGAAGTCAGAGTTGATGAAGAGACATTGAAGAATGTTGTCTTGCATTCTGTAGCTACTGCTTTAGCAAGGAGCGTCTTCCCTGTGCCAGGTGGGCCGACCATCAGTACTCCCTGTTGTGAATATAAAAGCCTAAGCAGAGGATTTATCTGCCATTGTTCTAATTCATAAAAATGTCATTACTAAGTAGGAAGTTTCAACCAACTTATATATAATATCAAGACAAATAAAAGACAAACAGATAAACAGGAGAATACTTTGTCACAAATTTACTCTTTCCATTAAAAAAGAAGATAACCACGTTATTAAAAATTTGGAACTCAAAGATGAGAAAAAGTAGTTTATAATATCAACACCCTAACAGAGGTACCATTAGCATCTAAATTTATATCCTGATTGTCCTTTTGCTCAGACAAATTAGGTTTTTTAAAAATACAACTTATTCGGCCAGGCGTGGTGGCTCACGCCTGTAATCCCAGCACTTTGAGAGGCTGAGGCAGGCAGATCACGAAGTCAGGAGTTCGGGACCATCCTGGCCAACACGTGAAACCCCGACTCTACTAAAATACAAAAAAAGTTAGCTGGGCGTGGTGGTACGTGCCTGTAATCCCAGCTACTTGGGAGGCTGAGGCAGGGGAATTGCTTCAACCTGGAAGGCGGAGGTTGTAGTGAGCCAAGATCGCACTGCACTCCAGCCTGGCGACAGAACAAGACTCTGACTCAAAACAAACAAAATATATATATATATAATTTATTCAAAGTATGTCTATCATTTTGTATCTTGCTTATCACTTAATGTATAAAGAATTTTTACAACTATTCATACATGCAGAGTTACCTATTAGTGTGTCTTCCAAATCCAAGAAAGGCTTTTTTGGTGGTCTTTTTTTAGATCAGCCCATGACTTTAAAAAGTATTTATCACATGCAGGTATTTCCCATTAATTTATTGAGAACAATCCCCAAAATACAGGTTACAATCATGCAACATGACATAATAAGCATTTCTGCACTAGCTGACTAGGTCATATTTGCAAATACAAGCTCATTCTAAATGGGGTGAATTCTAATTTTTTGTTTTTTTTGAGACAGAGTTTTGCTCTTGTTGCCCAGGCTGGAGTACAATGGAGTGATCTCGGCTCACTGCAACCTCCGCCTCCCAGGTTCAGGCAATTCTCCTGCCTCAGCCTCCCGAGTAGCTGGGATTACAGGCACGCGTCACCATGCCCAGCTAATTTTGTATTTTTAGTAGAGACGGGGTTTCTCCATGTTGGTCAGGCTGTTCTCAAACTCCTGACCTCAGGTGATCCGCCCGCCTCGGCCTCCTAAAGTGCTGGGATTACAGGCGTGAGCCACCGCGCCCAGCCAAATTCTAAATTTTAATGCTGTGTATTCCACTTTCCAAAGATCACATTGTATGTATTGCTTATTCTAGAAATCTTGCAATAGCTTACGGTCTAACAAAATTCTCAGCAGCACAACATATACCTTTTAATTAAAAAATTTCCTTACTCTACTTTCTCCCTCCACTTTTCCCAATATAGATAAATATTGGCTGTCTATATCAACATGCTGCCATTTACTTTGACAATGCCATCACAGTAATACACTTACTTTCCATGGTCTTCTAATGCCCTTAAAGAATTCAGGCATCCACATTGGTAACACTACGGCTTCCTTAAGCAACTTTTTAGCTTCTACTAAATCAGCGATATCATCCCTGAAAGAGAGGACATTTTATTAACAACCCCTTAGATGATACATGCCTTATGCAGTCACTCGTGAGAACCACTGGAAGCACAGGATGTTGCACTGCTGACAGAATGGTAAGCCTCTCTCTGAGCCCAGGTGAACTAATGCACTGTGATGAGGCCCACCAGGTCAACCAGCAGATATATGCGCTGCTGACAGAATGGTGAGCCTCTCTCAGAGCACGGGTGGACTAACACTGCAATGAGGCCCACCATGTCAACCAGCAGATATATAGAGAGCACAATGTTTTCTTCAGTTCTTGGCAGTTGACAGTTTTTAGCCTGGATCATGAGAACATGGTCTACAGGCACACTCTTCAGGGTTATGTGTCATCTCATTTTAAACTCCTGCTTTTATGGTCCTCCTTCCATAACCTCCATGATTTAGAAACAATTAGCCCATTTTTTTAATTAAAAAAAAGCATAAAGAATAAAAAGGGTATAAAGCAGAGACACGCTACAGCATAGCTGCTTTGCCTCCAGCTCTATTAAGAGGTAGATGCCAACGTTAAAGAGTATCATAGAGATTGCTATAAAGTCATCTCCAACCACTAGAGTACCTACGACTACTGCTACATGTGGCAATTTCTGTTGAAACAACAACAAAAAACTATTTTCATTGTATAAAATATTAATGTCCCCAATTTTTTTTTTTTTTTTGAGACAGAGTCTCACTCTAACGTCCAGGCTGAAGTGCAGTGGCACCATACCATCTCGGCCCACTGCATGCCCGGCTAATTTTTTTTTTTTTTTTTTAAGTAGAGATGGGATTTCACCGTGTTAGCTAGGATGGTCTCGATCTCCTGACCATGTGATCTGCCCGCCTCGGCCTCCCAAAGTGCTGGGATTACAGGTGTGAGCCACCGCGCCTGGCGCCCAATATTTTTTAATAGAATTCAAACCCATACCTAATAATCATTAAGGTTTTAACAGAAATATAATATACCTAACTTTGTGGAAAAGTTAACTTTAATTCACTGTAATACATTACAGATCTTTGATTACATGTAATATTAATAAAGTTGAGAACCGCTGCTCTAAAAGAAAAGCAACATTTCTAGGATGCTATAGATAATAAGCAACACACATACACACAAATCATTGCCTTGGTCAGGTGCAATGGCTCATGACTATAATCCTAGCACTTTGTGAGGCTGAGGCAGGAGGATCACTTGAACCCAGGAGTTCAAGACCAGCCTGATCAAGACTCCATCTCTACAAAACACTTTTAAAAATTAGCTAGATGTGGTAGTGTGCACCTGTGGTCCCAGCTACTTGGGAAGGCTGTGGCAGGAGGACCACTTGAGCCTGGGAGTTTGAGCCTGGAGTGAGCTATGATCGAGCCACTCTCCTCCAGCCTGGGCAACAGAGTGAGAATCTGTCTCTAAAAAACAAAAACAAAAACCTCAGACTCTCAGACAAAAATTGGAACAGGCTGAATGCAGGGAAATTATGCTCATGCTGCACATACTCCGAGTCCTCAAGTTCTGCTCTTCAGTACATTCTCCATTTTCCATTTCGAAAAGCAACATCAGCACCCAGTTATTTGGTTATGATATGACTTACCATCGAACATTGGGATTCTGGGAAATTATATCTCTTTCCAAAGCTTCTACTAAGTCTTTATCATATCCGGTACTGTCAAATTTATTTGTCTCTGGTTCTGTTACTGCAGCAGGTGATTTGTTCTACATCAAGAGAAAAAAATAAGAGCTTTTGATACATTTATTTTGTTTCTGTGAGTCAGAAACACAGATTGGACTCAAGTGACATCCTTTAAAAAGCTAATACATCATTTGGCCGGGCGCGGTGGCTCACGCCTGTAATCCCAGTACTTTGGGAGGCTGAGGCAGGTGGATCACGAGGTCAGGAAATCGAGACCATCCTAGTTAACATGGTGAAACCCCGTCTCTACTAAAAATACAAAAAATTAGCTGGGCGTGGTGGCGGGCGCCTGTAGTCCCAGCTACTCGGGAGGCTGAGGCAGGAGAATGGCGTGAACCCAGGAGGCGGAGCTTGCAGTGAGCCAAGATCGTGCCACTGTACTCCAGTCTGGGTGACAGAGCGAGACTCTGTCTCCAAAAAAAAAAGCTAACACAATAGTGCAATAGTACAATAACAAGGATCGGATCAAAGACTCTAAGTCATCCTTCTATATCAACATTGGTTTGATGTATCAAAAGTATCAAAGGAAAATAAAAATGACCATGCATATGAACTGGCTAGCATAAAAAAATTAATACTGAGATAAATGTGGTCGCAAGCGAATATCAGATATACACAAAATGTATTTCAGTCCTTTAGAGGAGATCAGATTAAAGACAGATGGCTTATTTAGCCAAGACTATGGCTCAATCTTTAAACACCTACTTGGCCCTCGTCAATGCTCCTAAAAATATCCCTTTTCATTATTCCCACTACTCTCCAAAAGACACATCTCAGTCCTTACATGATGTGAGATTCCTCTCACCCTCTGTGATGACAGTCATTAGGGCCACAGTTCCCAAACTATGTACTCTACCCAGAACATAATGGCAAACTCGCAAGGTACTGTGGGATACTTTAAATTTATGAAAGAAACACAGCAACAGCTGTTGAACATTGTGTGAACTACTAGCTTGAGGTAGTTCACAATTTCTATGTAAGACTGCTATATCCTCTTCAATAATGCCTTATTTATTTATTTATGAGACAGAGTCTCACTCTGTTGCCCAAGCTCTAGAGTGTAGTAGTGTGATCTTGGCTCACTGCAACCTCCACCTCCTGGGTTCAAGCAATTCTCCTGTCTCAGCCTTCTGAGTAGGATGACAGGTGTGCACCACCATGCCTGGCTAATTACGTTTAGTAGAGACGGGGTTTCAGAACGTTGGCCAGGCTAGTCTCGAACTGCTGACCTCAAGTGATCCACCGCGTCCGGCCTCAATAATGCCATATTTTTGTGAAGCTGGGTTTTGGACAGTTGCTGTGATAAAACGTACAGAGAGAAAATCAATGTGGAAGAGGAATGAGGGTAGAATGTCCATTCTGACTGCAGAGTTTGAGAAACTGTGTAATAGGGCCCAGTAGGTGTTAAACTGCTAGAACACAAACTGTTTGAACCTAGCTTCTTCATAAATGGGTAAGTATTTTTCAGAAGTGGATGGGTATCCTGGCCTAGAGATGCTATATAAAAATTAAGATACTTATGAATTTTAAAGGCCAAGAAAATTTATGAAGCCCTGCATTAGGGTAAATAAACATTTCTTCTGTCGTACTAAGATTGTTACCCAATTCCCATAACATTTTTTTTGCACGTAACATGATGATTCCTTTGCCAACTGGTGCTAATGCCATTATTAATGTCCAGAATTAACCAACATTTATGATATTCAAAATGTTAACCTAGATGGCCAAATAAGCATCTGTTTCACAATGTGTGTATTGAGCCTCCAATATTAACATTAAAAGATTCAAGGAAGGAACTGTGTAACTTTTTTTTTTTTT